>NC_090375.1:192653944-193006444 GCF_036365525.1 Heterodontus francisci
CTGACAAGTCCCCGGGTCCTGATGGACTTCATCCTAGGGTTTTAAAAGAAGTTGCTAGTGAGATAGTTGATGAGTTAGTTATAATTTTCCAAAATTCACTAGATTCGGGGAAGGTTCTGTTAGATTGGAAAATAGTGAATGTAACTCCTTTAGTCAAAAAGGGAGGGAGACAGAAAGCAGGAAACTACAGGCCAGTTAGCTTAACATCTGTCATAGGGAAAATGTTAGAAGCTATTATTAAAGATGTTATAGCAGGGCATTTAGAAAAATTCAAGGTAATCAGGCAATCAACATGGTTTTGTGAAAGGGAAATCATGTTTAACCAATTTATTGGAGTTCTTTGAGGGAGTTACATGTGTTGTGGATGTATTGTACTTAGATTTCCAGAAGGCATTTGATAAGGTGCCACATCAAAGGTTATTATAGAAAATAAAAGCTCATGGTGTAGGGGGTAACATATGGGCATGGATTGGCTAGCTAACAGGAGAAAGAGAGTAGGCATAAATGAGTCATTTTCTGGTTGGCAAGATGTAACAAGTGGTGTGCCACAGGGATCAGTGCAGGGTCCTCATCTTTTTACAATTTATATAAGTTTAGTTTAGAGATACAGCACTGAAACAGGCCCTTCGGCCCACCGAGTCTGTGCCGACCATCAACCACCCATTTATGCTAATCCTACACTAAGTCCATATTCCAACCACATCCCCACCTGTCCCTATATTTCCCTACCACCTACCTATACTAGGGGCAATTTTATAATGGCCAATTAACCTATCAACCTGCAAGTCTTTGGCATGTGGGAGGAAACCGGAGCACCCGGAGGAAACCCACACTGACACAGGGAGAACTTGCAAACTCCACACAGGCAGTACCCAGAATTGAACCCGGGTCACTGGAGCTATGAGGCTGCGGTGCTAACCACTGCGCCACTGTGAGCAAGGGACGGAAGGTATGTTTGCTAAATTTGCTGATGACACAAAGATAGGGAGGAAGGAAAGTTGTGAAGAGGACATAAGGGGGTTACAAAGGGATATAGATAGGTTAAGTGAGTGGGCTAAGGCCTGGAAAATGGAGTATAATGTGGGAAAGTAGGAAATTGTCCACTTTGACAGGAAGAATAAAAAAGAAGCATATGATCTAAATAGTGAGAGATTTCAGAGCTCTGAGATGCAGAGGGATCTGGGTGTTCTAGTGCATGAATCGCAAAAGGTTAGTATGCAGATACAGCACGTAATTAGGAAAGATAATAGAATGCTATTGTTTAACGCAAGGGGAATTGAATACAAAAGTAGGGAGGTTATGCTTCAGCTATACAGGGCATTGATGAGACCACATCTGGAGTACTGTGTACAATACTGGTCTCCTTATTTAAGGAATGATGTGAATGCGTTGGAGGCAGTACAGAGAAAGTTTACTAGACTAATACCTGGAATGGGTGGGCTGTCTTACGAGGAAAGGTTGGACAGGCTAGGCTTGTGTCCGCTGGAATTTAGGAGAGTAAGAGGCAACTTGATTGAAATATACAAGATTCTGAGGGGTCTTGACAGGGTGAATGTGGAAAGGATGTTTCCTCCTGTGGGAGAATCTCGAACTAGGGGTCACTGTTTCAAAATAAGGGGTCACTGATTTAAGACAGAGATGAGGAGAAATTTTTGTCTCAGAAGGTCGTGAGTCTTTGGAATTCTCTTCCTCAAAAGGCAGTGGAAGCAGAGTCTTTGAATATTTTTTAAGGCAAAGGTAGATAGATTCTTGATAAGCAAGGGGGTGAAAGGTTATCAGGGGTAGGTGGGAATGTGGAGTAATCAGTTCAGCCATGAACTTATTGAATGGCGGAGCAGGCTCAAGGGGCCGAGTGGCCTACTCCTGTACCTAATGCGGATGGTCATATGTTTGTATGTAATTCTAGCCTCTTGAACATCCCTGATTTTAATTGCTTCACCTTTGGCGCAGTACGTTTGGAAGTCAAGGCCCTAAGCTCTGAAGTTCCATCCCTAATTCTCTCTGCCTCTCTTTCCTCCTTTAAGTTACTTGTTATAACCAAGTGAGAAAGGGGTCTAGGGCTCACCCCTCAGCCTTTTACTGGTTTGGCCGTAACAGGGTTTAATTTTTAAAGCACCGTGTTTTTAGCTTCCCCTCAGTGAGTTCTTGCTCACTGTCCTCTAATGGTATTTGCAAAGAAATCAACCAGTCAGGTTTTCTCAGATTTAAACAAGAAAGGTGTAAGTTTATTAACCGTAAAACTCTAATTCAGTTCAAACTACTAAAAATACGCGACACAACCATGCTAGCATGCATATGAAATAAACACACGTGCAAATAGAGACAGAGAAGGAGAAAAAAGGGGAAAGGTTTGAAGTAATAGCTGGCGTTCAATTACTGGCTTTGGGTTTGATGTAAAATCTTTGATTGAAGTTAAGTCTTGCAGTTCTCATTGGGGCCAAGTGCACACTTTCAAACTTTTTTCATTGGTCTTCTGCCTTGAGGCTTGAGTTACTTCCCTGGGTCCCTGGAACTTTGTTTGAGAGAGAGAGAGAGAGAGAGACAGGGAGAGACCTTCCTTCTCTTTTGTCTTCAAATTGCAGTCTCTTCACAAACTGTTCTATGAGCACAGTTCAATTAACCCCCAGGTTGGCCAACAGGTTAGACATGTGTCTAGTTCCATATTTGGAACAACCTCTCCTGCGAGGTTTGTGGATTTCCCCCAAGCTTAGCAGACACTCTCAGTGGGGAGTTGGGGGTGGGGGGTGGAATTCTGGCTCTTACACATGCAATGTCTCTTGATCAAAATCCATCTGGCTAATTGAATTAGGAAGGCACTCCCATTGTCTTCTTCCTGCAACTGTCTTTTAGAGTGCAAATGTACAGCCACTGTTGTGGTTGTTTTAAACAAGTTATTTCAAGTCCGGTAACAGTTTAAAAATAATGTTTCATATGGCAAAATTAATGTGTCTCATTTTTGGCAGGTATGGTTTCCATCACACCTACCTCTTTGACCACGCTTTTGGCCATCTGCCCCAATATCATCTTATGTGACGGTGTCAAATTTCTCTTTATAAGGCTCCTGTGAAGTGCCTTAGGATTTTTTTTATGTTAAAAGGTGCTTGATAAATAGCTGTTAGTGTTGGCTCAACATCTCTTTGAAAGACAGCAACTCGGACACTGCATCATTCCTCCAGTTCTTTACTGAATAGCCGGCTTGTGTTATGTGTCGGAATGGTGTTTAAATCCACAACCTTCTGACCCAAGGGGGAAGATGTGATTAATTGAGCCATGCTGACAGCCATTATTTTTCATATTTGTTCTTGGGATGTGGGCAACGATGTCAATCGAGTATTACCCATCCCCAGATGCTCTGAGAAGATAGTACCAGACTCCTTCCTTGAAATGTGCTGATGCTGCTTCACAATATAGATAGGGAATATTGATCCAGCGACATGAAAAGGACAGTGTTCAAGTCAGCATGGTGAGTGAATTGGAGATGATAGTCTTCTCATGACATTACTCCTTACTTCTCTGTGATAGAGGTGACAACAGAGGGCGATGCTGTGGAAGCTACCCTGTTGAGTTGCTGCAATACATCCTGTAGTCATACATACTGTGGCCACAGTGTGCCAGCGGTGGAGGAAGTTGATTTTGAGTCCACTGGATTGGAGTTCCCTCAGTCAACCCCTCTACCATCCTCTCCTCCTTTAAGGTCCTACTTATAACCCAGTTCAGTGACTAAGCTTTAAGTCACTGCTCTTTTGGCTGTGTGAAGCAGCTTGGGATGGTTCTCTATGCTAAAGGTACTATATAAATGCAAGCTGTTGTTGTTATTTTAAGTGGATGGGGATAAGAAGGCCAATTTTACAATGACAAGCTCCTGATGAAGAGCATCAGCTGCCAGGGCCACATACCAGAAAATTGTGAACCACTCCGCATGACATTCAATGGCATTACCATCGCTGAAAACCCCACTATCAACATCCTGGGGGGTTACCATTGACCAGAAACTGAACTGGAGAAG
Source organism: Heterodontus francisci (assembly GCF_036365525.1). Lineage (NCBI taxonomy): Eukaryota > Metazoa > Chordata > Chondrichthyes > Heterodontiformes > Heterodontidae > Heterodontus > Heterodontus francisci. The sequence goes on from NC_090375.1 coordinate 192,657,951, forward strand.
CCACATAAAGCCTGTCCACAAGGCACAAGTCAGGAGTTTTTAAAAATTCATTCATGGGATGGGGGCGTCACTGGCTATGCCAGCATTTATTGCCCATCCCTAATTGCCCTTGAGAAGGTGGTGGTGAGATGCCTTCTTGAACCGCTGCAGTCCATTTGGGGTAGGTATACCCACAGTGCTGTTAGGAAGGGAGTTCCAGGATTTTGACACAGTGACAGTGAAGGAACGGCGATATAGTTCTAAGTCAGGATGGTGTGTGACTTGGAGGGGAACTTGCAGGTGGTGGTGTTCCCATGTATTTGCTGCCCTTGTCCTTCTAGTTGGGAGAGGTCGCGGGTTTGGAAGGTGCTGTCTAAGGAGCCTTGGTGCATTGCTGCAGTGCATCTTGTAGATGGTACACACTGCTGCCACTGTACATCGGTGGTAGAGGGAGTGAATGTTTGTAGATGGTGTGCCAATCAAGCGGGCTGCTTTGTCCTGGATGGTGTCGAGCTTCTTGAGTGTTGTTGGAGCTGCACCCATCCAGGCAAGTGGAGAGTATTCCATCACACTCCTGACTTGTGCCTTGTAGATGGTGGACAGGCTTTGGGGAGTCAGGAGGTGAGTTACTCACCTCAGGATTCCCAGCCTCTGACCTGCTCTTGTAGCCACGGTATTTATAGGGAAACTCCAGTTCAGTTTCTGGTCAATAGTAGCCCCTAGGATGTTGATAGTGGGGGATTCAGTGATGGTAATGCCGTTGAATGTCAAGGGGAGATGGTTCGATTCTCTCTTGTTGGAGATGGTCATTGCCTGGCACTTCTGTGGCGCGAATGTTACTTGCCACTTATCAGCCCAAGCCTGGATATTGTCCAGGTCTTGCTGCATTTCTATACGGACTACTTCAGTATCTGAGGGGTCACGAATGGTGCTGGACATTGTGCAATCATCAGCGAACATCCCCACTTCTGATCTTATGATTGAAGGAAGGTCATTGATGAAGCAGCTGAAGATGGTTGGGCCTCGGACACTACCATGAGGAACTCCTGTAGTGATGTCCTGGAGCTCAGATGATTGACCTCCAACAACCACAACCATCTTCCTTTGCGCTAGGTATGACTCCAGCCAGCGGAGGGTTTTCCCCCTGATTCCCATTGACCTCAGTTTTGCTAGGGCTCCTTGATGCCATACTCGGTCAAATGCTGCCTTGATGTCAAGGGCAGTCACTCTCACCTCATCTCTGAGTTCAGCTCTTTTGTCCATGTTTGAACTAAGGCTGTAATGAGGTCAGGAGCTGAGTGGCCCTGGCGGAACCGAAACTGAGCTTCACTGGTGCTGCTTGATGGCACTGTTGATGACACCTTCCATCACTTTACTGATGATTGAGAGTAGGGTGATGGGTAATTGGCCGGGTTGGACTTGTCCTGCTTTTTGTGTACAGGACACACCTGGGCAATTTTCCACATTGCAGGGTAGATGCCAGTGTTGTAGCTGTACTGGAACAGCTTGACTAGGGGCGCAGCAAGTTCTGAAGCATAGGTCTTCAGTACTATTGCCGGAATATTGTCAGGGCCCATAGCTATTTCAGTATCCAGTGCCTTCAGTCGTTTCTTGATAACACGCGGAGTGAATCGAATTGGTTGAAGTCTGGCATCTGTGATGCTGGGGACTTCAGGAGGAGGCCGAGATGGATCATCAACTCGGCACTTCTGGCTGAAGATTTTTGCAAATGCTTCAGCCTTATCTTTCGCACTGATGTGCTGGGCTCCCCCATCATTGAGGTTGGGGATATTTGTGGAGCCAACTCCTCCAGTTAGTTGTTTAATTGTCCACCACCATTCATGGCTGGATGTGGCAGGACTGCAGAGGTTAGATATGATCCGTTGGTTATGGGATCGCTTAGCTCTGTCTATCGCATGCTGCTTACGCAGTTTGGCATGCAAGTAGTCCTGGGTTGTAGCTTCTCCAGGTTGGCACCTCATTTTGAGGTATGCCTGGTGCTGTTCCTGGCATGCCCTCCTGCCGGGCCATGAGGTTACAGACTGTGGTTGAGTACAATTCTGCTGCTGCTGATGGCCCACAGCGCCTCATGGATGCCCAGTTTTGCATTGCTAGATCTGTTCGAAATCTATCCCATTTAGCACGGTGATCATGCCACACAACACGATGGAAAGTATCCTCAATGTGAAGGCGGGACTTCGTCTCCACAAGTACTGTGCGGTGGTCACTCCTACCAATACTGTCATGGACAGAAGCATCTGAGGACGAGGTCAAGCATGTTTTTCCCTCGTGTTGGTTCCCTCACCACCTGAGGGAATTCTCTCCACTTGTCTGGATGGGTGCAGCTCCAACAACACTCAAGAAGCACGACACCATCCAGGCCAAAACAGCCCACTTGATTGGCACCCCATCCACCACCTTCAACATTCACTCCCTCCACCACCGATGCACAGTGGCAGCAGTGTGTACCATTTACAAGATGCACTGCATCAACTCACCATGCCTCCTTCGACAGCACCTTCCAAACCCGCGACCCCTACCACCTAGAAGGAAAAGGGCAGCAGATGCATGGGAACACCACCACCTGAAATTTCTCCTCCAAGTCACACACCATCCTACCTTGGAACTATATCGCTGTTCCTTCACTGTCACTGGATCAAAATCCTGGAAATCCCTCCCTAAACGCACTGTGGGTGGACCCGTACCAGATAGACTGCAACGGTTCAAGAAGGCAGCTCACCACGTATTTCTCAAGGGCAATTCGGAATGGGAAATAAATGTTGGACTTGTCAGTGATGCGAACATCGAATGAATTTATAAAAACAAACCTGTCAGTGCATTCTGTCTATTAAAATTTCATAAAATCTTCCCTAATATTCCATTGATAACGCAACTGACATTTGACCAGTTGTACTACTGCATTATCAAGATTTCTATTCAATGTCACAGTGTGCATAAGAATGAGGGCCAAAAGTATTTATCTCTTGTTCAAACCATACCCAAAAACTTAAGTTCTAATAGGCACTGCAGCTAAATGTTACACCATTTCTCAGATTCGTTCAGGGAGAGCAAATGTTCCTCAATAAAAACTATGAATCTTTTACAGTGATATGTCTCACAGAGAGCTGCTGACGCCATCACTTAATGAAGAACAGAACAGAGGCTGAATTGAAATATACATAAAGTCTCGTCTACCTGTCTATCACATCTCAGGGTCATATTTCAGGAGCTGTATGTGAAATACAAAGCACAATTAACAGAGACACCAAGCACATGGGCCGGGGGTTTATCTGGGCGACGAAGGTCTCGACGTCTGGCAAAAGCCATGCCAAGAACCCCATGTCACCTCTTCTCCAGAAGGCCCACCAAATCTAGTGCCAATTGGGCACGTTTGGACAGCGGCGGGCATTCCATGGGATCGAGGACCCCTGTGATGGAAAGCCCACCCTCTGAGAGCTGCCGGCCAGTCAGAGGTCTGCAGCTCTTTAACTGAGCAGCGCCACCACAAAGGCAGTGGCTGCTGTCAGTGGTGCACCCACCTGAGGCCCAGTAGCAGCGCTGGACCCAGGCCATAGGTAGGCCAGGGTGGGAGGGGTCTCTCGGGGTGGGGGTTGCAGGGGAGGGGTGTGAAGGGGGGTTGGTAGTAAGGGCAGTTAGCCAGCTCCCCCCACCCTTTTCGATGTCGGGTCCCTTGTTCAGGCTCTAAGTGCCTTTTAACAAGGAACCCTCCCCCCTCCCCCACCTCCACCGCCTGGAGCCGACAAGGGGCCCACACGGAATATCCTGCCGAGCTTCCCTTGAGGTGACAGACGCCCGCCACTCGGCTAACTGCGGCGGCAGCGTGATAAGGCCCTGAATTGGGCATTAATAGCCCAGTTAAGGGCCTCAATTGACATCGGGGCAGGAAGGCTGTTCACAGGCCTTCCCGCCTCGGACTTAATTTTGGCAGAGGCAGGAAGATAGCACCTCCATCCTACCCGATTATATGCTCTCCCCACCTCCAAACCCATCACGGGGGAGAGCATAAAATTCTGCCCAAAGAGAATATACCAACCAATCACAGATAAGGTGGGTGCACAAACAACCAATGAAAAATTATTAAGCATGTATGCAAACAAGTGCCAATGAATGGTTGCCAATGAACACCATTGAAATTGATCCCAATATTAATTGAAAACTCCTCTACCCTCTGCCTTGCTGGGCTCAATGCTCATTATTGGCAATAAGCAGTGAGAAATTCAACCTCATTTCGCCCTTTACTCAGATGTAGAAATGAAAGGAGGAACTCACAACATCAGGCCATTGATCTTCTGAACTTCAGTGGCAGCTGTTTTGGATCAGACGACTTTTAGCTGCCCACAGCAGAACATGAAGCAGATTTAGGCTCCTATTTAACCAAGAGCCTGTTTCAGGACCCCGATGCCAATTTGGACAATAACTGAGCAGAGACATCCAGGTTGGCATCTGAGCCTATTTATTTAACAGAAATATTGGCCGTACTGCCTGATTGACAGAATTATGGAGACATAGCCTAAAGTCCAATTTGTGCTCTGTCTTCGGACTTACCTTTTCAACACGTGCACAATTTTGTGCCATTTCCTCACAGAAAACCCCACTTTATTTTCTAAGGTTTGTACAACAATAAGAACATAAACATTTACAGGAGCCAAATTTGGACAGGCCATGATCCTGACAGTCGGAATCGAGATGTCTGGACTGATAATCCAGAAGAATGTGGGTTCCAATCCCACGGTGGCAATTTCAGAATTGAAAAATCTGGCAATAAAAAACCACTATCAGTAAGAGTGACACCCAAATCTCCAGAACGTATTTTGAAATGTGATGTCCAGATTGTGCCCGCAGGTGCCTCCAACACGGCCCCTGTGTCAGGAGCAGTGGCAAAAATTATATGGCTGGGGATGGTGGGTTGGGGAGTGGGCGGGATATCTGTGCCACTACAGGCACGTCACTGGCACCTGCCAGGTTCATGCTGTTGGGAAACCAGATCTTTGTGCCCATTAAGAATGGGTTCAGGATGCACCCTCCCCACCTGCACCTCCCCCCCCCCTCTCAATGCAGGGAAATGTATTTGGGGCGCACAGCAAACAGAGGAAATCTTTCCTCTTGCTTGGCAGACTGGCCATTAACACCTGCATTTGTAGACTGAGCACAATGCATCATTGCCTCTCTGTTGCATTGCAGTTTATCCACTAACATCCACAATGAAGTCTTCAAATTCTGAACAATTTTATTCATTATCAACATCGTACCAGAGAATCATGGGATCATACAGCACAGAAGGAGGCTATTCGGTCCATCGTGACTGTGCCAGCTCTTTGAAAGAATTAGTCTCACTCCCCCTGCTCTTTCCCCATTGCTGTGCAATTTCTTTTTTCCTTTTCAAAGTTTTTATCCAATTCCCGTTTGAAAGCTACTGTTGAATGTGCTTCCACTGCCCTTTCAGGCAGCGCGTTCCAGATCACAACAGCTCACTGTGCCAAAAAAATTCTCCCCACCTCGCCTTGTTGCTATTTCGCCAATTAACTCTGTGTCCTCTGGTTACCAACCCTGCTGCCAGTGAAAACAGTTTTGTCATATTGACTCCATCAAGACTCTTCGTAGCAACAAACATGGTTTCATATTTTACTGTTCGATGTTATCTTTTGGAATTCTTATTGTACACAAAAAATAAATGAAAACATTGTTAAAAATAATTTGTTAAGCTGCTTTCAGCCAGCATATATACTGTGTTGACAAATTGTGCCTCGTTCAATATAGCTGTAACTAACCTGAGGCTAATGTAGTTAGCATTGGATATAATAAATTAAGGCATATTAAGAGAATTATTGAGTAAATTAAGCAATGTCAGCTGATAGATGGTGACTGTGTTATCTAGTAATGTCCAGATGAAGTACATTTAGTTGAGCTTTTAATTTAAGTACTTGAACAGTCATCACTTTTACAACTATTCTGGGTTGAATTCTGTGGCAGTGGGGCTCCTGGTGCCAGTCTGGAAAGGCAGTTGGCCATTTGGACCCCCCTCCCGGTGTGATTGTACGGCGCCCAGACAATTAACAACCTGGTGTGGGCCGGCAGTTCAGTATTGGCAGTGCCACCGGAAGCGGTGGCCACTGCTGATACTCCAGAGGTCTTGGACCCAGGCCCAGCGTTGGTGCCCCGGATATCAGGTAAGTGAGGCGGGGTCGCCAGGGCCAGTCTGGCAGGCCCCGGTGAGGGGGGTGGTGAGGGTGTGTGTTGAGTACAAGGGGGATGGGGGCCCAGGGAGGTGGGTTGATTACTGGCAGGAGCCCTTTATGGATTTCCCATGGAGGAGTATTTCCCCTAAGCCAGCAGAGAGGTGGCCTCATTTTATTGGGCAAACTTGCTGCGTGGCGGAGACCCCCATTTCAGAGGGTAGTTAAGAGGCAACCACATTGATGTGGGTCCGGAGTCACATATAGGCCAAACCAGGTAAGGACAGCAGACTTCCGACTCTAAAGAGCATTAGAAAGCCAGATGGGTTTTTGCAAGAATCCAGTAGCATCACAGTTACCATTACTGATGCCAGCTTTTTATAATTCCAGCTTTATTTAATTAATTGAATTTAAATTTGCCAGCTACTGTGATGGGATGTGAAGGCATGCCCCTGGATCATTAATGCAGGCCTCTGGATTATTAGCCCAGTAACATGACCACTAAACTATTGTACCCTCTCTTTCCTATCACAATTTTCCGAAAGGAGTACTTTCTCTAGATCAGTGCAAAAAATTCCATTATTACCTGATTGAAATCTTACATAGGACAAACCTTTGCAGTGCTGATAGAAAATAGAAGCTTTTCTCCTGCTAGTTTTCTCACTGTATTAACTATCTCATCTAATTTTGTTCCTTATTACAAGATCATCCAATATGAGTTCTGCCTGGGCTTTTTTTACCAATAGCTCACTACATTCAGCAATCCCCAAGTCAAGGCTTCAGAGCGAATCATTAGTTTACCTTCTTCCATCTCTCCTGGGGACAGAAGAGGCCATTCAGCCCCTTGAGCCTGTTCCGCTGTTCAGTTAGAACATGACTGACTTGTATCTTAACACCATCTACCCACCTTCGTTCTGCATTTCTTAATACCCTAACCTACAAAAATCTATCAATCTCAGTTTTGACATTTTTAATTGAACCCCAGTCACAGCAACTTTTTTTGGGGCGAGTGTTCCAGATTTCCACTACATTGAGTGTAAGGAAGTGTTCCTGAACGGCCTAGCTCTAATTTTAAGGTTGTGCCCCCTTGTTCTGGACTCCCCCCACCAGAGGAAATAGTTTATCTCCATCGACCCTATCAAATTCCTCTCCCCTCCTGAAGATGCTGGCTCCTGCAATGAATTTACCATCAGTCACATGTAAACCGACACAATCAGGCCTCGGTTTTCCTCTGAGCCACCGCAGTAAACAGGGCAAAGGCTACTGGCTGAAATCCACCACAAAAACAAAATTGCACCCACTTGTCCTAATGTCTCTTGAGATGCAACTCCTTCAATGAACTCCTTTAATAAACGAGCTGATTGGTAACATGATTGACAGATATATGGATAAGTACAGATAAAGGTAATCAGATACGGTATGGTGCCTGATGGTGCTAAACTTCTTGGCACCGTGGAAATGTCAAGCTCTAGAAAACAGCTGGTCAAACTTGAATTCATTTATTTTTCTACTCCTCGGCCAGCTTTCATCCACTGAGATCTACTAAGCGGTATAATGAATGCATGATTTTTTAAATATTGCGTTCCTTCATTCCACACAGTATGGAACACACATTTTAAAAATTACTGGTGACATTTTTGAATTTGCTGTTTTGCGGTTTCTTGCCACAATTGTAATTTCTGTAGAAGTCCTATTAAGCTTGTGGGTTTTATCCATACAGAGAGAGAGAACGAAAGAGAGAAAGAAAGAAGCTACAGCCTAGGAAGTACTGGAAATATAGCAGCCAATATGCGCACAGCAAGACCCCACAGTGTCAGGAGATGTAGGAACGAAAAGACCTGGGAGTATATGTGCACAAATTGTTGAAGGTGGCAGGGCAGGGTGAGAAAGTGTTTAAAAAGTGTTATGGCCAAGTAAGGAGGGGTTCACAGTCACCCCTCCTACTCTTCCTATTATTTGACCACAACAGGGTTTATTCCTTTTAAATAGTGATTGTGCTTACCACCTCTGTGAGTGTTTTACCTTTTACCTTTACTGTGGCATGAAAGAATCAATCAGACAGGTTTTCTTGAGTTTAAACAAGAAAGAACTAAGTTTATTATACTTAACACTCTAATCCAATTTAAAAATAACAAAAAATATGCTACACATTCACGCATACATTCACATGAGAATCACACACAAATAGATTACAAAGTGGAAAGTAGGGTTTTTAGTTGGATTAAAGTCCAGACTAAATAAAAGATAAATACACAGTTTGGGGTTGGTTGATTTGGTGATTGTCCGGCTGGACTTGTACTGTTGAAGTTGTTGTTGGTCAAAGTGCACTTTGTGGCTGGCCTGCTTTGCTCAGGGTTTTCTTGAAGGCAGACTGGTAGGTGGGTGTCTTCCTCTCAACTCTGGCTGTAGCAGTCTGCAGGCTTGGAGGGTCCACAGTCGCAGACGTTTTTCAAACTTGATATTTTCTGGAGAGAGAGAGAGGAAAAAAGAAAGGGAAGCACACAGACTTCTCTGCTGTGGCACACTCAGTTACTGCTTGTCTTCAGTGAGTGTAACAAAACTCCCAGTTTTTTTCAGAGATGATCACATGGTTCTCTCAATCCCCTTTGTTTATAATGAGATCCAATGTCTAATGTAAGTTACCAACCGGCGAAATTAATATTTCTCATTTGGCATATCGGGTTTTCTTGACAAAAGGCATACAGAATCCTGAACTCTATAAATCAGGGCATAGAGTACATAAACAAGGAAGTTATGATAAACCTGTATAAAACATTGGTTCGGCCTCAACTGGAGTATTGTGTCCAATTCTGGGCACCACACTTTAGGAAGGATGTAAAAGCTTTAGAGAGGGTGCAGAAAAGATTCACAAGAATGTTTCCATGGATAAGGGAATTTAGTTACATGGAAAGATTGGAGAAGCTGGGGCCGTTCTCCTTGGAGAAGAAAAGATTAAGTGGAAATGTCATAGAGGCGTTCAAAATCATGAAGGGTTTGGACAGAGTAGATGTAGAGAAACTGTTCTCATTGGTGGAAGGGTTGAGAACCAGACGATGCCGATTTAAAGTGATTGGCAAAAGGACCAGAGGCAAACTGAGAAAAAACATTTTTTACACAGTGAGTGGTTAGAATCTGGAATGCACTGCCTGAGAGTGCAGTGGAAGCAGATTCAATCGTTGCTTTCAAAAGGGAATGTGATAAGCAGCTGAAGACAGAAGTAATTTGCAGGGCTACAGGGAAAGGGCAGGGGAATGAGACTAGCTGAGTTGTTCTTGCAGAGAGCCAGCACGGAAATGACGGGCTGACTGGTCTCCTTCTGTGCTGTATCCATTATATGATCTCATGATTCGATGCATGGTTCAGTTGGTAGAATTTTCACCTCTGAGTCAGAAAGTTATGGGTTCAAGACCTAACCATGTAAATTAGGGTTAACACTCAGAGAGTGCTGCACTGATCGAGGCTCTGTCTTTCAGATGAGGGGTGGAATTTTATGCAAATGTGAATAGTCCCGCCACTGGGACCGGAAATGGGGCCTGAGCCAGCGCAGGTGGGTGACCGGCAGTGGCCAATTAAGAGGTTGCCACCAGGACCGACATCCAAGTGAGGACAGTGGCCTGTCTCCCAGAGCTGCCAAATTAGAGGGCCTGCAGCTCGACAGCTTCAGCCACGCTATCGACAGAGGTGGCTGCTGCTGAGGCTGCACGATGAAGAAGACAAGATAAGTTTCTTTTTTAACGTTGCTGGGAGCCAGCCAAGCAGGCAGGTCGTGGTGGTTGGGGTGAGATTGGGGTGAGATGGGGGGAGGGGGGGGGGTGATCCAACCTCCATTGGTGGCACCCTAGCTGCGGGTGCAGCCAAGTTCGCCAGGGGGCCCCTCTGCGGGTCATGGAACGGCCATAGAGGGGGCCCACCTCTGGGAACCTGCTAGGAGACTGCCAGGGTTCACCAGTAAAATGCTGGTGGAGATGGGGAGTGGCCCTTAATTGAGCATTTAGTTGGTATAATTGCCTGTTCAGTGGGCGGTCACACTGCTGAGGTTCCTGCTGATGGCAATAAGGTGGCAAGAAGGCATTGGGCTCCCTGCCCGACACCTTCCACCACCACTTTACCAGCCCTCTCGCCTCTCAGCCTGTGTCAAGACGGCTGAAAAAAATCCAGCCTGAGATGTTAATCCGAGGCCCCATCTGCCCTCTCAGGTGGACATAAAAGATGCCATGACGTTATTTTGAAGAAGAGCAGGGGGGTTCTCCCCGGTGTCCTGACTAATATTTATCCCTCAACTAACATCACAAAAACAGATTATCAGGTCATGATCACATTGCTGTTTGTGGGAGCTTGCTGTGCACAAATTGGCTGCTGTGTTTCCTACATTACAACAGTGACCACACTTCAAAAGTACTTAATTTTTTAAAAATTATTTCTAAAATATACTTTATTCATAAAAATCTGAAAAAATACATTACCAAACAGTTTCAAACAGCACCAAAAAATACAAACATTGCAAGGGAGATCAGTTTCCTTCAATACAATCGTGAGTTGCCTCACAACCCTTCCATTTCATTTGTCATGCCATTAACATTTTTACATTTTAGAGCAAATGAAAATTTTCCTGATACAGTTCGAGGGGTTTGCCATGAATCCAGCCCCTCAGTTCAACTTGGTGGGGGGACCTTACACAGTGGTCTTTCCCCATTGAGCCTTTGCTGCGGCTGCCCCAAGCTTTAGTGCGTCCCTCAACACGTAGTCCTGGACCTTGGAATGTGCCAGTCTGCAACATTCGGTGGTGGACAACTCTTTGCGCTGGAAGACCAGCAGGTTTCGGGCAGACCAAAGGGCGTCTTTCACCGAGTTGATAGTCCTCCAGCAGCAGTTGATGTTTATCTCAGTGTGTGTCCCTGGGAAAGTACATCATTGGCTGTAAAGTGCGTTGAGACACTCAGTGGTTGTGAAAGGTGCTATAGGAATGCATGTCTTTCTTTTTTCTCTAGAAACTGCAATGTGATCATGACCAGATAATCCGTTTTAGCGAACAAGAGCAAAATGCTGCAGATGCTGGAAATCAGAAACAAAAACAGAACTGGCAGTTCTGATGAAAGGTCATGGAGCTGAAATGTTGCCATAGCCTGTATTCTCTCTGCAGCAAATGCTTAACCAAATTTCCTTTAAAAGATGCTATTGTGTCTGTCTCAACCACTCCCTGCAACAAAGCTTTCCATGCTCCAGCCATCCTCTGTGTAAAGAAATTACCCTAACCTCGCTGTTCATTCTCTTAATGATCATTTAACATTGATGATTCTGTTTAACTGACTCCCCAGCCACAGAAATAGTCTTTCCTAGAATGTAAGAACATAAGAACAAGAAGCGGGAGTAGGCCATTCGGCCCCTTGAGCCTGCTCCGCTATTCAATAAGATCATGGCGGATCTGACCTTGGCCTCAACACCACTTTCCTGCCTGTTCCCCATGACCCTTTACTCCCCTATGGTTCAGGAATCTGTCTCTCTCAGCCTTGGCTCACCATTGGCAATGACTTATTCACTCTATCAAAACCATTCATAATTTAAAAAGAAAGACTTGCATTTATATCGCGCCTTTCACAATCTCAGGCCATCCCAAAATGCTTTACAGCCAATTAAGTACTTCTGAATTACAATCACTGTTGTAATGTAGGAAACACGCCAGGCACTTTGTGCACAGCAAGCTCCCACAGACAGCAATGCGATGATGACCAGATATTCTGATTCATGTGATGTTGATTGAAGGATACATATTGAGCAGGAAACCGGGGAGAACTCTCCTGCTCTTCTTTAAAATAGTACCATGTGATAAAGCTCGATTAAGTCTCCTCTTAGCCTTCTTTGCTACACATGAAATAGTCCCTGTATCTCAAGTCTCGCCTTATAACCATAGATTTGCAAGCCTGATACCACCCCGCTGGATCTCCATGACTTTAACAACCTTTCTAGAAAGCCAATCGCTATACACTATAAAGCCAATATCTTGTCCCAACTTACCAATATTTCTACACTTATAAACACCTGTTTTTAAAATTTAAACGGTGTTGGCGATTTTCATAGCTTTATCTAACTGCACTTGGACTTTCAGAGAATTATGCATCTGCTTATCCACACTGTTCAGTGTTTTTCCATTCCTGATCCTGTAAGGCTTGTGGGATCACATTCGGAATCACAAATCCTGGCTATTTTGCCCTGCCCTTCGCCAAGAGGAGCTGAATCCAATTTTATTTCCCCTCTTACACACTGGCTGAGTTTAGCCGACTCAGGATAGAGCAAGAATTGAACTGGGAGAGCTTCTTGTAACCACCAACATCTTGAATTGCACTATTTAGTTTTAATATTTGGACATTGGGTATGAATGTAGTTGTAGTGTATTCAAACTCCGAGCCTTAGAGGCTGAATTTGATGCACAGCCCGTACTCCTATTCCTTTTTGTTGCTCCCAGATGTATTACCTCACCCTTACCATTTTACATTAAATTTTCTACCTTTTTATCCATTCTGTTAAATCTTAGAGTCATAGAGTTATACAGCACAGAAACAGGCCCTTCTGCCCATCGTGTCCGTGCAGGCCATCAAGCACCTATCTATTCTAATCCCATTTTCCAGCACTTGGCCTGTAGCCTTGTATGTTATGGTGTTTCAAGTGCTCATCTAAATACTTCTTAAATGTTGTGAGGGTTCCTGCCTCTACCACCTCTTCAGGTAGTGTGTTCCAGATTCCAACCACCCTCACATTTTTCCTCAAATCTCCTATAAACCTCCTGCCCCTTACCTTAAATCTATGCCCCCGGTTATTGACCCCTCTGCTGAGGGAAAATGTCTCTTCCTATCTACCCTATCAATGCCCCTCATAATTTTGTATACCTTAATCAGTTCCCCCCTCAGCCTTCTCTGCTCTAAGGAAAACAACTCTAGCCTATCCAGTCTTTCTTCATAGCTGAAATGCTCCAGCCCAGGCAACATCCTGGTGAATCTCCTCTGCACCCTCTCCAGTGCAATCACATCCTTCCTATAATGTGGTGACCAGAACTATACACAGTACTCCAGCTGTGGCCTACCTAGTGTTTTATACAGCTCCATCGTAACTTCCCTGCTCTCATAGTCTATGCCTCGGCTAATAAAGGCAAGTATCCCATATGCCTTCATAACCACCTTATCTACCTGTGCTGCTGTCTTCAGTGATCTATGGACAAGTACACCAAGGTCCCTCTGACCCTCTGTACTTCCTAGGATCCTACCATCCATTGGCATATTCCTACCAACAAGGCATATTCCCTTGCCTTGTTAGTCCTCCCAAAATGCATCACCTTACACTTCTCAGGATTAAATTCCATTTGCCACTGCTCTGCCCATCTTACCAGCCCATCTATACCGTCCTGTAAACTAAGGCTTTCCTCCTCACTATCTATGACACCACCAATTTTCGTGTCATCTGCAAACTTACTGATCATAGCTACTATATTCACATCTAAATAATGTACACTACATACAGCAAGGGTCCCAGCACCGATCCCTGTGGTACACCACTGGTCACAGGCTTCAAATCGCAAAAAAAACCCTCGACCATCAACCTCTGCCTCCTGCCACTAAGCCAATTTTGGGTCCAATTTGCCAAATTGCCCTGGATCCCATGGGCTCTTACCTTTTTAACCAATCTCCCATGCGGGACCTTATCAAAAGCCTTACTGAAGTCCATGTAGACTTCAACTGCTTTACTCTCATCTACACATCGAGTCACCGCCTCGAAAAATTCAATCAGGTTTGTTAGACATGATCTCCCCCAACAAAGCCATGCTGACTGTTCTTGATTAATCCCTGCCTCTCCACGTGAAGATTCATCCTGTCCCTCAGAATTTTTTCCAACAGTTTCCCTACCATTGACGTCAGACACACCAGCCTGTAATTACCTGGTTTCTCCCTGCTCTTGAATAATGGTACCACATTTGTTGTCCTCCAGTCCTCTGGTACCTCTCCTGTGGCCAGAGAGGATTTGAAAATTTGTGTCAGAGCCCCTGCAATCTCCTCCCTTCCTTAAGTCTTTTGCAGTCCTTGTCTGTTTACAAATATCCCACTTTTCTGTTGCAGTATCACCATTGTCTAGGTGTGCTGTAATCTGATATTAACATTAAACTATGGACTTGTCTCCTGGCTGATATAAGAATGAAATGAGCTACACTGGGATTCCCTACTGCAACAGAGACTACACTTCAAAAATACTTAACTGGGATGTCCGGTGGTCATGAACAACAAAAACAACTTATATTTATATAGCACCTTTAACGTAATAAAACATCCCAAGGTGCTCCACAGGAGCATTATAAAACAAAATTAGACACCAAGCCATGGAAGGGGATATTAGGTCAGGTGACCAATAGCTTGGTCTAAGAGGTAGTTTTAAGGAGAGTCTTAAAGGAGGAAAGAGAGGTAGAGGGGTGGTAAGGTTTAGGGAGAGAATTTCAGAGCTTAGGGCCAAAGCAGCTGAAGGCACTGCCATGAATAGTGAACCAATTAAAATTGGGAATGCTCAAGAAGCCAGAATTAGAGGGGCGCAGATACCTTGAAGTGTTATGGGGCTGGATATTACAGAGATAGGATGTGTTATGATGGTGCTTCTATACTTTTTGTTAAATTTTTTTTGAGGACGCATGTATTTTGGAATTATAGACATTGCTATATTTGGGAAAACTGAACAGGATTCCATGGATGTTTTTTCACTGGGATCATTGAAAAGTGGTCATCGGAAGGTCTTTTGGACTTGGTTTGTAAACAACCCTTGGTGGAAGTCACCTGTCTTCACATAAGTACCCAGCGGGGTTTTTTTGATCTGGGGATGATGCTTACAGTGAAGTGCTAGGTCAAGATTTTTACGGGTCAGGAGGCTTGGCTCTTGAGATATCGTTTTTGGTTTCACTTTGGACCGTCAGATGGAGTTTGGTCAGTGTTTTGAAAGGAGTTTTAAATCAACCTGCCAAAGACAACACCCCAGCTCAGCCTGTTCCATCTCTTTGAGAAGCTCTTAGAAGCGAGTATAAGAAATAGAGAAATTGATGCTGCATTTTTCCTGAAAGGACTGCTAGAAGCCCCTGTTGTCACATTTCACCTGGAAAGCCTGCCTGATTTTCAATGTTGCCTGTAAAGAACTGTCCTGGAAAAATCCCAGTGATAGCCGTCTACGCATATTTGGGACACCAAACCAAAAAAAGGACAACTGACATCTTTCCATATCTTTTCTTTTTACTTCAAGAATTAGCAAGTATTTGGCCAAAGTATTCTTTTTTGTCTTTTTTTTTTGTAACAGTGCTCTAAAGAGAAAATCTTCCTTTTTTTGGCTAACCATTGTTTGTGTGTTTGTGTGTGAGGGGTAAGGTAAAAGGGAACTCTCATATTTCAATCTGTGTGTTAATGCTTTGCTTTCTTACTGGTTAAGTCTTGTTTCATAATAAACTGATAAATAATTTTGTTGTTTATTAAAGAAACCTGGTTGGTGTATTTTATTCTGGGATAAAGAGTATTGATTGATCATATCAGTAACTGAGAAACATTTAAATATTTGTTGTGACCTGTGGAGAAGTGGAACTACAAAAGACAGTGTACTCCTCCCACCTCGGTCGTAACAATGAGAATTTTAAAATCAAGACGTTGCTTGACCGGGAGCCAATGTAGGTTAGCGAGCATATGAGTGAGTTAAGACACGGGTAGCACAGTTTTGGATGACATCAAGCTTACGGAGGGTAGAATGTGGGAGACCAGCCAGGAGTGCATTGGAATAGTCAAGTATAGCGGTAATGAAAGCATGGATGAGGGTTTCAGCGGCAGATGAGCTGAGACAGGGGCGAGGTTGGGCAATGTGAAAGTCGCTATATAAATGGAAACAATAAAAAGGAATCCTGAGGGATTGGGTAAAATGCTGGTTTTACACTCTACCCTGTATTTTTCTCCTTTGACTTCAACAGTGAGTAAAATCGGGCATCGTGTACAAACCAGTCTTGCGCTCAATCCTATCAGTTCCCCGATGTGTGGATTAAGTTACAATTACTCCCTTCAAAGACAGTCTCACACAAAAGAATGTCTACTGGTATGGGGAACTAGAGACTTGATGCTGTCCAAAAGACAAAAAACATCAGCATCGCTACCTCTTTCAAGGAAGGAAGGAAGCATGATAGCCTAAGGGGAAAATCACAAAGGAAGTCTCTACCATTGACTCTGTAGCTCCAACGCCTATGCCAGCTGGCAGCACCCATGTGGCACAGGGCATCCTGTACCTGTACTTGTGCATTTTTTGAAAGGGTAGGCCACCCTGGATCAGAAATGACACAATTCTTGTGGATAAACCGCTAACTGCCTTCATTTTAAGTTTCCAATTAATTTGGGGTCTCCGTCCCAACAATAGCGGTATCTACGGGAATTATGCAATTAGTAAATGCTTCTAGCTGCATCATCCACTGTCTCTTGTTCTATGCATGTATTGTCAAGTACATTAAAAAAGACCACAAGTTATCTTACAGCAGAAGTATGATAACTGCCGCAGAAGAACGGAAATAGAGCATAGAGTTCAAAAACCCCCCCACGTGCTTGCATTTTCCTTTTAATGTGTCCATATAAACTTTGGTCATCATTAGGCAGGTCTCTATTATTATAGAGTTAAAATACAAATCCCCATTCAATCAAATTTTAAATTTGTGGTTTTAGCATTAATTTCAAAACAGATGTTGAGTGGCTATGATGGCATTTGGTTGTTTGCTTATTTCACTGGCGTTTTACCATTCAGTAAAAGAGGCTTCCCATACAGACTGCATAACCACCATCTTCCAAGAGTACACAGATAAATGTCTGACATTGCATAACAAAATCCAAACCAAGTCGTCAGATGTCATGTCTCACAAATATGTGAGTTTATGATGTTAGTTCACCCTTGTTCTCCATTCCTTAATGAGGTTCCATCTGAAATATATTATATTCCCTCCTGCAATGAATGAAAGAAATGTAATTCTACAATATCACAATTGTCTTTTTTAATATATTCATTACCAGGATGTGAGTGTTGCTGACAAGACCAGCATTTATTTCCCATCCCTAATTGCCCTTAAGAAAGTGGTGGTGAGCCACCTTCTTGAGCCGCTGCAGTCCATGTGGTGTAGGTATACCCACAGTGCTGTTAGGGAGGAAGTTCCAGGATTTTGACCCAGCGACAGTGACGGAATGGCGATATATTTCCAAGTCAGCATGGTGTATGACTTGGAGGTGGTGGTGTTCTCATCTTTTTATTCATCGTGGGATGTGGGCGTCGCTGGCCAGGCCAGCATTTATTGCCCATCCCTAATTGCCCTTGAGAAGGTGGTGGTGAGCCGCCTGAGTGGCTTGCTAGGCTATTTCAGAGGGTGGTTAAGAGTTAATTACATTGCTCTGGGTCTGGAGTCACGGATAGACAAGACCAGGTGAGGAGAGCAGATTTCCTTCCACAAAGAACAATCCAGTAGTTACATAGCCTTTTTATTCCAGATTTATTTAATTATCTGAATTCAAATTCCCCAGCTGCTGTGGTGGGATTTGAACTCAATGACTGGGATTGTTCAGAGCTGACAGGCGTCTTGCTGCCAGGGCCAAAAGCAAGGGCTGACCCCTGTTTTGGTGGGCGAGGTGACCAGGGGCTGCATTTTATGGGTGGCAGTTAACTAAGTGCCTGTCATCAGGCCTACTGTCGTATTAAGGATGGCGCCCTGGCCCCAGCAGCATCAGCAGTGCCACTGGGAGAGGTGGGGCTGCACCTGGAGGAAGAGGACGCAGAGGTGGACTTGCGCCCGCACAACCAGGTAAGTGGGGTTTGGGGGCGCGGGGTCAGTCAGGCAGGCCCAGGAAAGGTGAGGGATGGAAGAATTCGGTGAGGGTAGGTGGTACCATCACCGGCAGGGGTTGGTCATTGTCATCAGGGGTCCCTTTGTGGGCCATAGAGTACCCAAAAAGGAGGGCCCCCACTGAGAGGCTGCCAGGGTTTACCCCCGCTGTTGTTAAAATTCCAGCAGAGGTGGAAAGAGGCCCTTAATTGGCCACTGAAGTAGCTTAATTGGGCTCTCAGGGGGAAGGCCATCTGCCACCTATCACGCTGCTGGCAAAATGGCATTGCAGTGGGCACACCACCCCATGTCTTCCCATGCCATTTAGCCAGCCTTCCCGCCCCTGAGCCTGTCCCCAAAGGCCCTGTAAAATTCCGTCCCATGTTTCCAGATTATTAGAGCAGGCCTCTGGATTACTAGTCCAGTATCATAACCACTTTCCCAGACCCACATAACTGCTGCCTCTGTCCTTCTAGGTGTTAGAAGTTGCGGGTTTGGAAAGTGATGTCAAAAGGAGCCATGGCGAGTTGCTGTAGTGCCTTTTGTAGATGGTGCACACTGCAGCAACCTGCCAAACAATGATTAGCGGTTAAAAACTTCAAAAGGAAGACATCAAAATTATCGGGCACCATATTAGCCAGTTTGTGCCAGATAGATTAAGCAATACTGTTTCTATGGAGCCAAAGCTCCATTCTTCGTAGGAACGAATGCCAGTAAAATCTCCACTGTGAGCAAACACTGCGGCTACAGAGTATGATGAAGCAAATTAAAACACGTAGGTCCTAGGATTCCTCAGGGGTTCTTCCAGTCTCTCTTCTCAGCTATTTATGTCATTTTGCAGGGTTCTGCTGACCAACTAAAGTTCTGGCAGCAGACTGGGAGAAACCTGCTAATTAGTCTTGGCTTAAATATTGTGTAATCCTTAGCTCATGGCCATGTGGGATATGAGTACTGAGTAAGTCGTTAATTTACAGTGCAATGATTCTTTTGCATTTATATAAATTAAGCTAATGTTGACAGTGGCTCAGTTGGTAGCACGCTTTGTATTGAGTTGGAAGGTTGTGCATTCAAGTCCTACATCCAGATGTGCAAAGACACTCTAGTGCAGCACTGAGGGAGTGTTGTGCTGTTAGAGTTGCTGCCTTTTAGATGCGAAGCCACAGCCCTGTCTGCTGTCTCAGGTGGATGTAAAAGATCCCATGGCACTGTTTTAAAGGAGAGCAGGGGAGTTCTCCCCAGTGTTGTGGCCAATATTCATCACTAACACAGGTTAGCTGGTCATTATCACGTTGCTGTTTGTGGGAGCTTGCAGTGTGCAAATTGGCTGCCGTGTTCCCTACATTACAATGGTGACGACACTTCAAAAAGTACTTCTTTGTCTGTAAAGTGCTTTGGCATGTCCGGTGGTTGTGAAAGGTGCTATGTAAATGCAAATTTTTCTTCAAATGCACTTGCAATTTAGATCGCATGTCATCCATTTAGCCCACTCACAAAAATATGCTTCACACACCCTCTTACAGTATTGTCTTTGTACAAGAAAACTTACTTATATTAGTTGGAATATTGGGGCTAGTTTTTAAAGATTAAAAGTAAAAATTGCTTTGAGGCATGCATTTTGCTGCATTTTGCTGCATTGTGTAATGCAGTTGATCGGGATCATTTTTATCATCGGAACCATTCGGTTTTAAATCTCTAAGAACTCACCCACCTTTCATTTCCATTGTGTGCACATGGAATAATTGTCACATTAACAGTAGCTTGGATCCACCTCACAATGTACTAATATAAATGACTCTTATCCAGTGGGATTACTGTCTGAGATCTCTGCGCTACTCTAATTCTTGTGCATCCCCGATTTTAAGCGCTCCATCATTGATGGCCGTGTCCTGGACCTGATGACCTGCATCCTAGGTTCTTAAAAGAAGTAGCTGCTGACATTGGTTGTAATCTTCCAAAATCCCCTAGATTCTATAAAGGTCCCAGCGGATTTGAAAACTGCTAATCTAACACCTCTATTCAAGAAAGGAGAGGACAGAAAGCTGGAAACCATAAGTTAGTTAGCCTAACATCTGTCACTGGGAAAATGCGAGAATCCATGACTAAGGAAATAGTAGCAGGACATTTAGAAAATCATAATGCAATCAGACAGAGTCAACATGGTTTGGGAAAGGAAATAGTGTGTGACAAATTTATTAGAGTTCTTTGAGGATGTAACAAGCAGGGTGGATAAAGGGGAACCAGTAGATGCAGCGTATTTGGATTTCCAAAAGGCATTTGATAAGGTGCCACATAGCCACATATAGGATTATTGCACAAGATGTTATGGTGTTAGGGATAATATATTAGCATGGATAGAGGATTGGCCAACTTACAGACAGTCGGGATACATGGGGCATTTTCATGTTAGCAAACTGTAACTAGTGGAGTGCCACAGGGATCAGTGCTGGGGCCTCAACTATTTATGATCTTTATTAATGACTTTGATGAAGGGACCGAGTTATTGTAGCCAGATTTGCTGACGATACAAAGATAGGCAGGAAAGCAAGTTGTGAGAAGGACACAAAGTGTCTGCAAAGGGTTATGAATAGGTTAAGTGAGTGCTCAAAAATTTGGCAGATGGAATATAATGTGGGAAAATGTGAGGTTGTCCACTTTGGTGGGAAGAATAGAAAAGTAGAATATTATTTAAATGGAGACTGCAGAATGTTGTAGTACAGGTGGATCTGTGTGTCCTTGTACGTGAATCATAAAAAGTTAGCACGAAGGTACAGCAAGTAGTTAGGAAGGCAAATGGAATGTTGGCCTTTATTGCAAGTGGGATGGAGTACAAAAGTAGGGAAGTTTTGTTACAACTGTACAGGGCGTTGGTGAGACCACATCGAGAGTACTGCGTACAGTTTTGGTCTCTTTATTTAAGGAGGGATATAATTGCATTGGAAGCAATTCAGAGAAGGTTCACTAGGCTGATTCCTGAGATGAAGGGATTGTCTTATGAGGAAAGGTTGAAAAGGTTTGGCCTATACTCATTGGAATTTAGCAGAATGAAAGGTGATCTTATTGAAACATATGACATTCTGAAGTGGCTTGACAGGTTAGATACTGAGAGGATGTTTCCCCTCATGGGGGAATCTATAACTAGGGGGCACAGTTTCAAAATAAGGGGTCTCCCATTTAGGATGGAGATGAGGAAGAATTTTTTTCTCTCAGAGGGTCGTTAATCTTTGGAATTCTCTACCCCAGAGAGAAATGGAGGCTGGGTCATTCAATTTATTAAAGGCTGAGTTAGACAGATTTTTGATCTACAAGGGCGTCAAGGGTTATGAAGAAAAGGCAGGAGTGTGGAGTTAAGATCACAATCAGATCGGCCATGATCTTATTGAATGACGAAGCAGGCTTGAGGGGCTGAATGGCCTACTCCTGCTCCTACTTCTTATGACCTTGAATAAAACAAGTTGT
Source organism: Heterodontus francisci (assembly GCF_036365525.1). Classification (NCBI taxonomy): domain Eukaryota; kingdom Metazoa; phylum Chordata; class Chondrichthyes; order Heterodontiformes; family Heterodontidae; genus Heterodontus; species Heterodontus francisci. The sequence goes on from NC_090375.1 coordinate 192,679,428, forward strand.
TTTATTGTTGGGAATAGATTATACCAGCCAGATTGCTTAATTTGGAACTCAGTTCCCAGTCTCATTTTCTCTTAAAGGTCAAGCGAGTTTAAGCACGACTTGGAAGGTCTGGATATGGAGGATTGGGCCTGTAAACTAGCAGTGATTTTTAAAAAATGATTAAACTTCTGAACAAGTAGCACTTGCAGAAGAAGTTGAGCCTAGTTGTTCAAGTTTATTAGAAATGTATTCCATAAAGGTTTGAAAGAAGGTCTTCTCCTGGAATAAGTGTGCTGCATATCCCTGCAGTGATGCAGTATTGTGAGGCTTCCAGCAGCACATCACCTGATTATTGTCTTGACTAGAACTGATATGCAGCTGCAGGAAATCGGTGAATTGAGGGGTGGAAAAAGCAAAATCTTATGCCTGATTTCTACCGTATTGTTAAAAATGTTAGGACGATGAGTTGAGTGCTCGATCTAACAGTGCCTTTTTAGTAAAGTGAAAACCATGAACTCTGGAGGTCTACAGTCTAAATAGATGATGCCAAAAATGTAGCTCAACTTCTGAGAGAGGAAATAAAGTAGATATTTTGCAGATCCTAAAAAACAAAATGTCTTTGAAATGTGAGAAGCAGACCCTGAGAAAAGCAGGACTAAAATGGAGTGTCATCTTTTCAATGTAGTCGTACTATTGCTAGATTCTTCCGAGTCACACAACGCAGAAGTAGGCCATTCATCCCATCAGAGAATACTGAGAGGGTGCTGAATTGACAGAGGTGCAGTCTTTTGAATGCGATGTTAAATCGAGGCCTTGTCTGTCTGCTTCAGTGGATGCAAAAGATTCCCCCTGACACTATTTCAAAGAAGAGCAGGGGAGTTAGCCCTGGTGTCCTGGCCAATATTTATCCCTCAATCAATATCACAAAAAACAGCTTATCTGGCCATTATCATATTGCTGTTTGTGGGATCTTACTGTGCATACATTTTTTTGCCACGCTTTCTACATTGCAACAGTGACTACACTTCAAAAAGTACTTCATTGGCTGTAAATTGCTTTGGAATGCCCTGTGGTCATGAAAGGTGCTATATAAATGCAAGTCTTTCTTGTTTTCTTTTTAACTGGTCTATGCCGCCATTGATGCTCTGCCTGAGCTTCCACCCACCCTTTTTCATTTCACCCTATCAATACTGGAATTCTGTTATGATAATATATTTTATGATCTCTGACTTGTTTCTATTGAGGCCAGTTATAATGTTGTACAACGAGTTGAAATCTAGTCAGTGTTGTAGTATAAGGAGGTAATGGGTTAATACTGAAGACAGTGAGAGTGACTCCTCCCACTGTAAGAATGGTGATGTAACAGTCACATGGTATGGGCTTGAGGAGAAGAGAAGCAGCACAGAGGGTGCTAGCTTAGGTGGCTTGTGGAGAGTGCATATAGTAAATGTAAATAATAGAGTTGTTAGTTGACTTTATCCTGAGTCTAAGACTTTCTCCAGAATGCCCTAGCAATGTTACAAATACACCAACAACAAACAATATGGTCGTAATGGTAAAACAGCAGTAAAACTGTGCTCAACAACAAAGAGATTTAAAAATAAATAATGGCCTGGTATAGTAAGAAAGCTATTTACCTGTAGAAGAGGCTGTGAAGAGCTCTGGAGCTGCAGTGAGTCAGAGCACAGAAATACAGGCTGCACCACAGAAGCATGGTGGTCTGCAAGTAGAATCCAGCAATTGGGTGAGTCACAATACTAATGGTCTTGGATCAGGTTAAAAGCCCTTTGAAAAGCTGGAAGTAATTCTCTAAAGGCCTATGTGCTCTGAAAGTGATAAAAAATTGGGAATAACCCAACCTTTCGCTTGGGCTGAATGCGAGGGCAAAGAACGGGAAACCCCCAGAAAGCGTGGGAACTCCTGAAAAACAATGGAAATTCTCAAAAACAGCAGGGACACCTTCATTAAAGCAACTAAGCCTAAAAAAACCCAAATAAACTGAATTTCTAAAAGAAAGGGGAACACCCTGCAAAAAAAGCCAATTAAAACAGCGGGGAACTCCCGAAAACAACAGGGACACCTCCATAAAAGAAAGTAAGCCCTGAACAAAAACAAACAAATAGAATTTCTTAAAGAAAGGGGAACATCCTGAAAAATAGTCTATTAAAGAAAGCTATATGGCTTCAAAAATTGGAATGCGTGAAATCTTCCACAATCAAGAAGGACCCAATCAGGTACAAAATTGGTCCTTATGGAGGAAAAGGTTCCTAAGGTTTCGAATTGCTTCTCAACTCCATACCAAATCAGAAGTGGAAAAAGTGAACTCCCTTTTATATTCAGTAGGTGAGATTGCAGACGAGTAATTGTCTGACAAGGGATCAACGAGGCTTCCGATAAATTTCAAGAGGTACTTCAAGCCTTTGATAAATATTTCAATCTTTCCAGCAATAAATTCTTGGAAAGAGCCAAATTTAATATGCGGGTGCAGAAGATTGGTGAATCCGTAGATTCCTATATTAATTATCTGTATGGATTGGCAGAAGGATGTGAATACGGTGAATTAAAGGCAGAACTAATTAGAGATAGCTGTCAGCATAGCTGATGAATCCTTGTTAGACCTTTGCAATCGAAGGAAGACATTATACTGGAAAAGGCCATTCAGATTATAAGACAGGCTGAAGTTTGCAAACAGAATAGGGCGATTCTACGAGCTGAAGTCAAGTCGTGGATAAGAAGAAGTCTAATGTCAGTACAGCTTGAGAGACCAAAGTCAGCGAAACACTTTGTGGAAAAGTAAACCTATACAGGTGAGAATGTGCATGACACAGGGAAACCATGCCAACATTGTGGAGCCAGGAAGACCCACAGTTGGGACCACTGTCCAGCAAGTAAAGGCAAGTGTTTCAATTGTAAAAAAACTCTGTATAATGGGAAGATGTGCAGGAGCAAAATTTCTTCGCTCAAAGCAGAAGACCTGCATGTAAAGAACACTGAATCAAGTACATCAATATCCAGATGAAAAATAACCAAGAGATTTCCTGGGAGAAATTAGTAACCCAGATCAAGGTTTCTGGATAGCAGACATCTACGTGAATGGACACCCTACAAATTTTAAACTGGACACAGGGGCGAACATCACAGTACAGTCAGACCAACAGCCATGGGTGATGAGACATTGCCTACAACCAGTGGATACATAGTTTTATGGTCCAGGCGGGACACAACTGAGAGTAAAAGGCAAACTGCAAGCAACGCTCCAACACAGAGGCAGACAAATCATGGAGACCTTATATGTTTTGCATCATTAAGAATTTTCCTTACTGAGTAGAAAAGCACCCTTTGATCATGCATTTGATCAAGAAGATAGATGAAGTCAAGCAAACGGGGGTAAAGAATTGCTTCCAAGGAGAATAATCGAAGCTTTTTACCAGGCTCGGAAGACTCACGACAGAATACAGAATCACACTCAAGGAAAGAGCCAGGCCAGTGTGTTGTTATGAAAGTGATTCTGTTTTGTTAAAAATATATACTTTTAAAGGAATTTATAGTTAAGCTGAATAAATGTTGGACCAGTTTTTTTTTAAAAAGAGAGCCATCAGGGGGACACTGAGGAAGCTGTATTGGCAAAATGTTGCTGGTTGTCACATGACTGAGGTTGGCGATGGAGCGGAAACCCTGGTAACAGGGAAAGAGAAGTGACAAGTGCTCCTTTGACTGGGCAAGCCCAGTAGAAGCAGAGCACCTGGAAGGGCAGAAAACTGGCAAACTTTCTAGTTGTGTGTCAGTGTGTGTGTGTTTTACCTTCTGGAAGGAGATAGAGACAAGTCTTCTGGTATCAAGGAAGAACAGAAAACTACAACCCAGCTCGCTTTCCAGCAATTCCCTAAAATACACTGAGAAGTCCATTGTGTCAATTGTTTCCTCTATTTGAAGAAAGCTTGCTGAAAATAATTCTCAACACCACCTGAACAGAACTGTTCTAGGGGGATCTCGGTGGCCTGTCTGCGTGTGCTTGGAGGTTGGACTGTGTGCCAGTTTTGGTGCAGCATGTCTCATCTGCTGTTTTCTTAAGGAGTGGACAAGTGATTTGCCTGGGTGTTTTTCTTTTTGGTTTGTAATAGAGCTCTGATGTAAAAATCCCTTTTTTTCGGTTAACTGATGTACATATATGTGTGTGTGCATGAGTGTGAAGGGGCTTAGGTAAAAAAGGGAACTTTTAAAATTTAATGTTGGGACTTAAAAAATTTTAATCTGTGCGTTTATATTTTACTTCATTACTAGTTAAAACTTGTTTTCTAATAAACTGATAATTCTGTTGTTCAATAAAGAAACCTGGTTAGTGTGTTCCATTCTGGGGAAAATACAGCAAATGATTAAACGTATTAGTAAGTGGGAAAATTTTAAATAATATGTTGTGACCTGTGGAGAAGTGGGACTGAATTAACAGTGCATTCTCCCTGCCTCGGTCGTAACAATGTATCTTTACAACCAGAAAGATACCTCATCCATTATTAAGCCAAGTTCAAGACCAATTGGAAGAGATGACATGAATGGGCGTTACCTCTCCTGTAACACCACCAAATGAGTGATGCTCGGCCATGGTTCCTGTCCCAAAACAGAATGTAACTCTATATATTTGTGTGGATTTAACACAGTTCAACAAAGCAGTAGCGCTTGGCATTCACTCAATGTTTACAGTTGATGACAGCTTAGCGAAACTCTCTCATGTTTACAAAACTCAGTGCCAACAGTGGGATTTGGCAGCTACTCCCAGATGAGACTTCATGATTAGTCACCCCATTTATAACAACTTTTGGGCGGTTTTGTTTCAATAGATTACCGTTTGGAATAACTTCCGCACCAGAGATCTTTCAACAATCAATGTCCAACATCTTAGAAGGGCTCAAAGGAGTTATTTGTCACATGGATGACATCCTGATACATGGGCTGTCAGTAAAGAAACACGCCCAAAGAGGTCGACAGATTCTACAGAGACTTCAAGAAGCAGGACTAACTATAAATGAGACGTATGAATTTTCCAAGACTTCGATTCGTTTCTTGGGACATACAGATAGCAGTGCAGCTACAATGGCAGATCCACAGAACACAAGGGCCATAACAGAATTTCCTACTCCTAGTACCATTTAGCAGTTCCAGAGATTCCTGGTAATGGTAAATCAATTAGTAAAGTTTCTAACTCACTTATCACAGATAAGTGATGCACTGAGACAACTCCTCAGGAAACAGTAAACGTGGTGTTGGAATTCCTACCAAGAGCACACATTCCAGAAAATTAAGGAGATGCTTATTTCTCCGGACATCTTGGCACACTACAACCCTACACTACCTATGACAAAAGCTGCAGACGCCTCCTCAGCAGGGTTGGGTGCGGTTCTCTTTCAGGAGCAACCTGATGGTTCCCTTAGACCTATATTCTCCAGAACATCCTAGCAATGCAACAAATTCAACAACACACAACAATTATAAAGTAGCACATGATTACAGTGGATGGACTGCTCATTAGTGACGTGATCTGAAGAACTGCCACAAGTTGATGCAGTTCGCAGTTAACAGAGCATGTCTGGATATAATTGTTGGTTTCGGATGCTGGGAAGTTTTCTCTTATCGGCTCTGATTATGAACAACAAGAAAGGTTTTCTGCCAAAGTGTTCAGCTGACTTCATGTCGGAAGATTGAAATGAGGGCTACACAAGAAGTGCGAATAGCTTTGTTAGAAGTAAATCCAGCAGACAGTCAAATGCTGTTTGTCCTATCTAGTCCCTGATGAGCTTTGCGACATATTGAAAAATTGGATAACATTCTTTTGTAGGTTCTCGTCAAAAATATCCCACAAAGTTTACCAGCAGCTGCATATTACCCATGTCTATCATCTGGTGCAGGTACAAACAGAAGACACCTTGTGACACCAAAACTGTGCTGTCCAAATCCTAAGTTGCATCAACTTCCCTTCACTCAGTAGATCTATATTGACTTCCAGTCTGGCATCGTTAGGAATTTAAAATTCTCGTCCTTCTTTTCAAATCCCTCCATGACCTCTGTAATCTCCTGCAGCCCGACAGCAGCCCCCCCCTCCCCCCCAAGATATCTGCGCTCCTCCAATTCTGGCCTCTTGAGTATCCCCAATTTTAATCGCTCGATTATTGGTGGTCATGCCTTCAGCTGCCTGGGCACTAAACTCTGGAATTCCCTCCCTAAACCTCTCCATCTCACCATCTCTCTCTCTCCTCCTTGAAGATGCTCCTAAAACCTACCACTTTGACCCAGCTTTTGGTCACATGTCCAAATATTTCTTTATGTGGCTTGGTGTCAAATTTTGTTCGACAATGCTCCTGTGAAGCACCTTAGGATGTTTTACTACAGTAAAGGTGTTATATAAATGCCAGTTGTTGTTGGCATGTCCGATTAATATTATAGTCCGAGAACATCTATAGCAATGCAGTTGTCTTTTGTCGTATGGTCCCATGGTTCATCCTATTTTCAACTTCTGGAACCATCCATTGCTTCATAATAATTTTAATAACTTGCACTTCACATGAAAATGACAAATTGTTCTCTCCCAGTAAACTGACAGCAGCAAGCTCTGATTCTGTGACCTTGGATGTATTTGTGTCGTGAAAAACTAATTCATTTTTTTCACTCCAGCGTGCTGTGCCTCCTCCTGTGTCAGTTTAGCTCCCCATGGTAGTGCTGTCATCTCGTCATCAGAAGACTATAGGTTCAAACCATGTTTTAGAGACTTAAGCAGGTATAGAGCTGGACTGATGACTGGGATAATAGTAGGACAGGACTTCTGCCCACCCAAAGGGTGTGGCTGCTAACTTGTTCAAATTTCAGATGACCACCTCTCTGTGGTTTCTGTGGTGTTGATCATCCCACCACTTGTAGAGTGATGTCTAAGTTGGGGAAAATGGTCATCACCATTGACATGTGATGGGCTAGGCTCTCGCCAAGTGGCAGGACACACTGCCACATTCTACTTTATACAAGAGTATTTCATTGGCTGTAAAGCATTTTGGGATGTCCTTATGTCATGTTTAGTTTAGTGATACAGCACTGAAACAGGCCCTTTGGCCCACCCAGTCTGTGCCGACCATCAACCACCCATTTATACTAATCCTACACTAATTCCATATTCCTACCACATCCCCACCTGTCCCTATATTTCCCTACCACCTATCTATACTAGGGGCAATTGCTAATGGCCAATTTACTTATCAACCTGCAAGTCTTTGGCATGTGGGAGGAAACCGGAGCACCCGGAGGAAACCCACGCAGACACAGGGAGAACTTGCAAACTCCACACAGGCAGTACCCAGAATTGAACCCGGGTCGCTGGAGCTGTGAGGCTGCGGTGCTAACCACTGCGCCACTGTGCCGCCCTCATGAAATGTGTAATATAAACATAAGCTCTTTTGTTTCTTTTCTTCCTTCTTCTGATGTTTCCTGACTTCTCATGTTGCATTTTGCCCCTGCCAAAAGTTAAAAAAAATTCACATCCACATGTAAAGAATCATTTCCCCTTGTTAACGATGTTGGCTCTGTCTTTACACTAAGGTGAAAAATAATACATCACAGGTTTCCTTCTGTTTGCTTTTGTGACCGAGGTTTACTGTGACATTGTTTACATTAAGGCAGCAAAACCAGGCATTACCATGAGGCTCAACCCAACTAACGATTCCCAATTGAAGCCTGCTGCAAGTTCTGATCTCCTCCCCAAAAATGTCTTGCATTATGCTCCAGTCAGGAAACTTAACTGTAAGGCTAGAATTTAAAATACAAAATAGTTAACCTAACTCTGTACAAAATCTTCCTGCTTTCAATAATCTTGGTCCTCAATGATTTTCCCCTTGGCACAAAAACTTTCTAATTATCATAGAATCATAGATCCATGCAGCCTAAAAGAGGCTATTCAGCCCATCATGCCTGTGCTGGCTCTTTGAAAGAACTATCCAATTTGTCCCACTTCCCTTGCTCTTGCCCTGTAGTCCTTCAAATTATCCCCTTCAAATATTTATTCAATTCCCTTTTGAAAGTTACTATTAAATCTGCCTCCACCTCCCTTTCGGGCAGTGCATTCCAGATCACAACAACGTGTTGCATAAAAAATTTCCCCTCATCTCCCCTCTGGTTCTTTTGTCAATTATCTTAAATCTGTGTCTGCTGGTTACCAGCCCTCCTGCTACTGGAAACAGTTTCTCCTTATTTATTCTACCAAACACTTCAGAATTTTGAACACTTCTGTTAGATCACCCCTTAACCTTCTCTGCTCTAAGGAGAACAATTCCAGTTTCTCCAGTCTCTTCGCATAACTGCAGTCCCTCATCCCTCGTGCCATTCTCGTTGTAGTATAAGGATGTAAAGGGTTAATGCTGAAGACGGTGAGAGCAACCCCTCCCACTGTAAGAATGATGATGTCATAGTCACATGAGGTTAGGCTGAAGAGAGGAGAAGGCAGCACGAAGGATGCCAGCTTAGGAGGCTTGATGAGAGTGTTTATAGTATTATGTAAATAATAAACGGTTCTTAGTTGACCTTATCCTGAGTCTGAGACTTTCTCCAGAACGTCCCTGTTACGCTACTAAATACAACAGCAACACACAATATGGTGGCACCAGTTAAAACGACCAAGAAAATTTGAAGATCTCCCTACCTCGTGGAGAAGCACCAGGAAAACAGCAGATTGAGTTAGAGCCTGCAACGAACACAGGAGCTGCTCCATAGCCTTAAATGATGCAGACAGTCAGTGAGAAAGCCCTGCAGCCTCTCAGACTACACCACAAAAGCATGGGGGTCTGCATCAATACATCCAAGCGATCGAGTCTACGTTTCAGTGTCGGGTGACAGTCCAGGATCGGGTGAGATATTTATATGGAGGCCAGTAACGGTTAACGGCGCACTGGGTCAAGACCACAGGTAGAGACGTCGATCTCGGGTGAAGAGATGACTCGGGATTCAGATGGAGACGGCAGCCATTGCTTAGCCAGACTGTGCAACAAAAGTGCAGGAATGGTTGGAAAGCGTGGGAAATCCCCAAAAGACTGCAAAAACCTCCAATCAAGACTGCAAGATTTAAAACAAAGGGGAACACCTTAGGAAGACTGATTAAAGCAAAGAAAGTAATAAGGATTCAAAATTCGGAATGCCAGAAAGTTTTCAAGATTTTGAAGGACCCAATCAGGTTCAAAATTGGTCTATTTGGAGGAAGAGGTTCCTAAGGTTTAAGGTTTCTTCCCAACTCCATACAAAGTCAGAAGTTGAAAAGGTCAACATACTTTTATATTCAGTAGGTGCGAATGAGGAAGACATAACTGTGAGAAAAGGGGTAAACAAGGCTTCTGATAAATTTGAAGATCTCCTTCAAGCTTGTGATAAATATTTTAAGCTTCGCAGCAATAAAATCCTGGAAAGGGCCAGATATAATAAACGGGTGCAGAATATAGGTGCAGCCATGTAGATTCTTATATTAATGATCTATATCATTCTGCAGAGGGATGTGAATACAGTGAATTAAAGGCAGAACTAATCAGAGACCAAATAGTTGTCGGCATAGCTGATGTATCTTTGTCAGGTCTTTTACAGTCAAAGGAGGACCTTATACTTGAAATGGCCATTCAGATTGTAAGACAAGCTGAAGTCACAAACAAAATAGGAACATTCTGCGAGCTGAAGGCAAGCCATGGATGAGAAGAAGTCCTTTGATGGTACAGTTTGTGAAGCCAAGGTCCGAGAAACACTTTGTGGAAAAGAAGACACACACAGCTGAGAAGGTTCATGACACCGGGAAACCATGCCAATGCTGTGGAGCCAGGAAGACCCGCAGAAGGGAGCAGTGTCCAGCAAATAAAGCTTCAATTGTATAAAGACTGGACATTAGGGGAAAATGTGCCAGAGCAAAACCTCTTCACTCAGGAGTGCAAAGCAGAAGACTTTCATGCAGAGAGCAGTGAATCAAGTGCATCAATATCCAGAAGATAAAACACCAGGAGCTTTCCTAGGAGAAATAAATGATCCAAATCAAGGATTCTGGATGGCGGACATCTACGTAAATGGACACCTTACGGATTTTAAACTAAACACAGGGGCTAGCGCCACAGTTCTGTCAGACCAACAGCCATGGGTGATGAGACATTGTCTACAACCAGTGGATACACAGTTTCATGGTCCAGGCGGGACACAACTGAGAGTAAAAGGCAAACTGCAAGCAACGCTCCAACACAGAGGGAGACAAATCATGGAGACCTTATATGTTTTGCATAATGAAGAATTTTCCTTACTGAATGAAAAAGCATGCTTAGATCTGCATTTGATCAAGAAGCTAGATGAAGCCAGCAAACGGGGGTAAAAAACTGCTTCCAAGGAGAATAATCGAAGCTTTTTACCAGGCTCGGAAGACTCGCGACAAAATACAGAATCACACTCAAGGAAGGGGCCAGGCCAGTGTGTATCTTTACAACCAGAAAGATACCTCATCCATTATTAAGCCAAGTTCAAGACCAATTGGAAGAGATGACATGAATGGGCGTTATCTCTCCTGTAACACAACCAATGGAGTGATGTTTGGCCATGATTCCTGTCTCAAAACAGAATGGAGCTTTGTATTTGCATGGATTTAACACAGCTCAACAAAGTAATAGCAATTGAAATTCACCCAATGGGTTTTTTTGTTATAGTATATTTTCCTTCTTGGCTGAATCGGCATGCGAGCAGCAAGCTCCCTCCGACAACCCATCAAAGAGTGGTAAGAATGTGGAACTCACTGGCGTGGTTGAAGCAGACAGTATTGATGTATTTACGGAGAGGTCTGATGCATAATTAAGGGAGATGGGAATAGAGGGGTACAGGGAGAAGGGTGGGAAGAGGTAATCTGAGTGGGAGGAGGCTTGTGTAGAGTAAATTTCTTCTGAACCAACAGAAAGGTGCCAATAAAGAGGAACTACGTGCCACCTTTGACAGGGACATCATTAATATACCATAACAAAAAAACAAAACCCTTAAAGGAAACTTGACTAATCAAATTAAGTTGACATTCCCAGTGGTGACGATGTACTCCAGTTCTCCCACCCGCCACTCCTGGTGTTCACCATTTGCGGAAGGCATCAATCGTACCAGCGGACACCACGTGCTCCTTCTCTAGGGCCACTGGGTGTGGACATAGCCACGGAAGAGAGGCAGTCAGTCGGACTGAGCAATCTCCTCGACCACCTGCTGTCTGGACCTGTTGCTAGCCACCGTGGCCAGGCCCAGGATCAGTTCCATGAGGAGTTCCTCCGATCTTCCCACTCCCCTCCGCGCTGGGTGGCGGAAGATCAGGAGTGTGGGACTGAAGTGCAGCCAGAACTTGAGGGGCAGCAACCTCTCATATCCTACATAGATGTGAAATACAGACTCCTCCAGGCCGCAGAAATTACAGGAGGCCTGGAAGTCCGTGAATTGAGGGAGGTATCCCACATAGAGAGCCTCCCACCATGGACCCCCGTCTCCTCTGGATGGCAGAGTGTGGAATACAAACACCAGCATAGACCAATTGGTCTGAAGGACTGATTTCTGTGCTGTAGATTCTATGTAACTCCCTGATCTTTGAACATTATTATGGGATCCTTAATGTTTAGCTGAGGGATCTCAGTTTAACATCTCACCTGTGCACAGTCTAGGTTTACCAGCTCTGGTGGGACACATTCTTGGCAGTTTCATCACACAACCATCTGCCTCCCCAACCCAGTCAAACAAGCTTTTATCGTCATCTGCAATATTTTCGTAATTAATAATTAGAAGTGTTCAAAGAAAATGAAGAAAACATTTTTGTTTTAACGTCTGCTGTGATTTTTCTCCCAAGTTTTACTTGCAGCAGTGACCTGGTGGTCAATCTTTCGTGCCTGAGGACTCCAGAGCAAACCTGGAGGGTTGACAACCCCTCCTGTTAATGTGTGTGCTGAGGATGATTCCTCCTTTCACCAGGTCTGACTCGAAAGTTCACTGCATGGGCAAAACCAGAAGCCATTGTCTGCAATGGTGTCTATGGTCCCAAAGAGTTTACACTCCATTCATGATCCTGGTTTGATTAATATTCCTTAACAATGGGAAAATTGTAACCTGGACCTCCAGAGTTCAAAATATGGTATTTGAAACATATTCGTCAAGGTGTAGGAAATCTGATGCAGCCCAGACTGAATGAAATTGAACTGGATTCAGGGTTACGGGTCCCCGTAGGGGATGCACATTTTTATTCCAACCAATTTCTACAAACACTTAACTCCCAGAAACTAAAGAAACATATATTTGCTGTAGATGTATGAGCACACTGTTACACTGGGTCAGGTTTCCTGCATCCCCATTCCTTGAGCTGCTCTTTTTTGAGCCCTGCAGGCCTTGCTTTCTGTGCCAATATGCTGGGAAGTTACATCCTTTGATACTGTACTATGGTGCATAATGATCCAGTAACCTCCCACACAGAGGGCATATGTTAATAAGCTTGATAATGCGTAATGAGCTCCATATGATCACTGTAGTTGTAAATGATAAACCGAGCCTTTGTGTCTTAGATCAATTAAGTGGCTGTTGATTAGCTGGAGTACTTTGAGACTGCCGAAGGTTACATTAACTAGTTTAACTCTCTTTCTGACTATAAAGCAACATCAGATTGGGTTTACGTCCATGAATATCAGTTCTATGTGAAACTTGTTAGCCTATGTTTATTCACCGTTTAAAAATGTACAATGAGAAAGGGAAGGATATTTTTGATGTCGCTTGATTGAACCTCTTTCTTCAGCCCATAGATGTAATCATTTTGCTATTTAGGTTTCTTACCTCTGAATAATTTCCCCCCCACTCCTCGTTTTAGGAGTTCCGTGCTATTGAAGGCTTTCCCATTCAACCTAATCCAGAGGAAATGTGAACTGCTGTCAGTCAGAGACCAATAGCAACACGAAATTAGGAACACCCCGTGAATTCATCCACTGAGGAAGTCAGCAACAGATAGAATGTCACGGTTCTGCACCAGAAAGAACGGCTCTTTTCACGAGGAGCTGAGCATGCCGTTAGCTAAGGGAGCGCGAGCCCGGCCGAGTGTAACGTCTAACTTGCCTGCCTTCATGAACAGGCAATTGAATTCTCAGAGTTGACTGCTTTTCAGTGGAAGAAAAGAATTGAATTATTATCAAATGAACGCATTAAGGACAGAAAGAGACCAGCTGCTCTATTCAGCCTGTCCTAATTTGGCATGACATAACTTCTGCACATCATCACACCACCCAGCAACCCCTCCCCTCCACCTACCCCCCACCTCGCCACCATCCCCCCACCCCCCCCACCTCACCACCAGCCCCCCACCTCCCCCCCCCACCTCACCACCATCCCCCCACCCCCCCACCCCCACCTCACCACCATCCCCTCACCCCCCCACCCCCACCTCACCACCATCCCCTCACCCAGTCACCCAATCTCCTGAGAGAGGCAAAAGGACAAGAGGCTCCTACTCCGAAGTCAAACAAGTTTTAAGTAGATGACTCACCATGTATATGGCTGTACAAACATCTCTGATCTTCTCCCATTGCTTCTATATCACCCACCCATGTGAGGGCACACAACTCAAAAGCTTGTGGGATCAAGTCCCCTTCCAGGACTTGAGCACAAAAATCCAGGCTGACACTCAGGTGCAGTACTGAGGGAGTGTTGCACTGTTGGAGGAGTTGTCTTTTGGATGAGACGTTAAACCGAGGCCCTGTCTGCCCTCTCAGGTAAAAGATCTCATGGCACTATTTCGAAGAAGAGCAGGGGAGGCCTCCCCGGTGCCCTGGCCAATATTTATCCCTCAACCAACATCACAAAAACAGAATCTGGCCATTGTTACATTGCTGTTTGTGGGAGCTTGCTGTGCACAAATTGGCTGCTGCATTTTCTCCATTACAACAGTGACTACACTTCAAAAGTACTTCATTGGCTGTAAAGCACTTTAGGATATCCAGAGATTGTGAACGGTGCTATATAAATGCAAAGTCTTTCTTTCTTTTTCATTTGGACACAGTAATCTAGATGTGATGTGACAAAGGATTTGTACAGGAAAAGACAATGTTTCTTTTTTATGCTTAATTGTCCTGACAATATATCCTGACGCTCTATTGCTGCTCTGCCTAAAGTCCTTAATAAGTCTGAATGAACCAAACAATTTTTTTTTTGGTGCAACATTTTAGCTCAGACTAGAGCTACCCTTTTCAGTAAAGAGGTAACTTGAGGATTGAGCACCGTATTCCAGTAAAGGTTATAGAAAGCCTAAAGGGACTTTCAACTGGGGAGAGTTCTACTGAGATCGTTCAAGAGCACAAAGGTAAGAATCACCCAGTAAAGTCTGGGAATTCTCCCCACCATGTCCCTGATGTAAGGAGGGGTAAGTGCGAGATCCACCATGTTCCTCCCAAAGGTCAGGTCCAAACAGGGTGAAGCCCTGGAAAGGTTGTGTTCCGCCATATATTCCAAGCCCACCGCAGGTAGAAACTGGGCTTATGCCCTCTCCCGACTGGGGAGATTTTGGGGCTTGAGTCTTAAATTGATGCAAACACATTGCTTTTCAAAAGAAGATGACACACAAAGCAGTACTTTATTAAATGCTGCAACGTCTGAACTCTGCAGCTCTTGTCAGTCAATAATAACCTTTAATCACAACCTTTTGAGCTGTTATTAAGCTGAAATTCTAGCAAATTGACACTTAGAGTGGAATTTTCCTGGCCCATCTATGGCGAGCTTGGAGGTGGGGAAGCTAGGAAAATAGGGTGGAGCCAGATCGGAATGGCTGCATTCTCAGTGCTGGGGAGTTTTCCCAGTGGTAGTCAGGAATGCTGATCACTGCCATCTTCATGGAGGCAGTCATGCAATTTAAGTAATTAAGGCTCCAATTAGGGGTGATTTTGCAGGTAAAATGCCAACGACAGAACAGCACCCCTCCCCCCACTCCGCTGCACGGGGAGGCTGCCAGCTCCATGGAGGTGGCCTCCGTGTGGCAGTCTGCAAGGCCATTGGAGCCACAGGAAGGGCTGCACCCATGACACCAGTGATCCAACTGCAGGTGTTTCCCTCTGATCCGAGGGGCCTTCCGCCTTCCCCCCCCCCCCGAAAGAGTTAATTATTTTTCTGCCTCAGAGGGCACCCCAGGTTCTATTTGTCCCTGGTGTTGCAAAGTCTCATTGCCACGCAATGCTCCACCCAGTTGGACAGTCCTTCGTGGAAGTGTTTGACACATTTGACCACCAATCCATCAGGCAGTGATCCACACGGAATGTGCTCAAGGACCTACGGAAAAAGGAGATGGTGGATCCTGTCGGATGGTTCCCTGAGCAGACTGCCAAAGTCATTTGGCGGAATGCCTCATCACCAGAACTTCAAACAAGCACCAAGACGTAGCTTGGCTGGTGGTGAGAAGGGGCTTCCCCGTCAGATCCTTCCTGCACGCCCGGAGTCTCACCGCCTCCACACGCTGCCGTCGAGGTGCCTGCGGTGGGGAAAAGACTGTCATCCACCTCCTTCTGGAATGTGCTTTTGCAAAGCAGGTGTGGAAAGAGATGCAATGGTTTCTGTCGAGGTTCATCCCAAGCAGCTCTGTAACACAGGAGTCTGTGCTCTACGGGCTGTTCCCAGGGACGCACACCGAGTTAAACATCAGCTGCTGCTGGAGGACCATCAATCTGGTGAAAGATGCTCTTTGGTCTGCCCGAAACTTGCTAGTCTTCCAGCGCAAAGAGTTGCCCATGACTGAGTGTTGTAGACTGGCACATTCCAAGGTCCGGGACTACTTGCTGAGGGACGCACTAAAGCTTGGGGCAGCCGCGGCAAAGGCTCAACGGGGAAAGACCACTGTGTAAGGTCCTCCCACCATAGTGAACTGAGGGGCTGGAACCCATGTAAAACCCCTCAGGCTGTATACACCAAAATGTTTTTTACTGTGTAATGCAAATGTACGTGGCAAGAATTGTGAGGCACTTCATGTTTTCTGTATCAAAGAAATCTGATCTCTATTGTACTTCCTGAAATGTGAAATTTGAATGGTTTTGAACTGTTTTGTGAAGTATTTTTGCAAATTTTTAGGAATAAAGCATAGTTTTGGGGAAAAAATTTTTTTGAGGCAGAATGGTGGGGCTTCCCAGGCTCCAGAGCTGCCGGCCATCTGATTGGGCCTAGCTAGGAAGGCAAGCATGGAGATGGCCAATTAGGAAGTTGTCTTCGGGAGAATAACTGCCCTGGTCTAGCTCCCAGCACGTGCAGGCTCTCGACCACTATTTAGTCCTGACGTCAGGGTTCAGAAGCTTGTGGGAAAATCCTGCTCGAATTCTCCCTCCACACTGATGGTCCTGACATTGGAAATGCCATTGCTTGGTTGAGTTCACTGCACATGTAGCATCTATACATCTCAAATGCAATACACTAATTCAGCCCATATTCAATGGACATCGCATCCCCAGGATTTAGCAGAGACCAGCTGCAGCTGTACCCAGATCGTGCAAGCGGAAAGTCCAATGGGAATTGTTTTCAGTCCTCTCCGTAACTAGGTTTAACACAGGATGATGTTTCGGAATGAAGAAGGGATAACAAAGTTATCAGTTGACTCCAACAGTCTATCTATGGCTCTGTGGGGAGTGCTCTCACTTCTGAGTGAAGAGGTTATGAATTCAAATCCCACTCTTAAGCATGAAATTTGCTTTGGGAGTGCTTTGAGATGTCCTGAGTAGGAAAAAGGTGCTATATGAATGCAAGCTGTTCTTTGAAAAAGCAGGTTCTTGGCTGGCTGGAGCCCTTTATGATTGAAAGCTCAGTAAGCAGAGCCTTTATCTCATACAGTTAAAGCAGCAGGTCTTGGAAAGTGTTGTCGTGTAGGAAATTATGCTGAACCTTTATAAAGCTCTGGTTAGGCCCCAGCTGGAGTATCGCCCCAACTTTCAGAAGGATGTGAGGGTCCTTGAGAAGGTGCAGAGGAGATTAACCAGAATGGTTCCAGGATAGGGGATTTTAGTTAAATAAAGGCAAAATATTGCAGATGCTGGAAATCTGAAATAAAAACAAGAAATGCTGGAAATACTCAGCAGGTCTGGCAGCATCTGTGGCCCTCCATCAGATTTTAGGATGGGGGATTTTAGTTACAAGGTTAGGTTGGAAAAGTTGGAGCAAAGGAGATTGAGGGGAGGTTTAATAGAGGTGTACAAGATTATGACAGGTTTAGATAAGTTAGACAAGGAAAAACTGTTCCCATTAATTGATGGTACAAGGACTAGGGGACACAGATTGAAAGTTTTGGGTAAGAGATGCAGGGGGTATATGAGAAAGAACTTTGTTACGCAGCGAGTGGTAATGACCTGGAACTCGCTGCCCACGAGGGTGGTGGAAGCAGAGACGATCAATGATTTCAAAAGGAAATTGGATGGGCACTTGAAGGAAATAAACTTGCAGAACTACGGTGATCGAGCGGGGGAGCGGGACTGACTGGATAGCCCCGCAAAGAGCCGGCATGGGCTTGATGGGCTGAATGGCATCCTGCTGTGCCATAAGTGACTTTCTGACTCTATACGGCAGCCATTTTACACACAGCACAATCCCACAAACAGCAATGCAATAGTGACCAGATAACTTGTTGTCGTGATGCTGGTTGAGGGATGAGGACGGACTTGGTTGAATGTCTCTTGCACTCCCTCAATACCCCACTGGAGTGCCAGCCTAGATTATGTGCTCACATTTACTGGAGTTGGACTTTCACCCACAACCTTCTGACACAGAGGAGAGAGGACTACCCACTGAGCCATGACAGAGACCAAAGCTTTTGCAAATAGCTGTCAATCAAAGTACTGATAAAGAACTCTGGATTTCAGGAATAACCTTTGATGTGTGATCAGTGAGCCTTCAGTAGTCTGCCTGGTCACACCCCAGCACTGCTGTGTGCATTGAATGGAACAGCACATCAACCAACCATTTGTTGCAACGATTCTCCTGTAGGACTTCACAGTATCTTTAAAACTACCTCGAGACGTTTGGGATTGTAAATGATGGCTCCCCTTGGAGTGATTAACAAATTAACACTTCAGACCTCCCATTGTGTGAGTGGAAATAAATTTAACATCTTGGAGAAAATCTAATAGACACATTGACTGGTCAAGGACAATTTCTGTTACTGCGGGCAGCAAGTTAACCCCTTACATACTGAATCGAGCATTGCAAGAATACCAGCGACTACAATAAAATTGGGTTTGTTTTGTGAACACCTCCCAGCACCTACATCCAATTCAGGATGTGCCAATATACATTGTCCAGGTTTGCACAGTGGTCATTTGGATCACTAGAGGGCTATCACAGACAACAACAAAAGGTACTTAACAACGGAGTGGTGAAAACTCAGAGGAAAATAAAAGCCCATCAAGAATCTGGCCGAGCACGCACTGATAATAATCTAGTTTCAGATGTTAGGACAGGCGACCGAAAGCTTGGTCTAACGAATGGCTGAAGTGATGGTGGGTGGGTATTCTGGTGTGCGCTTGCAGGTCTCATATGCATAAACAAAAAGAAATTAGACACCTTTAAGGAAAAGGGTGAAAATGGACTGCAGGAAGTTTTCTTTCAAAAGATTGCTCAGTGTAACCTCTAATACACAAACTCAGACAAATGGGATGCAGGTGAAGAGGATTGCATTTGAAAAGGTTGACATTGCTGTGAATCGCACTGATTATTTTGGTACGTTTAAAGTCTGGTGTTGACAAGGAAAGGTGAACTACTGTCTGAAAGTGTACATTTCCCCATCGGCGTGTCGACAGAGGATGGAAATGGCTCTGGAGGAGCGAGTTCATAGCTTCATTGGAACAAAGGATGCTCTGAGCACCACTCGGTTCTCATCCATCTCTGGTTCCATTGATTAAAGCCCTTTGAGACAAGTATGCAATTCTGCCCTTGTAGCAAGTGGAGTTTTCTAAAGAGGAAATGAGCTAACTCGGAGCTGACCTCCACAGCTCTCTTGGGAAGCACAACCGGTGTACAGTGCTCGAAAAGTTCAGACTGCTTGATTTCCAAACCCTGCCCTGACTGATGGTACAGGATGAAGAAACAGCAACAAGAAAAAAAGAGTGCATAAGTCAAAATGTAGCCTTAGGAGAAAAAGCACAATTGTATAATCACACACAAAAAAAGAACAGAAATGTTAAATAAAAACCTGACAACCTCTGTCAAAGGGATGTATAATTAAGCAGGAAGCCCTGTTACTGAAAGTCAATTAATGAAACAGCAGAGGGAGTACAGTACTGTACTGAAGTGTTGCTTTGACCCTTAAAGACTTCACTGCACCAATAAAAACAAATAGAAGTAAATTGTTTTCAGCACTGACAACACGGTTAGGTCTGAGCACTCTCCGAGTTCATACAGACAAAAGGAGGCCTGTTACTGCGAGTCAAATAGTAAAAGCTGCTCAGCATTCATGCTTTGGTCTTGACCTTTACGGAAGAAATCCATATGCTTGGAAAGTTGGGTTTCTTTGTTCTCCTGTTTGGATCTGTTATTACTGAGGAGGGGTTAAAAAAAAAAGCTTAAGACACCAAGGCAGCATGTAGGCCATTTGTACTGATGCACTGCTTTGATCCTACGACCCCAGGACTCAAATAAATATGTGACCTTTTATGCTTATATATGACAATATGGTTGGATTGCAGCTTGCCGAATAAAGCTATCCTGATTTTATTTTTCCCACAGAATCATGGAATAATGAAGCAAGCTTCAAGCTGAGGCAGTCAATGTGTTGATTGGTGCCTGTAAGAAACCGCTGGATGAATATCTAGTTTGAAACAAGTTTGAGGATAAAGATAGAGACACGTAGAAAGAACGTATATGTGGCACAAGAGAAAGGAAAGACTTGTATTCATATGGCGCCTTTCACCACCTTGCAACATCCCAAAGCACTTTATAGCCAATGAAATGCTTTTGAAGTGCAGTCATTGTTGTAATGTAGGAAACACGGCAGCCAATTTGTGCACAGAAAGCTCCCACAAACGGCAATGTGATCATGACCAGATAATCTGCTTTTAGTGATGTTGGTTGAGGGATAAATATTGGCCAGGACACCAGGGAGAAACCCCCCTGCTCTTCTTCAAAATAGTGCCATGAGAACTTCACCTGAACGAGTAAACAGGACCTCATTTTAAGGTCTCATCTGAAAGACAAAACCGCCCACACTGCAGCACTCCCTCAGTACTGCACTGGCAGTGTCAGCCTTAATTTTTGTGCTCAAGCCTCTGGAGTGTTACATGGTAGAGCATGCGACTTCCTGTACTGCCAGGACTATGGAAATGTCATCTCAAATAAAGCGACTGTGATATATAATTTAGGATGTACATTTAAATTCTCAACCTTTGCTTGATTTATCTTTGGCGATAGAAAACTTCCTCAGGAGATTGGGCATTGTGCATTTAAAGAATGGTTTGATGGGATTAACAGACTTTCCTTGCTGCTCCCTTCTGTTCTCAGGTTGTGTGTGGGCCATGAGGGCCATTTCTCACAACTTGCTTCTGAGGACTGGGTATATTTTGATGCAGAAGTGCCATAAAAGACCTGCATTTATACAGCGCCTTTCACATCCTCAAGAAGACTTACTTTGAAGTGTAGTCACTGTTGTTGCAGGCAAAAGAAGCAGGAGATGTGTGCACAGCAAGGTCATGCAAGGGGCAATGATATCAATGACCAGTTAATCTGGCTGGTGGTGAGAAGGGCCCTCCCCGTCAGATCCTTCATGCACGCCTGAAGTCTCACCCCCTCCGCGCAATGCCCCCGCGGTGGCTGTGGTGGGGAAGAGACGGTCGCCCACCTCCTCCTGGAATGTGTCTTTGCAAAGCAGGTGTGGAAAGAGATGCAGTGGTTTTTGTCGAGGTTCATCCCAAGCAGCTCGGTTACACAGGAGTCTGTACTCTATGGGCTGTTCCCAGGGACGCACACCGAGACAAACATCAACTGCTGCTGGAGGACTATCAATTCGGTGAAAGACGTCCTTTGGTCTGCCCGAAACCTGCTGGTCTTCCAGCGCAAAGAATTGTCCACGACCGAATGTTGCAGACTGGCACATTCCAAGGTCCAGGACTACGTGCTGAGGGACGCACTAAAGCTTGGGGCAGCCGCAGCAAAGGCTAAATGGGGAAAGACCACAGTGTAAGGTTCCCCCACCAAGCTGAACTGAGGGGCTGGATCCATGGGAAACCCCTCGAACTGTATCAGGAAAGTTTCTGTCTCCTGTATAATGTAAAAATGTAATTGGCATGACAATGAAATGGAAGGGTTGTGAGGCAACTCATGATTGTATAGAAGGAAACTGATCACCTTTGTACTGTTTGTATTTTTTGACTTGATGCTGTTTTAAACTGTTTGGGAATGTATTTTTTTCAGATTTTTATGAATAAAGTATATTTTTGAAAAAAAAAACAGTTAATCTGGTTTTGCTGATATTGCTTGAGTGCTGAATGCTGACTGGGGCGCCAAATGTCAGCAGAAGACCTGAGTCGAGAAATTTCAACGAGTTTGAGTGCAGATATGGTGCAACTTGGGTGCAGGGGATGAATTTGTGATGAAGCCCGTTTCTGCCAGGTATTTGCCATTTTCTGAAATTGTGCTGGGGGCAGATGCCACGGCCATTTAGATTCTCTGCATTATAATGCCACGTGCAAACATGTAAATTTGACAGGTGAGGAACAATCCAGTTGGTCCATTAGGCCTGGGGAACAACCCAAGGATAGTAAGAGAAATAACTCCCTGGAAAAAAAGTCTCTCCAACCCCCTCAGGCAATTGAAAGCAGTCCAGGAGATCACAGTTTGATGCCAGAATGATGATCCCCACCAGGTACCCCCAAATACTGCCCTGCCTACAGCGAGCAGAAATTACATCTATCATCACAAATCTTTTACCCATTAATTAAATCCTGAGGTTTCCACAATGTAGCAATTGTCACGTTTGCTTTATAAGTGACAGTTCCATGGTTTGATCCCAAGCAGAATCTTTATTCTGTAACATATATTCAAGTCAGCGATCAATAGATATTTGGACACTAAGGGAATCGAAATTTCGTGCAGGAAAGTGGACTTTGAGGTCAAGGATTGGCCATGATCTTATTGAACGGTGGAGCAGGATCAAGGGGCCGTGAGGCCTATTCTTATTCTTGTTTCCTATGTGTTTATTACATAATAATTATGCTGCAATGCGACTTCTTGCACCTTTTGGTATACAACAGGACAGAGACATAAATTGCCATCAGGAACGTGGCAAATCTACAAAGCATCACAGAACTTTTTTTACTTTTGACCACTTTAGCCAGACTGCCATCCTCCACCCGTATATAGCTGAGCTCCCATCCTCTTCATGAGAATGACCCCCATTCATGGGATTCAGAGGTGCTGTCTTTCAAATGAGATGATAAACGCAGGTCCCATCTGCCCTCTCAGAGGAACTTAAAAGACCTCACAGCCAGTATTCCAAAAAAAGAGCAAGAGCATCCTCCCCAGTGAGCTGGGGCCATTATTTATCCCTTAAGCAATACCTAAAAACAATTAGTCTGGTGATTTGGCGTAAGGGTACAGTAGCATAGTGGTTATGTTACTGAATTAGTAATCTAGAGGCCATAGTAATCTAGTAATCTAGAGGTAATCTGGCGGGCAGCCATAAAGACAGGGCTAAATTGTGGCGAGTCGAAGAGACTTAGTAGTTGGCAGGAAAAAAGACAGAGGCGAAAGGGGAGAGCCAACTGTGCAACAGCCCCAACAAACAAATTTCTCTGCAGCACCTGTGGAAGAGCCTGTCACTCCAGAATTGGCCTTTATAGCCACTCCAGGCGCTGCTTCACAAACCACTGACCACCTCCAGGCGCGTATCCATTGTCTCTCGAGATAAGGAGGCCCAAAAGAAAGAATCTAGAGGCCTAAGCTAATGATCTTAGAGACACGAGTTCAAATTTCACCATGGCAGCTGGGGGAATTTAAATTCAATTAATTAAGTAAATCTGGAATACGAAGCTAGTGTCAGTAATGGTGACCATGGAACTACCAGATCGTTGCAAAAACCTATCCGATTCACCAATTATCTTTAAGGAAGGAAGTCTATTACCCTTACCCAGCCTGGCCTTTATGTGAGTCCAGACCCACAACAATATGGTTGACTGCCCTCTGAAATGGCCTAGCAAACCACTTGGTTGTCAATGAGGTCCCTCACCACCGCCTTCTTAAGGGCAATTAGGGGTGGGCAATAATTGCTGGCCTTGCAATCCATGTCCTGTGAAATTGCTGTTTGTGGGAGCTTGCTGTGTACAAATTGGCTGCTGCATTTCTGATGTTACACGTTATGATAGTTATTACATTTAAAAAACACTTTATTGACAGTAAAGCACTTTGGATTGTCCTGAAGTCCTTTTTTGTTGGCTTTATTTGGGGTAAGGCCCATTAGGATTAACGTTAGCAGCATGAGATATTCTAAGTTATTGCTGTAACGTTATTGCCTCACACCGTGCAGGAAGACAGGTGGCCAGACAGGAGAGGGTGGCGTAATTGGTCTTTCATCAGCTTCCGATGCCGAGTGGGTACGGAGAACAATCCCTGTACTGGAAGATGCTAACCAGAAGTCTGATTGAAATTGGGGCTGGGCCTCATTTAAATAATTGGAGCAATCTGCAGGTGCCTGTGGTGCCTCCAGAGGAAGCTTGCCCATGGCGATGAGGCGTATTTGGGCCCCCTGCCTGGCTAGAAGCAGCTCTCAGGAATACCCACAGAGATATGGAGGAGGTCAAGAGGGGTTTGGGCGATGGTGAGTGACTGCTGGAATGCTGTGGAGTTGGGAGCAGCATTCCTTCCCATCTTCATGTCGTTTTCAAAAAAAAGAGACAACTTTAACCTTCCTGCTTGCTAGGCCACATCGACTACTTGGTAAAGCTGAGCAGAGCAGGCCCCATGTCTACGACACTCAGAGTAACCAAGGTTCAGGATGGGCTTCCTCTTCGCATTCGCAGGGGGCCTGGCACTCTTAGGAGGCAGCCACCAAGGACCCCTGAGAAAGTGCCTGCCCCAATATGAGGTCAGATGTCCTCGAGGTGTCCTTGGACACAGGGCCTAGCCCAACAATTTAGTCATGTTTGCCCCTGTTTAGTGCTTGGAAAAATATGCAACAGGTACCGAATTCTTCTCCCCCCCCCCACCGCCGCTGCGTGCCTGCCCCCAGGGTCTGTCGTGTACGAGACAGATGGCAGTCTGTCAGTTTGAGGAGGTAAGCTGTAATAATAATTTTAATTTCATGGGGAGTACACTGCAGATCCATATTCTACAGACTGAAGCAATTCTGTTACTTATGTCCCCCGAAGCCAGTTAATCTTCGAGCCGTGTCACAGAAGGAAGATAAATGAAGTGAACAGTAGACTTTCTGTGCTCTTTTCTCTCCCTGTCTCTCGTGTGGTGACCATTATTTAAGTAGGGAGCTGGACCGTATGCTATAGCTTCACACTTCAATATTCTTGTCAGTCAGACACTTTAGCTCCACTAAAGTCTAATGGACCAAGGCAAAGGGGGTAGCAGAGGGGAGTGAAAATGCCCTGAGGTGAGGAGAATGAAGTGAAGCCATTGCCCTTAAAAGGTCCACAAGAAACTTCCAACAGTCCCCCTTCATAGGGTTTAAACACAAACCATCGTCTGCAGACTGCGTCATGTTTTCTATTAATGTAAAACACAGATGTAAAAATAATGATTGTGTACACAGTCAAAACTAACCTAAAACTCTAGGGAACAGTGGGGCTTTAGTGAAGTCGACCTGGCTGCAAATTGGGTGGCCTCCACCAGCAGTTTCAAAGATAACATTCAACCTGTGAGGTTTATTTTCATGCTTTTTAACACCATGATTTGTATCACATTATAACTAATGTGTGCTTTCCTGCAGCCTCCAATTTATATTCCTTCATTTTATTTCTCCAACAACTCCTTTCGTCTGGTTCAGCAGTGATAACGATCTGAAGTAGCTTTGTTCAGAGCGTAACGTAATTCCAAATTTGGTAACACTAGATGGCAGTGTCAGGGGTCATCCACGAAATGTATCTCAACTTTACAAAAGGGAAACCTTATTCTACACCATTTTAAAAGCAGAGATAGTGAGGGGAGGTGTTTAAAAACCTCCCCTGATGGCTCAGTGTATAAGCACACAATATGGTTGCGGCATTGATCAATATAGACCCCCCATCCACCACCTTACAACATTCACTCCCTCCACCACCGACGCACAGTGGCAGCATTGTGTACCATCCAGAAGATGCACTGCAGCAACTTGCCAAACATCCTTCAACAGCACCTTAAACCCACAACTTCTACCACCTAGAAGAACATTGGGCAGCAAAGGCAAGGGAACACCACCACCTGCAAATTCCCCTCCAAGTCACACAGCATCCTGACGTGGAACTATATCACCATTCCTTCACTGTCACTGGGTCAAAATCCTGGAACTCCCTCATTATCAGCACTGCGGGTGCACCTACACCACATGGTTTAAGAAGGTGGCTCACCACCACCTTTTCAAGGGCAATTAGGAATGGGCAACAAATGCTGGTGTTGCCAGAGATGCCCACAATCTCAGAATGAAGTAAAAGAAGAACAGGAAAGGTTTGATCCACAGACTCTGCTGAGTTTCCTGATTACAGATGGGTTGGGTTTGTGGATGGCATAATTGTTCTAGGTGTCCCTAGGCTAGGAGGTAGGAAATTCAGCTTGGATTGGCATGCCTAATGGCTGTGCAATGACACCTGGAATAGGTACATGAAAAAAAAAGGCGCTCACATTTATATAGAAGCATGAAAATATGGAATGATACAGAACAGGAGGCCATTTGGCCCATCGTTTCGGGGCTAGGTCTTCGAAAGAGCTACCCAACTGGTCCCACTCCACCCCTTCTCTTTCCTTATAACCCTGCAAATTTATCCCCAAAGAGTATTTATCCAATTCCCTTTTGAAAGTTACTATTGAATCTGCTTCCACTGCCCTTTCAGGCAATGCATTCCAGATCACAACGACTCACTGCATTAAAAAAATCTCCTCATCTCAGTGACTAGATGTATAGATGAGGGTAAAGTAGTTGATGTAGTCTACATGGACTCCAGTAAGGTTTTTGATAAGGTCCCGCATGGGAGATTGGTCAAGAAGGTAAGAGCCCATGGGATCCAGGGCAATTTGGCAAATTGGACCCAAAATTGGTTTAGTGGCAAGAGGCAGAGGGTGGTGGTTGAGGGTTGTTTTTGCGAGTGGAAGCCTGTGACCAGCGGTGTACCACAGGGATCGGTGCTGGGTCCCTTGCTGTTTGTAGTGAACATTAATGATTTAGACGTGAATATAGGAGGTATGATCAGTAAGTTCGCAGATGACATGAAAATTGGTGGTGTCACAAGTAGTGAGGAGGAAAGCCTTAGATATAGATGGGCTGGTAAGATGGGCAGAGCAGTGGCAAATGGAATGTAATCCTGAGAAGTGTGAGGTGATGCATTTTGGGAGAACTAACAAGGAAAGGGAATATACAATGGGTGGTAGGACCCTAGGAAGCACAGAGGGTCAGAGGGACCTTGGTGTACTTGTCCATAGATCACTGAAGGCAGTAGCACAGGTAGATAAGGTGGTTAGGAAGGCATATGGGATACTTGCCTTTATTAGTGAGGCATAGAATATGAGAGCAGGGAGGTTATGATGGAGCTGTATAAAATGCTAGTTAGGCCACAGCTGGAGTACTGTGTACAGTTCTGGGCATCACATTATAGGAAGGATGTGATTGTACTGGAGAGGGTGCAGAGGAGATTCACCAAGATGTTGCCTGGGCTGGAGCATTTCAGCTATGAAGAGAGACTGAAAAGGCTAGGGTTGTTTTCCTTAGAACAGAGAAGGCTGAGGGGGGACATGATTGAGGTATACAAAATTATGAGGGGCATTGATAGGTTAGATAGGAAGAAAGTTTTTTCCCTTAGTGGAGGGGTCAATAACCAGGGGGCATAGATTTAAGGTAAGAGGCAGGAGGCTTCGAGGGGTTTTGAGGAAAAAAAAAATTTCACTCAGAGGGTGGTTGGAATCTGGAACACAGCCTGAAGGGGTGGTAGAGGCAGGAACCTTCACAACATTTAAGAAGTATTTAGATGAGCACTTGAAATGCCATAGCATACAAGGCTACGGGCCAAGTGCTGGAAAATGGGATTAGAATAGTTAAATGCTTGATGGCCGGCACAGACATGATGGGCCGAAGAGCCTGTTTCTGTGCTGTATCATACTCTATGACTATGACTCTATCTCCCATCTGGTTCATTTGCCAATTATCTTAAATCTGTGTCCTCTGGTTACCCACCCTCCTGCTACTGGAAATAGTTTCTCCTCATTTACTCTATCAAAGCCCTTCATAATTTTGAACATCTCAATTCAATCTCCCCTCCTCTGCTCTGAAGTGAACAATTCCAGCTGTTAGAACTAGTTTCCGTATCTCTTGGGTTAGTAAGAGAAGAGAAAGAGAAAATGCAGCCAGGGATTTTTTTCCCCAAAATATACTTTATTCATAAAATTCTGTAAAAAAAAATTACAAAACAGTTCAAAACAGCACCAAGTTGACATTCCAGAAAGTGCAAATATAGGAGTGAGTTGCCTCACAACCCTTCCATTCCATTTTACATGCCATGTACATTTTACAGGGAAACCATATTTGGTGTATACAGCCCGAGGGGTTTCCCATGGATCCAGCCCCTCGGTTCGCTATGGCGGGAGGACCTTACACAGTGGTCTTTCCCCATTGAGCCTTTGCTGCGGTTGCCCCAAGCTTTAGTGCGTCCCTCAGCACGTAGTCCTAGACCTTGGAATGTGCCAGTCTGCAACACTCAGTCGTGGACAACTCTTTGCACTAGAAGATCAGCAAGTTTCGGGCAGACCAAAGAGCGTCTTTCACCAAATTGATGGTCCTCCAGCAGCAGTTGATGTTTGTCTCGGTGTGCGTCCCTGGGAACAGCCCGTAGAGCACAGAGTCCTGTGTTACAGAGCTGCTTGGGATGAACCTCGACAAAAACCACTGCATCTCTTTCCACACCTACTTTGCAAAGGCACATTCCAGAAGGAGATGGACAACTGTCTCTTCCCCACCACAGCCACCTCGAGGGCAGCATGTGGAGGGGGCGAGACTCTGGGCTTGCAGGAAGGATCTGACAGGGAGGGCTCTTCTCACCACCAGCCAAGCTACGTCTTGGTGCTTGTTTGAAAGTTCTGGTGATGAGGCTTTCTGCCAAATGACCTTGGCGGTCTGCTCAGGGAATCATCCGACTGGATCCACCATCTCCTTTTCCCGTAGGGCCTTGAGGACATTCCATGCAGACCATTGCCTGATGGATTGGTGGTTAAACGTGTTTTTCCACACAAACTTTTCCACACAGGATAGGTGGTACAGCACGGTCCAAGTGGATGGAGCGTTCCACGTCAAGGGCCAGATCCATCCTTCGCAACACCGGGGTCAAATAGAACCTCAGCACGTAGCGACACTTGGAGTTTGCGTACTGGGGTTCTACACAGCTTGATGCAGCTGCTCACAAAGGTGGTCATCAGAATGAGGGCGATGTTGCGTACGTTGTTTCCGCCTTTATCTAGAGGTTTGAACATCGTGTCCCTCCGGACCCGGCCCATTTTGCATCTCCACATAAAACAGAAAATGGCTCAGGTGACTGCCACAGTGCAGCAGTGGGGTATGGGCCAGACCTGTGCCAGATACAGCAACAACGTGAGTGCCTTGCACCTGACGACCAGGTTCTTACCCACAATGGAGAGAGATCGCTGCTCCCAACTGCTCAGTTTATGGTGTACCCTGGCAACTTGCTCCTTCCAGGTTTTGGCGCACGCCCCAGCCCTTCCGAACCATATCCCCAGCACCTTTAGGTAGTCTGACCTGACGGTGATGGGGGCAAGGGTTGGCCCATTTCCCAAAGAACATGGCCTCGCTCTTGCCGTGATTTACTTTGGCTCCCAAGGCCAGTTCGAACTGGTCGCAGATGCTCATCAGTCTGCGCACAGAGAGCGGATCCGAGCAGAAGATGGCGACGTCATCCATGAACAGGGAGGTTTTAACTTGAGTGCCTCCGCTGCCTGGGATTGTCACCCCTCTTATGCTCGCATCCTTCATAATAGACTCAGCAAAGGGTTCAATACAGCAAAGAAACAAGACCGGGGAGAGAGGACAGCCCTGTCTGACTCCAGATTGGATCGGGAAACTTTCCGATTCCCACCCATTGATTGAGACTGCGCTACTGATGTTTGTGTAGAGCAGTTTGATCCAATTGCAGATCCCCTCCCCAAACCCCACTTTGGAAAGCACGTCCATCATGTAGGTGTGTGATATCCTGTCAAAAGCCTTCTCCTGGTCCAAACTGTTGAGGCAGGTGTGCATCCCACCGTCCTGCACATAGGCGATCGTATGCCTGAGTGGCGCGTGATTATCAGAGATCTTCCTGCCGGGTACAGTATAGGTCTGATCGGGGTGGATCACCAACTCCAGAGCAGACTTGACCGGACTGGCGATGACTTTGGACAGAATCTTGTAGACTACGTTAAGCTGTGAGATGGGCTGCCAATTTCTGATTTCCACTCTACCCCCCTTTCGCTTGTAGATGAGGGTGATGATGTCTTTCCTCAGGGATCCTGACATGCTGCCGGCCAGGGATTTGTTTTTCCCAAAAATGATGAGGGCAACGTTGGGTACATTTTTCCTGCCCTTATCCAGAGGTTTGAACATCATGTCCCTCCGGACCCGGTCTATTTTGGTTCTCCGGATGAAGCGGAAAATGGATCGAGTGACCGCCACGGCGCAGGAGCAGGGTGTGGGCCAGACCTGCACCAACTACAGCAATAACGAGAGCGCCTAGCACCTGATGACCAGGTTCTTACCCACAATGGAGAGAGAACGCTGCTCCCAGATGCTCAGTTTATGTTGTACCCTGGCTTCGCGCTCCTTCCAAGTTTTGGCGCATGCCCCTTCCAAACCATATCCCCAGCACCTTCAGGTAGTCTGACCTGATGGTGATGGGGACAAAGGATCGGTCGGCCCAGTTCCCAAAGAACATGGCCTCACTCTTGCCATGGTTAACTTTGGCTCCCAGGGAATTTTTTTTCCCAAAATATACTTTATTCATAAAACTCTGTAAAAAATACATTACAAAAGAGTTCAAAAGTTCCAAAAAGTGCAAAGGAAATGAGTTTTCTTCAATACAGGAGTAAATTGCCGAACAACCCTTTCCCTTCCACTTTACCTGCCATGTACATTTTA
This sequence comes from Heterodontus francisci, assembly GCF_036365525.1. Classification (NCBI taxonomy): domain Eukaryota; kingdom Metazoa; phylum Chordata; class Chondrichthyes; order Heterodontiformes; family Heterodontidae; genus Heterodontus; species Heterodontus francisci. Next base: position 192,709,708 of record NC_090375.1, read on the forward strand.
CAGCAAAACCATATTTAGTTTATACAGCCCGAGAGGTTTTCCACGGGTCCAGCCCCTCAGTTCACTTTGGTGGGAGGACCTTACACAGTGGTCTTTCCCCATTGAGTCTTTGCAGCAGCTGCGCCCAAGCTTTAGTGCGTCCCTCAGCACGTAGTCCTGGACCTTTGGCTCACAGGGATTTTTTTTTTCTAAAATATACTTTATTCATAAAAATATGTAAAAATTACATTCCCAAACAGTTTAAAACAGCATCAAGTCAAAAAATACAAACAGTGCAAAGGTGATCAGTTTCCTTCTATACAATCATGAGTTGCCTCACAACCCTTCCATTTCATTGTCATGCCATATACATTTTTACATTTACAGCACACAAAATTTTCCCGATACAGTTCGAGGGGTTTCCCATGGATCCAGCCCCTCAGTTCAGCTTGGTGGGGGGACCTTACACTGTGGTCTTTCCCCATTGAGCCTTTTCTGCGGCTGCCCCAAGCTTTAGTGCGTCTCTCAGCACGTAGTCCTGGACCTTGGAATGTGCCAGTCTGCAACACTCGGTCATGGACAGCTCTTTGCGCTGGAAGACCAGCAAGATTCGGGCAGACCAAAGAGCATCTTTCACCAGATTGATGGTCCTCCAGCAGCAGTTGATGTTTAACTCGGTGTGCGTCCCTGGGAACAGCCCGTAGAGCACAGACTCCTGTGTTACAGAGCTGCTTGGGATGAACCTCGACAAAAACCACTGCATCTCTTTCCAAACCTGCTTTGCAAAGACACATTCCAGGAGGAGGTGGGCAACCGTCTCTTCCCCACCACAGCCACCACGGGGGCATTGCACGGAGGGGGCGAGACTTCGGGCGTGCAGGAAGGATCTGACGGGGAGGGCTCTTCTCACCACCAGCCAAGCTACATCTTGGTGCTTGTTTGAAAGTTCTGGTGATGAGGCATTCCGTCAAATGACATTGGCGGTCTGCTCGGGGAACCATCCGACAGGATCCACCATCTGCTTTTCCCGTAGGGCCTGAGGACATTCCGTGCAGACCACTGCCTGATGGACCGGTGGTCAAAGGTGTTTTCCCGCAGAAACTGCTCCACGAAGGATAGGTGGTAGGGCACGATCCAACTGCATGGGGCGTTCCGCGGCAATGTGACCAGGCCCATCCTTCGCAACACCGGGGACAGATAGAACCTCAGCACGTAGTGACACTTAGAGTTTGCGTACTGGAGATCTACACACAGCTTGATGCAGCTGCACACGAAGGTGGTCATCAGGATGAGGGCCACGTTGGGTACATTTTTCCCGCCCTTATCCAGAGATTTGAACATTGTGTCCCTCCGGACCCGGTCCATTTTAGATCCCCAGATGAAGCAGAAAATGGCTTGGGTGACCGCCACAGTGCAGGAGTGGGGTATGGACCAGACCTGCGCCACGTACAGCAACAACGTGAGCGCCTCGCACCTGATGACCAGGTTCTTACCCACAATGGAGAGAGATCGCTGCCCCCACATACAACCTTTGTTGTACCTTGGCTACTTGCTCCTCCCAGGTTTTGGTGCACACCCCGGTCCTTCCGAACCATATCCACAGCACCTTCAGGTAGTCTGACCTGACGGTGAAGGGGACAAAGGATCGGTCAGCCCAGTTCCCAAAGAACATGGCCTCGCTCTTGCCTTGGTTAACTTTGGCTCCCGAGCACAGTTTGAACTGGTCGCAGATATTCATCAGTCTGCGCACCGACAGCGGATCCGAACAGAAGACGGCGACGTCATCCATGTACAGGGAGGTTTTCACCTGAGTGTCTTCGCTGCCTGGGATTGTCATCCCTCTTATGCTCGCAACCTTCCTAATAGACTCAGCAAAGGGTTCAATACAGCAAACAAACAAGACCGGGGGGAGAGGACAGCCCTGTCTGACTCCAGATTTGATCGGGAAACTTTCCGATTCCCACCCATTGATTGAGACAGCGCTACTGATGTTTGTGTAGAGCAGTTTGATCCAATTGCAGATCCCCTCCCCAAACCCCATTTTGGAAAGCACATCCATCATGTAGGTGTGCGATATCCTGTCAAAAGCCTTCTCCTGGTCCAGGCTGATGAGGCAGGTGTCCACCCTCCTGTCCCGTACATAGGCGATCGTATCCCTGAGTAGCGCGAGACTATCAGAGATCTTCCTGCCGGGTACAGTACAAGTCTGATCGGGGTGGATCACCAACTCCAGAGCAGACTTGACCTGACTGGCTATGACTTTGGACAGAATCTTGTAGTCAACATTAAGCAGTGAGATGGGCCGCCAATTTCTGATTTCTGCCCTCTCCCCCTTCCGCTTTTAAATGAGGGTGATGATGCCTTTCCTCATAGATTCTGACATACTGCCGGCCAGGAGCATACTCTCGTATACTTCCAGCAGGTCCGGGCTGACCCAGTCCCACAGGGCCGAGTACAACTCGACCGGTAAGCCGTCGCTTCCAGGAGTTTTACTCGTCTCGAAGGACTCGACGGCCTTTGTCAGCTCGTCCAGAGTTAGCGGCTTGTCCAGTCTCTCCCTCCTGCTGTCATCTAAGACCTCTGTGATAGATGACAGGAAGGACTGGGAGGCTCTGCTGTCTGTGGACTTTGCGTCATACAGCCCAGCATAAAAGGATTGGCTGATCCTTAGTATGTCGGACTGCGAAGACGTTACCGAGCCATCTTCTTCCTTCAGGCTGCTGATAACCTTTTGGAAGAAGTAATACGAGCACGTCTCATCCTGCTCGATGGAGCGGATTCTGGACCGGAAGATGATCTTGGAGGCCTCCTTGGCAAAGAGCGAGGCCTGCTGGCTCTTCACCTCTTGGAGGTCCTCCTTGACCTCGACCCCCATTGACTGCAACCGGAGCAGATTTTGCATACTTTTCTGGAGTTGGGACATTTCCCTCTGTCTCTCTCTCGCCCTCTGAACACCTTTGTGGATGAAGAACCTCTTGATGTTCTCCTTAATCGCTTCCCACCAGTGAACTGGAGACTCAAAGTGGGGTTTCACGGTCCTCCAACCTTTGTAATCCCTTTTGAGTTCCTCAACGTTCTCTGGGGTCAGCAGTGTAGCATTGAGCTTCCACGTCCCTCTGCCAACCCGCTGGTCGTCCTGTAAGTGACAGTCGGCCAGTAAGAGGCAGTGGTCGGAGAAGAACACCGGCTTGACGTCGGTGGATCCGACCGTGACAGCACGGGACACAAACAGGAAGTCAATCCTGGAACGGGCAGACCCGTCCGATCTTGACCATGTGTATCTGCGCTGCGCTCCGTCTGCAGGTTTGCTGAAGACGTCGTGCAGTTTGGCATCTTTAACTGTTTCTATTCGGAATCTGGACGTAGCGTCCAGTTTGCTGTCATCACTGCTGGATCGTCCAGCCGCATCGATGATGCAGTTGAAGTCACCGCCTAGGATGACCGGCCTGGATGTCGCCAGCAGCAGTGGGAGCTGCTGGAAGACGGTCAGCCGCTCGCTGCGTTGTACCGGGGCGTACACGTTGATCAGCCGGAGCGGAGCATTGTTGTACATCACGTCTGCTACGAGGAGGCGGCCGCCCACCACCTCCTTAACTTCGGAGATGGTGAAGTTACCTCCCCGCAGCAGAATACCCAGGCCGGAGGAACGGCAGTCATTACCCCCCGACCAGATCGATGGCCCGTGGGACCACCATCGCGACCACTGCCTGTAGGTGCTGAGGTGTGGTATTCCACAGTCCTGCAGAAACAGTAGGTCAGCTTTGACCTTGGCGAGGTAATCCAAGGTTGAAACACGTCGCGTAGTAGATTTAATGCTACGCACATTAATGGAAGCAATCCTTACACCCATTTTGTTAAATTTGGTTGTTGTTTCCCATACTATTTGTCCTTGCTAGTCCCAGTCCTTCGGGATGTTCCTGCATACCCATCATGTGCGCAAGCTGTTTCACGTTGGTTGGGCTCAGAAACCCCTCTTGGTTTTTCATGCAGGGTTTGTTCCGCTGGGGTGACATCGGGGAGGTCTTGTAGGCAGCAAGGATTCGGTTGTCCTCTGCTGCTTCCCTCTGTTCCTCCTCGAAAACATCACTGCTCCTGGTGTCCCGGAGCTGAGATGCGTTGGCCACGTTGTTACGTGTGGCGCTTTGGGGTTGGGGCACGCCGGGCCCATCACAGCTTCCCGTGCCCGGGGGCTGGGGGGCTTTATCTTCCATCTCCTTGGAGTTCTGCCGCCTCTTTTGAAGGGGCTGTCGTTCCAGCATTTCCCTGTCCAGTGAAGAGGAGCTGTTGTAATCTGTTTCAGAAGGTAGCCTCCTTCTGCCACTGGTTTGGGTGGTGGCCTGTTCCGCTTTTGGAGGTCTTTTCTTTGTGGTTTTCCTTTGTACCACTTGCCACTGACCTGTTTGTCCATCTGCTGCCTCCTCCTCCATTGATTCTGTCTGTGGAGGAGGGGTTTCCGAGTGCAGGGTAGGTGCTGGGTCGCTGGTTTCCGCTGCCTCCCCTTTCTTCTCCTTCTCAGGTTGAAGTTCCTCACTGCAGAGAAGGTTGCTGGTCTCCTTTCGAACACCGGACGCCTTCGTCGAACCTTCTCCCAGCCTTTCCTTGGACCTTGCCGCCTGAGCATAACTGAGGCAGCGTTTGGGGCAGGTTTTGTAGAGGTGGCCTGCCGCACCGCACAAGTTGCAACACTTAGTCTGCTTACAGTCCTTGGTCTGATGGCCTTCCTCCTTGCAGTTCTTGCAAACAACCGTGCTGCAGTTGGCTGCCATGTGACCAGATTTGCCACAGGTGCGGCAAACTCTGGGCTGCCCAGCGTAGACCAAGAAGCCTCGACTTCCCCCCGATAGCGAAGCTGGAGGGAGGATGGATGATGGCTCCACATCGACCTTCAAGGTCACCTTGACCTGCTGCTTGCTGGTCCAAATCCCAAAGGGGTCCTTGACATCAGTGCTGCTGCCGGCCACCTCAACGTATCTGGCGAGAAAGGTGAGTACGTCCACCACCGGAACATGGTGGTTGTAGAGGTGAATCGTCACCACCTGGTCCCGTTGTGACGGAAGCGTGAAGAGCGGCTCCGCTGTGAGAATCGACAGTGGCGCCCAGTCCCCTTTCTCCTTGAACGCCTTCAGGAACTTGATGCATCCCGCCACATTCCGGAACGTCACGTCGAAGTATCCACTGCTAGGGATATCACTCTTGATCCATATCCAGTGAAAGTTTCTCCATGCGGATGTCTAGGAGGGACAGGATAAGGCTTAGCTGATGAATAGCCAGCCCGCTCACTGCCCTTGCTCCCGTTAGTAACACATTGCTGCAATTGGCTTGTTTATTCAATTAATCATTATGTGTAAAACAAATAAAACTATTTTAAAAGCTGTAAATAGACTTGTGGCAATGTTACTAACAGTAATGAGGAGAAGGTTTATTCGAGTGGGATACAGCAGAGCTGCTGTTACCCATGAAGCGATAACTAATCCTAGTGTGGGTCACTCCCTAAAGAGGGGAGACCTAAGTAAAGGGTAGGAAGTGTCAGTGATATGAGAGCATGAGCTAATCAGTGGCTGTGAAAAGCATAGCGCCTTTCACAACCTCAGGACATCACAAAGCAATTTACAGCCAATAAAATACTTTTGAAGAGTTGTCACTGTTGTAAAGTGCGAAAACAGAAGCAAATTTGCACACAGCAAGATCCCACAAACAGTAATATGATCATGACTAGATTCACTTGTTTTCGTGATGTTGTTTGAGTGAGAAATATTGATCCTAGGACACCGGGGAGAACTCCCTGCTCTTCTTTGAATTCGTGCCATGGGATCTTTTACATACACCTTAGAGGGCAGACAGGGTCTCGGTTTAACATCCCATCTGAAAGACGGCAGCTCTGACAGTGCAGCACTCCCTTAGTACTGCACTGGGAGTGTCAGTCTCGATTTTGCTCTCAAGTCTCTGGAGTGAGATTTGAACCCACGACCTGACTGGTAAAATGTATAATCTGTACTTGCTCAATGTTATCTGTTATAAAACAGCAGCAACTTGCAATTACATAGATCTTTTCACCTTTCACAAGGTATCTCTAAAGAGTGTTATCAGATTTTGACACCATGGGCCTGGTTTTTAGACCCTGCTGGGGCCAGGAATGGAGGCAGTGCAGGCACTAAAACCTGCACCCCCACATGGTGGGTAACCAATTAAACTAATTCAGGATTTTCCAGTCGGCCTCCAGATTTCTGCAGGTGGCGGGGGCCAGTTAAACTGCCTGAGGTGGCCTCCCAGTGGCAGACCAGGGGGGCCAGCACTTCAGGCAGGCCAAGAGGCAAGGGTGCAGCAGTAGCCGCAGGCCGACCTGTCGTGGGGATTCCCCCACCTGACCCCACCGCCCCCGCCACCAAACAGTAGTGGCCTGGCTGCAAAAGCCATTTTTTATTTAAAAAAGTTGGAGAGAGGGCACCTCCATTTTGCAGCGCCCTCTCCCTCACTTACCTGTCCTAGTATCCTTCTGCTACTTTCAAGCAAGAAGGCCTCTGATTGGCCCTCCAGCTTCGAGAGCCCGCCCGCTGTTCTTAATTGGATAGCGAGTCTGTGGTCGGGCCATTAATTGGCCACTCCGTGGAAAATCACATTGAGTGACTGTTTCCCACACAGTGTGGGCTTTTGACCCCTATTTGAGCCTGATGGCAGGGTTCAGAAGTCCACAGGGAACATTTCCTCCTAACCCACATAAGGAGATATTCGGGCAAATTGACCAAAAGCGTCGTCAAAGGGGTAGGTTTTAAGGAGTGTCTTAAAAGTGGAGTGAGAGGTAGAGAGGGAATTCCAAAGCTAAGGGCCCAGGCAGCTGAAGGCACGGCCGCCAATGGTAGAGTGATAGAAATCAGGGATGTTCAAGAGACCAGACTTGGAGGAGCACATAGGTCTCAGTGGGTTGTAGAGCTGAAAGAGCTTACAGAGATAGGGAGGAATGAGGACATGGAGGGATTTGAAAACAAAGAATAGAATTTTCAACTCGAGGCGTTACTGGACAGGGAACCATTGTAGGTCAGTGAGCATGGGCGTGAAGGGGACTTGGTGAAAGTTAGTGTGATTTCTTCATTTATTGTGATATCCCATAGATTGAAATCTGATTTGAAATGGGCTTTTGTCAGCTTTCTCTGAAAAGACTCTATTCTTCTGCATGCAATGATAGCTGACTGCCTGTTTCAGACCTAACCAGCCTTTTCCAATAGACCCTCTATTCTAACTGGGTTTTCTTTGTCATTCAAAGCCTTGTTCAGAAACCAATTAAGTCACGATTGCTTGGCAGCTGGAATAACTTATGGAAATGTTACCATATGTGGGCTGACTAACTCCAAATGCAGATCCATTAATGGGAAAATGTGTACAGGAAGTGGCAAGGGTCCAACCATTAATGTCTCACCTTAGAAGGTGTGAGACCATTTAAACTCCTGACTGGAGAAGTTCCATAAATCAGGGGCGTGGGAGCGGAAACGGGACCCAATCCCACGAAGTGGGGGTAGGGGGCGGTGTGTGGGGTGGGGGGGAGGGTTCCTTATTTCAGGTGAAATCGCCAACCTTTTTGCTCCATTCACAAAAAACAGAGAGATTGCCCTTGGGGATGACCCACCTCCATTATGTTGCACAGCCAGTTTGAGGGCATGTTGGGTGGCACGGGCTGGCATTCTTTGGCTTTCTTAGGATTTTTGCCCCCTGGTAGATAGAATTTTCTTGGTGGCAATCTGGGCCTTGGGAGCCCCCTCTTGGAGTGGCAGGTTTCCACTGTGAGCTCTCAGTGGGGCATGCATCCCTATCACAGTGCCGGCCCTGGATATTTAAACAACACCATTCCCCGGGATGTGGAAGCAGGAAGGAGCCCCACACTATTGAGCTCCTTCAAATCTATTGTGGGATTTCTGCCCTTTGCTGTGTTTGGTTACATCAGGGAAATGGCTGAAATAAATCGTAGCTTCATTGTGTCCTGCCACGTAACCCAAGCTCTGAGGATGAATGAGATTTTAATCGCTGATATATAATATAATCAGCCATGGCTCAGTGGGTAGCATTCCTAGCAGAAGGTTTGTGGGTTTAGTTAGAAGGTTTGTGGGTTCAAGTCCCATTCTAAAAACTGGTGTGTAATTTAGGCTGATGCTCCCAGTACAGTGCTGATGGAATATGAGGTCTTTCAGATGAGAAGTTAAACTAAGGCCCCTGTCTGTCCTCTCAGGCAGATATAAAATATCCCACGGTATAATTCTGAAGAAGAGCAGGGACATTCTCCCTGTGTCCTGAACCATATTTATCCCCGCCCTTCACTGCCAAAGCAGATTTATCTAGCCATTATCACATCACTATTTGTGGGATCTTGCTGTACAAAAATTGCCTGTCCTGCTCCCCACATTGCAACAGTGACTACACTTTAAAACTACTTCATTGGCTGTAATGCACTGAGGTCATGAAAGGCGCTATAGAAATGCAAGTCTTTCCATTTTCTGGGGTGGATTCTGTTTTGAATGAACAAAGCCAACTATGAGTGTTGCTAAAAATAAAGACATTTTGTCAAAGCTTTTCATCTTGCACTCATCAGGACAATTCACAAGAATACCAATGTAAGGGAAACAACAAATTTATACTGTATGAGTGTGGTGCATTTGCGGGTACTGGAAGATACATATGTTAATAAACAGGGCCCCGTTCGTTGCAGACAGAAAGAACATGTACACACATTGCGCCTGTTTCAGGTAAATAAAATAAGTGATAGCCATTCGCTGGTTCCCTCCTCAGGGCAATGCCTTGACCAATCAGAGTCAAGCAGCCTGGTTTAATTTCAAACAAAGATTGGCAGTTAACCGTTAGTCACCATAAACTGGTGCATTCTCCATGCAATGCCTCTATCAATCAGATTCCACTTGCTAACCAATCAGCACTCTCTTTGCATACAGTATGAATATGTTGTTTCCCTTACATTGGTATTCTTGCGAATTGTCCTGATGAATGCAAGACAAAAAGCTTCGACAAAATGTCTCTATTTTCAGCAGTACTCAAGTTCTGTACTACCAAACGACTATTTACAGCCAACTATCTTGTCATGTTCTTTCTATACCCAGTGAGATCCAGAGTGGGATGGCTCAGAAGATGATCAATGGCCGGGACAGGTTTCCAGGAACAATGGCGGAGGTCCGGATATTGGATTAGTTTAAGAACAACTTAAATGCAGAGTTAGTGTCCTGAAAGGTTTGTAAACCTCTCCGCCTCTCCACCTCCCCTTCGTCCTTTAAGACGCTTCTCAAAACCTACATCTTTGCCAAGCTTTTAGTCACCTGCTCTAATATCTCCTTAAGTGACTCAGTGTCAAATTTTGCTTTATATTGCTCCTGTGAAGTTCCTTGTGATATTTTACTATGTTAAAGGCGCTATATAATTGCAAATTGTTGTTGATGCAGTTCGATTGATTAAATATATCTGAGGTAGCGTTCCCCAATCTCCCATTGTAATTTTGTCAGAAACCTGGGGAAAACAACGTCCACAAAGTTACGGCAGGATAATGCACGGCCTCCTGTAGAAATTCCATGGGATCTATCTTTCATGCAGACATTGGCAGCAAAAGAAACTTTCAGTCAGTCAATCTTTTTCAACACTTGTGCTTTCTGACCACATCCCGCTGATGCCTTAATAACTTCGTAAATGTATCACCTGGTGAAATACTGCTCGATACTGGAAGCTGGATCAATGCTTGAAAAGGAAACATTTACAGGGCTCTGGGGAAAGAGAAAGGGAGTGGGACCAAGTGGATGGCGCTTTCTAAGAACCAGCACAGACATGATGGGCCTCATGGCTGTGTGTTTCCATACGACACAGGAGTGTCCCAATTTCTATCCTTTTGTCCGTGCTTCATGAACAGATCTCAGATGAGGAGTGATGTCCCATTGCTATAGTGACCCTCAGCTATAACAGGGTAAGTTCAGCCAAGGCTCCTGCTGGATGGTGAATGCTCCCAGCTGGAAAGGGCAAGCAGGCGAATCTCACAATGGGGATTGTGACATTTCATTATGTTGAAATCACCCATCACCAGCCTCTTCAACTTAGAACCAGCAAAAAGGCTGATAAAATTAGATTATTAAAGGGATGTCAGGAGAAAATATAACACTATCTCAGCGTCAGCCGCCACCCTTATAAGTGATGTTGCTATGGGTAGTGGAAAAGTTTGACAAAATAAACGGTTTGTCTCAGTTTAAATATTGCATTTACATCAGGAAATTCATTGCTCAGCACTGACATAAACCCATTTTAAGGAGCAGATGTTTGTCGCTGACGGAAACCACATAGAAAGAAAGGCTTGCATTTGCAGCCAATTTGCACGCAGCAAAGTCCCACAAACAGCAATGAGATAATGATCCGATCATCATTTTTTTTTGTGATGTTGGTTGTGGGATAAATATTGGCCAGGACAACAGGAAGAACTCCCCTGCTCTACTTTGAAATATTGGCCACCTGGATCTTTTACGTCCACTTAAGAGGGCAGATGGGGCCTCGGTTTAACATCTTATCGAAAGACGGCACCGGGGAGTGTCAACCTGGATTATGTACTCCACTCTCTGGACTGGGACATGAAGCCCCAGTGAGTTAGAGGTGAGAAGGCTGCCTGAATCACTAGATCCTTTTGTTAGAGGACTGGGAGGACTTTCACATATGCAGACAGGAACTGATTCAAGTAACTCATGAGGAACCTCAGGAAAGGCACGAGATGAATCAGCATTGCTGTGAAATGTATTGGAAACCCATGGGATGCAAGGCACACCTGACAGCTGGGGCTGTTCAACCAGAAAGCTTACGAAGCACATTGTTAAGTGGCTTCAAGACTTTGGACTGCATTGAACAAAGGAGGGGACCATACTCAATGCAACAGTAATTGCCCAGCTACTACCTGGCAACTAAGGAAGGCTTGCATTTACGTAGCACTTTTCATGGCCAAAGCACTTTACAGCCTATGCAGTACTTTTGAAGTACTGTTGTGATGTAGGAAACGCAGCAGCCAATTTGTGCACAGCAAGCTCCCACAAACAGTCATGTGATGATAATCTGTTCCAGGGATGTTGATCGATATTTAAACATTGGCTGCAACAGCAGGGAGGACCCCCTTGCTCTTATCCAAAACAGTACCGTGCAATCTTTAACACCCACCTAAGAGGACAGATAAGGGCTCAATGTAACATCAGCAAAGCAGCACCTCTGACAATGCAGCAGGGGCAACAGCCTTCATTTTTGCACTCAAGTTTCTGGAGCAGGACTTGAACCCACAATCCTCTAATTTAGCGACAAGAGCACTATCAGCTGAGCCATGGCTAGAATCAAAGACTAGCACCAATACTTTGACCCATTCACTTGCCCTCCCCAAGCATCATTGCTGGGACAACTCATTTCATTGCAGCCTTGCACCGATGCTGACCCAGTGAATTATCTCCATGTCTGCTTTCAACTTCACAGTGATGTCTGAAAAAGTTGGAAGTAAAGTTTGATGTTCTACTTTGTTGACATGAGCAGGTCAAACCTGCATCAGGAAACTGGCTACATTTAAAGGGAAGCAGGATAAGCACATGAGGGAGAAAGAAACAGGAGGATATGCTGATAGGGTGAGGTGAAGTAAAGTGGGAGAAGGCTCATGTAGCACTTAAACAGCAGCATTGGTCCGAATGGCCTGTTTCTGTGCTGTAAATTCTGTGTTAAGTTTATCAACCCATATTTTGGTAGTTGGGAAAAAGACAGATTTTTAAACAGGGACGGGTATTAAGCAGGGTGGCTCTGCCTCCGTAAGTGACAGTGCGACCAATGCTTCTCTCCAGTCTGCACCATTTCCTGAGGACAGTACAGAGCTATGAAATTTTGCGAGAGCCGCATCCTGCTGAGATCTCATGGGGGGCCTGCCCAATAGAATCTTCTGGAAGGTCTCAAGTACAGTCCATTTCTGCAGAAAACAGACCTGAGCCTTATGTATGCGGGGGGTGGGGGATCATTTTTAACGCCAACCCTAGTGGGTGTAAAAGACACTTGCAGATCTAAGTTGGAGATCTGGGATAGTTTAACTCCCAGGGATCAAGTGCAGACTGCTGGTCAGAAATAGGCAGAAAGCGTCAGCAGGCAGGAGGCAGAGATTCTGGCAGAGGAAAATTTGTCAGCAAGTTGCAGGGAGGGAGCTTACGAGAGGGTCTCCCAGGGTAAAAGTGGGTGGACGTGTAGGGCAGGGGTGTCTGTGGTATTCCATGTGGGAAGTGGAGGAGCATTCCTCCTCCCCCGGGACCACTAAGGAATGTTTTTCTCACTCACCCTGCAAGGAGGGGAGGGGTGTCTGTGGTATTCCATGTGGGAAGTGGAGGAGCATTCCTCCTCCCCCGGGACCACTAAGGAACGTTTTTCTCACTCACCCTGCAGGGAGGGGAGGGGTGTGGCAGGGTGGACCTCTTCATCCTCCATGACACGGGCTTGATGCTCAATGGGAATCTTGTCTGCTACCCAACCAGTGGCCCTGACAATTCAAAATTGGCACGAGTGAGTCTGGGAATGCAGCTGCTCCACTTTAAAGAGATCCCCCCACTGTTCCCATTGAGCAGGCTGAGTTAAAACCCTCCCCATCAACCCCTGCCGGCTCCCACACCCTTCGTCGGGCCCCGATGTGATTTTCATGAACTAATGAGCACTCCGAAATTGTCCAAAATCATTTGTCTCTCATCTTTGACAGGAGGAGCAGGAGTACCTGTCCAGGGCTGCAGAAAAATAGTCTGCTGTGAGGGGAGTTAAGAGACCTTGGAGAATTGTGAGGCTGGAAAGGTAGGAAAGGATGAGGCCACAGAGGGATTTGAAAACAAGGATGAGTATTTTAAAATGGTGGCATTGCCATAGTAGGAACCAATGTAGGTCAGCGAGCACAGGGGGTGATAATATTTCACTATCAGATTAACAAGGGCATCATAACCTGGTGTTTCATTTTGTAATTAGTATAAAGATTAAGGCATTCATAATTCTGCAGTTTCCCTTTACACTTTACCATTTCACAGAAATCCTGTAACTCTTAGTGCCAGTCTCCAACTCTGATCCCTGATGATTCATTCTTGAGGTCCAATATTAGACTGGTCTTTTCACTCGCCCATGGTGACTCACATACAGAGTCCAGCAATCTCCACTTGCCCTCGATAATCCTTTCACTTTTGTCTTCACTTATAAATTTCTGTACCTTCCTCTTAAAGCCACAACCTTTTCTTTAACCTTAATGATCCATAGGCAATTTCCACATCTCTTTCCCCAGTTATTAAGCCTGGTTTTCTCATTCATGATCATCCCACAACAAGTGCACTTCATAGACTATATCTTTATTATTCTTCACATGGCTGCTTCTCTTTTAGTCTTGTTTCTCTCTCTGCCCCCATTTGATTTAATCACTCTCGGGAGCTCTTGTAAATTCTGCTTCTCTCATTTTGTACCCTTTGTAACTTTGCTTCACCTTTTAAATCCAAAGTCAAAATGAGCCCCCTCTGTTTCCCATTGCCAAGTCAGTTCTCAATTCATCTCGATGACTTAACTGGTACATGAGCATTAAGCTTTCCCACACACATATGAGGAAGTTTGCCATAAATGCTACCTGTACTGGATTACTCTTAGCCACTGACGCAGTTACTACCTCAAACAATTCCGCTAGTTTGTAAAGCATGACCCATTGAGTCTAAAACCATGCTGACCACTCCCAATGAATTAACATTTAAAATGCCCATTATCCTTCGTGGGCCCAACATCTTACTTAGCTTGGGTTCAAAGGCTAATTGGGTTTGGATGTGATTTTCTATGGTGAATTTTCAAAACTACCTGAATTTAGGACATAGATTTCTTGAGCGACAACAGGGAGTGATAGTGTGGTGGTTATATTACTGGATTAGTAATCCAGAGGCCTAGGTTTATAATCTAGAGATTCATGAGTTCAAACCTCACCATAGCAGCCGAGGAGTTTAAATTTAGTTAATTATATACATCAGGAGTTAAAAAGAGTAAGTAGTAATTACTGGATTGTTATAAAAACACCATCTGGTCCTTTAGGAAAGGAAATCTGCCATCCTTACCTGGTCTGGCCTGGATGTGACTCCAGACCAACAGCAATGGATTGCAGGCCAAATGCCCTCTGGAATGGCCTAGGAAGCCACTCTGTTGAGGACAGTTAGGGATGGAAAATAAATGCTGGCCTTGTTAGCAACATTCACACCCTGTGAAAGAACTTAAAATAATCTGCTTTTCTCCCATTCATGCGAATGTTGGATGAAAATAACATTGGGCTTTGCTGACTGTTTCCACCAGTGTGACAATACATCCGATCTAGACCCAGACATACAATTGGCTGCCAGGGTTCTCATATTCCAAAATGATGAAAGGTCTTGGCAGAGTGGACAGGGAGAAACTGTTCCCATTGGTGGAAGGATCGAGAAGCAGAGGACACTGACTTAAGACGATTGGTAGTGCATTCCAGACCTGAAACATTTGCTTCTTTAATTAACTCGCATTTCTCCATGTGACTATTGATTTTGTCCCAAATGATTTTTCCTAGAGGTTTTCCCATCACCAAAGTTAAACTGATTGGCCTGCAGTTGCTGGCATGATCTTTGCACCCTTTTTTGAACAAGGGTGTAACATTTGAAATTCTCCAGTCCCCTGGCACCACCCCTGAGTCTAAGGAAGACTGAAAAATTATGGCCAGTACCTCCACGATTTCCACTCTCACTTCCCTCAGTATCCTTGGATGCATCTCATCTGGTCCTGGTTCTTTATCCACTTTAAGTACAGACACCTATCTAACTCTTTATCAATTTTAAACCCCTCTGGTGTCTGACCTACCTCCTCTTTCAACATTGCCAGGGTTTCATCTTCTTCCTTGGTAAAGACAGATGCAAAGTATTCATTTAATACCTCAGCTATGCCCTCTGCCTCCATGTGTAAATCCCCTTTATGGCCCCTAATCAGCCCCACTCTTCCTTTACCAACTTTTTTACTATTTATATGCTGATAGAAAACTTTGGGAATTCCTTTCATGCTAGCTGCCAGTCTCTTTTCATGCCCTTTCTTTGCTTCTCTTATTTGCTTTTTCACTTCCCCTCTGGACCTTCTATATTCAGCCTGGTTCTCAATAGTATTTTCTACCTGGCATCTGTCAGAAGCACACTTTTTCTTCTTTATCTTACCTTCTACCCCTTTTGTCATCCAGGGAGCTCTGGATTTGTTTGCCTTACTTTTCCTCTTCGAGGGAACATACCTTGACTCTGCCTGAACTATCTCTTCATTGTTCATCTACTGGTTTTCCTGCCAACTTTTGACTCCAATTTATTTGCCCCAGTTCCATTCTTACCCCATTGAAGTTAGCCTTCCCCCAGTTAATTATTCTTGCCTTGCATTGTTCTTTGTCCTTTTCCATAGTCAGCTTAAACCTTATGATATAATGATCACTATCCCCTAAATGCTCTCCTACTGATACTTGATCCACTTTGCCCACCTCATTCCCAAGAACCAGATCCATCAGTGCCTCCTTTCTCATTGGGCTAGCAACATACTGTTGTAGAAAATTTTCCTGAACACGCTCTAGGAACGCCCTTTACACTACTATTATCCCAGTCTGTTTGGACAATTAAAGTCCCCCATTATAACTACCCTGTAATTTTTGCAAATTTGTTCCTCCACATTCTTCCCACTAGCTGGTCGCCTATAGACAACACTGAACAATGTAATTGCACCTTTTATGTTCCTTAGCTCTAGCCAAATCCGTCCTTGACCCCTCTGGGACATCCTTTTTCTCCACCACTGCAATGTTCTCCTTAATCAATACCACCATCCCTCCCCCTTTTTCCCTTTCCTATCTTTCCAGAACACCTGAATGGGCGGCACAGTGGTGCAGTGGTTAGCACTGCAGCCTCACAGCTCCAGGGACCCGGGTTCGATTCTGGGTACTGCCTGTGCGGAGTTTGCAAGTTCTCCCTGTGTCTGCGTGGGTTTCCTCCGGGTGCTCCGGTTTCCTCCCACATGCCAAAGACTTGCAGGTTGATAGGTTAATTGGCCATTATAAATTGCCCCTAGTATAGGTAGGTGGTAGGGAAATATATAGGGACAGGTGGGGATGTGGTAGGAATATGGGATTAGTGTAGGATTAGTATAAGTGAGTGGTTGATGGTCGGCACTGACTCGGTGGGCCGAAGGGCCTGTTTCAGTGCTGTATCTCTAAACTAAACCTTGTATCCAGAAATATTTAACACCCAGTCCTGCCCTTCTTTGAGCCAGGTATCTGTTATAACCACAACATCACATTTCCACATGGCAATCTGTGCCTGTACCTCACCATTTTTATGAACCACACTCTGTGCATTCACACACATGCACATTAACCCTGATTCAGACTTTATTACTTTCTCCCTTACTCTGACCCCACCAAATAACTTACTATTCCCTACTCTAGTGCTATCTATCTCCCCCAGTATTCTGTGACCCTTGGTAATACTTTCTGATACTTGCTCCTGGTTCCCACACCCCTGACAAGTTACCAGTTTTGCTTCCCTCCAATCTGAGCTCCCTCTCAGGTTCCCATCCCCCTGACAATCTAGTTTAAACCCTCCCCAACAGCACGAGCAAATCTCCCTGTGAGGATATTCGTCCCAGTCCTGCTAAGATGCAATCCGTCCATCCTGTACAGGTTCCACCTGCCCCAGAACTGATCCCAATGCCTCAGGAATCTGATGCCCTCCGTCCTACACCAGTTCTCCAGCCACGTGTTCAATCGCTCAATTCTCCTATTCCTATGCTCACTTGCACTTGGGACTGGGAGTAATCCTGAGATTACTGCTCTTGAGGTCCTGCTTTTTAATCTCCTTCCTAACTCCCTAAAATCTGCTTTCAGGACTTCATCCCTCTTCCTACCTATGTCATTGGTACCAATGTGGACCACGACCTCTGTTCACCCTCTCCCAGAAGGATGTCCTGCAGCCGCTCCATGACATCCTTGACCCTGGCACCAGGGAGGCAACACACCATCCTGGAGTCATGTTTACTGCTGCAGAAACACCTGCCTGTTCCCCTAACTAACGAATCCCCTATCACTACTGCTCTTCCACTCTTCTTCCTTCCCTCCTGTGCAGCTGAGCCACCTGTGGTGCCACAAACTTGTCTCTGACTGCACTCCTGTGAGGAACCATCACCTTCACCAGTATCCAAAATGGAAAACTGATTAGCGAGTGAGATCATATCAGGGGACTCCTGCACTATCTGCCTGGTTCTCCTCGACAGTCTGGCAGTCACCCATTCCCTATCTCCCTCCATGCTCCTAACCTGAAGTGTGAATACCTCCCTAAACATACTATCCACATAGTCCTTTGCCTCACGAATGCACAACAGTGACTCCAGCCGTCGCTCGAGTTCTGAAAATCGGAGCTCAAGCTTCTGCAGTCGGTGACACTTCCTGCAGATGTGTTTGTCTAGGACACATGGCGCATCCATAACTTTCCACATGCCACAGCCTGTACATTCTACTCGGCAGAGCTGCCCTGCCAAACCTTAAGTTTACAGACTAGTTATTGTAAGTAGAATAGCTTACCAGTTACTCACCAACCAGTTCTTTGCACTGCACTGAAGCAAGAATCAAATACTGGTGGGTTAAAAAAAGTACAAAAAAAAGGAGAAAAATGGAGTACCTCCTCCCTCCTTCACTCGCCACTCACCAAACTCAAATCTCCACACTCAGCTTGCAATCTGCACACCATTTGCAGGCTGCACCCAGACCTCTGTATTTATACCTTTTGAAGCTGAAACTGCAGCAACCATATTTGACTGGTCAGCTACTTAATTAATCAGCTACTCTGCAATGGAGCCTGTTAATCTCTGCCTAAGACTGTAAGAAACTTACTTTACTTTCTTAACCCTACTTTACTTTCTTAACCCTGCTTTATCTAGAGGGTAAATCCCAGTTAAATGCTATGTGCAGACCGGACTTTTATAAAGATAACAACACTTAAAATCCTCACTCACCACACTCGAATCTCCACACTGAGCTTGCAATCTGCACACCATGGTAAAGGTCACTTGACTATGGCATGGCAGGAGGCACGTTAGTACAGTATTGCATTTCTAACCCAAACATCCCCCTTTTCATGCAAAAAAAATTCATACATTACCATTTACACTGTGAGTTGCCCAAGTTACACACTACACACACAACTGTTCTCATGCATTAGCAGTTTGTTATTCTCGTCAGTCTCTGCACATGCATTGCACACACAGTCTTTAAATCGTGCCGGTCTCTCAATGGTGCGTGTGCGCATTGTCGTTGGCTGGTCATCTGGTTGGTTTTCCATCTCCGGGGAGTGTCGTTCCCGTGTCACTTGTTGTTTCCGTGGTAACTGTTGTTCCATTTCCGTCATTGGGGTGCTGTGGACCTCTGGGACTGATGGTTGACCTGTGGTCAGTGCAGATGGTAAGTTCACATCTTCCTGATTGGCTGCCTGCAGTGAAGGAACAGCTTCTCCAGATGTACATATCTGCCTGCGGTTGTGATGGTATATCTGGTCGTTCACTTTCACTGCGTACGATCGAGGTGACAACTGCTCTATGCAGGTCCCCAGTTTCCACTTGGGCTGACTCTTGTTGAGAATGTTGAAGGTTTGTATCCTGACTGGCTCTGCAATGCTCAATTCTGGCAATGCTTTGGCAGTTTTGTCAAAGTGACATTTGGTTTTCTGCCATTTCACCTTGATTTTGTCACTCACATCTGTTACTACTTCTGGCTTCAGTAGCTTTTTTGCTATTGGAAGAGTAGTTTGGGTGCGACGTGACATTAGTTCTTGTACTGGACTACTTTCCATGTCTTCAGTAGGTGTGTTTCTCCACTCGAGGATTGCCTTGTATATATCTGTGCTGGATTTGCTCGCTTTTTTTGTGATTCCTTTGACAATTTTCACTGCTGCCTCAGCCTTTCTATTTGACTGGGGGTAGTGTAGAGATGATGTGTGGTGTTGGATTTCCCAATCCTTTATGAAGCGGCTGAATTCTTCGCTCGTGAACTGAGGGCCATTGTCGCTCATCACAATGTCTGGGATTCCGTAACGACCAAAGTGTGCTTTCAGGCATTCTACAATATCATCAGTAGTCATTGAGGTCAGCTGGTCTATCTCGCAGTAGTCAGAATAGTAGTCTACGGTGACAAGAGAATCAGTTCCTGTGAGGGTGAAGAGGCCTATTCCCAGCTTCACCCAAGGTCTGTCTGGGATGTCATGTGTCATCAGCAGCTCTTTTGCTTGCCGTCTATGATCTGGATCTCCAGATCTTTGTTCTTGTCATTGCATTGAGCTCTCTGAGTAACTTGTCCTCTTGGCACTAGTACGGTGCAATCATATAACCTCAACCTTACTTTCGAGGGCTTCATTTTTGGATCACCATGTTGAGACACCACACAGGTCTGTGAAGGTCATAATGTTGCATGATGCACCGGTGTTGATCTGGCACTTTATGTTGACTTGATATTCTCATTCCAACAGTCCAATAATCACAAACCTTTTATTACCTATCGACCTGACTGAACCAACCTGTTGTATGGTGTATAATGATTTGTCAGAATCTTCAGCTGACATCTTTCCAGTGTCCATCTGTACCTGCTTGTTGTGCTTCCTTCTAGCCAAACACTTGCGTGCAAAATGATTCAGCTTCTTGCAGTGGGAACACTGCTCTCTCCACGCTGGACATGCCTTCTTTTTCCTGTGCGTGATGTCCTCCGCAGTAATTGCATCCTGCCCTTTGTCTGTGATCTTTCTGCCCTTTCGGCCTGGAATGTCTATCAGCATAATGCAAGGCCTGGTCTGTTCTGCCATGAATATGCTCTAGCTGCTGATTTACAACCTCAGCACTTCTGCACACCTTGATTGCGTTCCTGAGAATAAGTCTGTCCTCCATCAGTAGGCGTGCTCTCACTGCGGGATTTCTTATGCCTAATACAATCCTGTCTTTAATTAGATCATCTTTTAGATGCCATATTCACAGCATTCTGCGAGCTGTGTTAATGCAGTCAGATATTGATCAATGGACTCTTTTTCACCTTGGGTCCTAATATTGAACATATACCATTTATAAGGTACATTCACTTGGGATTCAAAGTGTGGCTTCAGGGCGTTCAAAATTTCTGCTGTCCGCTTTTTTTGTTCTTCGGAGAGATTTAGTGGGGCACACACTTTGTAACAGTCTCTCCCCAACAGTGATAAGAGTGTAGCTACTCGTAGCTGCTCTGGTTTGTTAATTAAATCTGTCGCAATTTCGTAATTTTGCCATTGTGAGTGGACAAACTGCCAGTTCTGCTTCAGATCACCTTTCATTTCGACCAGTGCCGGGAGAGGAAAATGTGCGGCCATTGTGCCTTACCCAGTGCTTTCAGCTGTGGCCTGCTTCTTGCTTCCTTTTCTGTGGCTTCCTGTGGATTTTAGCAGCTTTCAGCAGGTCTAAACATACCTGTGTTCCTCTTTTAGTCGCTGGTCTTCTATACAGCTCTTCAACACTCAATCTCAGCTCCACTCTGACACCATGTTACAAGCTCACAGGACAAATGTTGCTTGTACTGTGTCTTTACTGAACTGCCTTGTGATGGCTGCCTGCAGTGAGTGCCTCATGGTAGAGGTCACATGACTCTGGCAAGCCAGGAGGCACAGTAGTACAGTATTGCATTTCTATCCCAAACATCCCATGTGCTTGCTTGAAAATGCTTCATTGGCTGTAAAGCACCTGAGGTTGTGACAGGCGCTATATAGTTGTAAGTCTTTCTTACTGGAGTGAGCTGCTGAGGGTTGTGAGCAACAACAGACCTATGACTGCCTTCAGAAGAGGAACAGCGTGTAGGGAAATGCTATACACCTTGTGTACGCAAGAAAACATGTATATGATTAAGGGACCTGTGCTGACACAGTGAATGAGAAAAATTGGCAATCAATTTCAGTGTCACGCATGCAAAGCACGTATCAGATCCAACGAACTCACACAGTGGTTTCATTCATGAGACTGTGCTTAAAAAATAATTTTGAATTAATTTCAATTGAAATTTAAGCCCCTCAGGGCTCTATCCTATGGCCAGTAAAAGGTTACTTGTTTGTTGCCGCAACCTCCCCATGGTATGTTCACACTCAAAGTCTTTTTTTCCTTTATGCAATGCAGTCTTATTGGTTCTCCTGTTTAGTGCCTTAAACAGTTCACTCATATGTGTGTGCTGTGTTTCCTTTACGATTCAGTGGCATTTACACCACCTGTTCTTGTTCGAGGGCCCTGTCTCCCTCCATATGCCTGAACCGTGACATTTCTAAATCAGTCTGCCTTATGTTGAAGATATAGTTCTCCTGAGCATGTCACCTCCTGTTCGGCTACTGAAATGGTTGCTCACAATACATCAGTGAATAAAAATTGAGTTTCTGAAGAGCTTTTGGTGACGAGTTGCCTCATTTTTGTCTTTGTTTCCAGCTGCTTGATTGACTTGCTTTGGGGTATCCTGCTCTGTAAGCAGGGGCAGAGCAAAGGTGCTATATAAATGCAAGTTCTCGTTGTTATTTTGGTCTTCCATAGAGAAGGTGACATGTTCCTTGATTCTATAGTAATTTTGTCCATTCTTAGATGATCACATCTCTGTACCATCTTGCTTTCCTGCGGATTAAATTTGTATTTTGTAGAATCTTACAGCACAGAGGAAGGCCAATCAGCCCATCGTGCCTGTGCTGGCTCTTTGAAAAATCTATCCAGTGAGTCCCACTCCCCTGCTCTGTCCCCAAAGCCCTGCAAATTTCTCCTTTTCAAGTATTTATGAAATTCCCTTTTGAAAGTTACTATTGAAAGCTTCCACCACCCTTTCAGGCAGCACAGTCCAGATCACAGCAGCTTACCAACATAAAAATATACATACAAATTAGGAGCAGGAGTAGGCCACTCGGCCCCTTCGAGCCTGCTCCGCCATTCAATGAGATTGTGGTTGATCTGATTGTAACCTCCCGCCTACCCTGATAACCTTTCACCCTCTTGCTTATCGGAAATCTATCTACCTCTGCCATAAAATATTTAAAGACTCTGCTTCCACTACTTTTTGAGGAAGAGAGTTCTGTCATGCTAGGCCCCCACCTGCCAAGAATGAGGCACATTCATTTTGTCATGAACATTGATTTTAAACTGGAGTGAAGAAAGGACTTGTTAAACAGATCAGCCGTGGCTGGAAAAGACATTTGCATATTAACAGACGGTGATCGGAAGGACAAAGGACCATTCCCTGACACATTCAACCCACAATGGACCTTGATCACCAGGTATTGTGTTTAAGAGGAGCATTCCAGGCCCTGCTAAGATGATACAATCCACAGAGCCACGACGTGGTCAGACTAGTTAGTCACATGACTAACCTGCTGGGCAACCTGGGGTTTTCTGAATTGTACAAACGATTTGAACTGAGGGTGTCTGTTTGCTCCTGGACTGAGAAAATCTCTTCTGTCTGCTCCCATCTCTTTCTCACAAGCCTCTGCTCTTTTCTGTCTCTATTTGCGTGTGTGCATCATGTATGCATGCTAGCATGGGCACGTCGTGTATCCGTAGGCGTTAACTGAATTAGAGTTTAAGTTTAAATTTAATAAATTTCAACTTTTCTTCTTTAAATCTAAGAAAGCCTGTTTGTGCTGGTATCTTTTCCTTATAATTGGAAAGCGGTGAACAAGGATTCACCAAGGGGGAGCTAAAAACACGGTGTGTTTAAAATTAAACCCTGTTATGGTAAGACCACATGAAAGCTGAAAGGGAACCCTAGACCTCTTTCTCACCAGGTCATAATAGTTCCAAAGACTCACGACCCTCTCCTCATCTCTGTCCTAAATGGGCAATCCCTTATTTTTAAATAGTGACCCCTAGTTCTAGATTCTCCCATAAAAGAAATCATCCTTTCTACATCCACCCTGTCAAGACCCCTCAGAATCTTATATGTTTCAATCAAGTCATCTCTTACTCTTCTAAACTCCAGTGATACAAGCCTAGCCTGTCCAAATTTTCCTCATAAGACAACACGCTGTGTAACAAATTCTCCTCACCTTCCCCATGGATTTTTTTGCCAATTCCCTTAAATGTATGTCCTCTTGTTGAAATATTTAAGCCTCGTTCACTGCTGTATTAGCCTTGACTTCCTAATATTTTCATAATTCAGAACTGAATGGCTGCTGGTGAGATTTAGATGGACTCAAGTGGAAATGTGCTGTTTGTATGAACTTTTCTGAAGTAAATTCACGGGTTTGGTGAGATTTGGATTGATGCAGGCAGCATTCTATTGGTGGAGGGAGTGGGAAACTGTGAGAAAGTGAAATTTAAAGGCAAAGATGCAATTAAAATGAAGCGTCAATATAGGGAGACAAAATCCTGTAAGGCAAGGGACGAGGTGAGATGTTCTTGTAGTGAGCTGGCATGGACACGATGGGCTGAATGGCCTCCTTCTTTGCTGTAACCATTCTATGAAGTGACCAAAACTCTGAAAATACAGGCATGAGTCTGGAGGCATGTGACAAACCAGTCCATATTGATACCCCTGTTTGATGGCTTTTGGAAGTGTAGGCCTGGGTGTTGTTGGAGCTGCATCCATCTAGGCAAGTGGAGAGTATTCCATCACACTCCTGACTTGTGTCTTGTAGATGGTGGACAGGCTTTGGGGAGACAGGAGGCGAGTTACTAGCTCCCAGTCTTTTCTGATCTGCTGTTAAGTGGCTGATCCAGTTAAGTTTCTGGTCAATGGTGACCCTTCATTTCAACTACACTTTAAAGTACTTCATTGGCTATAAGTTGTCCTGAGGTCATAAAAGGAGCTATACAAATGCAAACTTTACTTCCTTTCTTGTCTAGCCAGCTTAGTTCCATCCATTCTTCCTTTTGGACAGGAACTCAACAAATATTCTCATAGTCTGCCAAAGCAAGGACTGGCCAACTCTGTCTGTGAATGTGGGTGTGAAGGTCCCAGTGGGTGACAGCAGAGCAGGTCTTGTGCAACATGGCCTGGCATCTTTCCACTGCTCCTTCTCCTCTTCTTCCAGTTATTCCAGACACTGTTGAAAATGTGAAATACACAGATGGAACAGTTTTGCGATTAGTCAGGTAACCCACAACGTCAGCTGGCAATGTAGTAGGGTGGTCACTGAGATACTTCTGCACATATTTCCAGAAGTAATGTTAAATTTGATCTGTGTGTAGCTAAAGCAAATCTGCTGACCCATACCCTCCCTATCCCTGTAACCTCCTCCAGCCCTACAGTCCTCCAGGATCTCTGAACTGCAATTCTGGCCTCTTGAGCATCCCCCATTTCCATTGCTGCACCATTGGTGGTTGAGTCTTCAGCTGCCTGGGCCCTAAGCTCTGGAATTCCCTTCCTAAACCTTGCTACCTCGCTTAGCTCCTTTAAGATGCTCCTTAAAACCTACCCAAATTTTGTCTGATAATGCTCCTGTGAAGCACCTTGGGATGTTTTACTATGCTAAAGGTGCTATATGAATGCAAGTTGTTGTAGTAGTCGCACAAATAGAGTAAATGTTCTTGCATTGTATATCTTCCTACGTGGCTTGATATCAAATTTTGTCTGCTCCATGTAATTTCCATGCTATGCTCCTGAAAAGTGCCTTGGAACATTTTACCATGTTAAAGGTTCTATATAAATACAAGTTTTTGTCGTAATAGTGGATGATAAAATACAATGTTGTTTTGTACATGGGAAGTTGACAGTCTGCTTCACAAATTTAAACTAAAATATTAGATATTGTCATTATGCAACAGTGGTGTTTAACTGATGAATTTGCTCTGCACTCTGGTCATTACTGAGGGAGTGCTGCATTTGTCAGAGGTGTCGTCCTTTGGGTGAGATGTTAAGTCGAGGCCCTGTTTGCCTACTCCAGTGTCAGATGTTGTCTAGTGCTCTGTGGTTAGCAATCTTTCCTCTGAGTCATGAAGGTGGTGGGTTCAAATCCCCCTCTGAAGAATGCAACATGTAATCGAAGCTGGTGCTCCAGTGCAGTTGTGAGGGAGTGCTACATTTCTGGAGGTGCTGCCTTATTTGAGGCCCTGTTTCCCTGTGGCTCAAATGAATATCATGGGCACCATTCAAAGAAGAGCAATTCTCCTGTCTGGGCGGGTCGCCCCACCTGATCCTGTGGGTTTCACACCTGGTAAGTTAGGGTAAAATTCATCCCAACATTTCAGGTCACTAGCCAGAAGTGAAAATAAGTTTGATATGTAACAGGTTTTAAGCAAGTACTGAGGTAGGGAAAGAGGGGAGGAAAGAACAAAAAGGGTGGAAGGCAGGAGAGATAAAATGACAAAAGAGGATGATGGTGCCAGGCTAAAGGAGATGGTAATGGGACGAGTAAAGAATCAAAAGATGGACATCGAGGAGGTGTAAATGGGAAATAGCAGAATCATCACCAACAGCTGCTGTTCAAAAATAAAGCCAATTAACTAATCGTTCATCCAATTTCTACTTATGGGATCTTGCTGTGCCCAAGTAGCTGTTTCATTGCCTATGTAGCAGTGCAGTCTGAAAGTAATCCCATTGTTAGACAAAGTTTCTCTTTATCAGTCTTGTATCGACATAGTTTACTGTGCTGTTTGATCTTTAGTTGCTCTTCGTCATGGATCCATTCCAAAAAAGATTTCAAGCTTTATTGGGAGAGATACAATATAAATACCTTAAAGAAACAAGATCACAATCCTAAAACACCCTCAGAAATTGACTGGTTCTATTCTGGGAATGAGACCATTTATATTTCCTCAAAAATAGTTTAAGTCCTGCATCACTCAGCGTGTTACTCATAACCCTTTATAGGGAAAAGGAAACATTGGATTCATGAATAAAATTCTGACATTGCTTCTCTGGTGTAATCAGATTGGTTTGTAAAATTCTGCAAACTCCTTAATTTGCCTCATGCCTTGTTGTGACTGTTGCCAATTTGCAGTTCATCCAATATAAGCTTGACTGCTACCACGCTTTGAAAACTGGCCTGGCCCCCCGGAAATATTGTTTTTTTTTGTTGGAATATTCACCTGGTGCAGGACTATCAATTTCAAGAAAATGTGATTTAGAGACAGATTGGAAAACCATTTTAGGAAATGGGGCTGTGTTTATTTTCAAGAGTGACATTCGTCAAATAGATTAACTTTTCAAACGGGATTGAAGGAATGAAATAGTCTGGGCAGGCCTGCAGCCTTTGGAAAGGCAGGAGAAAATGGGAATAAAAGAACAACCTAAATTATGCTCATGCACAATAAAGAGCTTGCATTTTATACAGTGCCTTTCATAACTTCAGGACATCCCAAAGCACTTAATTAAGTAGTTTTTGAAGTGTTGTAATGTAGGAAACACAGCAGCCAATTTGCGCACAGCAAGATCCCACAAATAGCAATGTGATAATTACCTGATCATCTGTTTTTGTGATGTTGATTGAGGGAGAACGCCCCTGCTCTTCTTTGAATAGTATCATGGGAGCTTTTACATCTCTCGGAGAGGGCTGTCAGGGCCTGGGTTTAATATTTCATCCAAAAGATGGCCTCTCTGGCAGTGCAGCACGCCCCTCAGTACTGCACTCAGAATGTCAGCCTAGATCTTAGGCTCAAGTTTCTAGAGTGAAGCTTGAACCCACAATCTCCTGAATTAGAGGTGAGGGTGCTACCCACTGACCCCCGTCTGACACCTAATGCATACATGTAACATGCACTTATCACGCGTGAGCATGCACTGCTTTTCATTTTATATAAGGTCTTTAGTTTAAACTTAGCTCAGAGTTACAGAAACAATTCGTCTAAGTGGGTGGGTTTTGAATGGGTTAAAATGCAGCCCATGTGGTAAGTTGTGGAAAACTCAATTCAGCAGACAGGAAGTCATTGGCGATGCATTTACCAAGCTAAAAAATATATATTCTCTCCAATCTACAGTGGGCACAGTATTTTCAAATAGTATTTATTATTTCCTGTAGTATTTTCCATTTCTTCTTCTCAATATGATTACAATGGTACTACTGTGTTGAGCAAAATGACAGTACCACAGCCAAAGCAATCTGCGGTAACATGGGTCAAAATGTTATTCAGCTGCATGGTGCATGTCGGTTCTGTAATATACTTTCCCCCCACCATAACAAAGATTCATGTGTAAAGGGTCAGGTTTTTTTTTAAAGTCTTCTTAGTTAAATACTTATGTTACTTCTTCCAGACTTGACTCATCCAAAACCCTGCTGTCCCGTATCCTAACTTGCACCAAATCCTGCTCACCCATCACCCGCTGTGTTTGCTGACCTACATTGGCTCCCATTCCAGCAACGCCTCAAATTTAAAATTCTCATCTTTGTGTTGAAATCCCTCCATGGCCTCACCCCTCCCAATCTCTCTAATCTCCTCCAGCCCTACAACCCTCCGGGATCTCTGCATGCCTCTAATTCTGACCTCTTGGACATCCCTGAAATTTTAATCCCTCCACCATTGGTGTCTGTGCCTTCAGCTGCCTGGGCCCTAAGCTCTGGAATTACTTCCCTAAACCTCTCCATCTCTCCCTCCTCTTTTAAGACAATCCTCAAAACCTACCTCTTCTTTTGGTCCCTTGTCCCACTATCTCCTTGGCTCAGTGCCAAATTAGGACTGATAACGCTTCTATGAAGATTCTTGGGACGTATTACTATGTTAAAGGCTCTATATAGATGTAAGTTGATGCTGTTGTAGTTATAGCACAAATGTAGTTTGTGCTCCTGCCCCATCAGGAGCAAATGCCCTTGCACTGTACAGCTCCCAGTGTTGAATGGAGTATCAATATAGAATAATATAGCACTTCCAACATTACAGCAGTGACTGTACTTCAAAAGTCCTGCATTGGCTATAAAGAGCTTTGGAACGTCTGGTTGTTGTGAAAGACACACGTCCTTTCTTGTTTACAATACCGCCACCAAGATGGTACCATTACGCTATTAGTGACTCCACTCCTCGTTTCTAGGTTTGACTTCTCATCTGTCTCCCAAGTTTTACTCAAACTACAAACCTTCACTGCCTTCATTCTACCCCATTCGCCTATCACCTGTCCTTACCCCTCCATAAGCTCCATACTCTATTCATTGAATTCAAGTTCCTTGTCCTCAGTGACAGGTTCCTCCTCCGCCTCATGACAAGCCCATACCTGTAACCTCCTCCAGCCCTAGTTATGATGTGCTAGGATATACATCATGCTGTACTGATCATGACCTCCTGCACATCTCTCTCTACGCCTTGTTCACAAACAGACATCAGCCCCATACTCATATTAAAAAAGAAGCTGTCCTGCTATTAATTACATTTGTGAAGATGCCAGTCACATCAGAAAGTGTCATTACATTACTTAGCGTGAAGTCACTGTGATGAAAGCACAGCAGAGAGCCCTCTGGACTCCTCGTTAAATCAGCAACAATCACCCCTTGTCAATACTCAATACCCATGTTCTAGCAAGGTTCACTGAATCAACAACAATATATTTATATAGCACCTTTAACACAATAAAAATGTCTCACAGGAGCCTTCTCAAACAAAATTTGACACAGAGCCACAGAAGGTGATATTAGGTCAGGTGACCATAAGCTTTGCCAAAGAGGTAGGTTTTAAGGAGTGTCTTAAAGGAGGAGAGAGAGGCAGAGAGTCTTAGGGAGGGAATTTCAGGGCATAGGGCCCAGGCAGCTGAAGGCACGGCCGCCAATGGTGGAGCAATTAAAAGATGCGCAAGAGGCCAGAATTGGAGAAGCGCAGATATCTTGGGGGGTTGTAGGTCTGGAGGAGATTAAGAGATAGGTGGGTTAGAAGCCATGGAGGGACTTGAAAACAAGGATGAGAATTTTAAAATTGAGGCGTTGTCAGACCGGAAGCCAATGTAGGTCAGTGAGCACAGCACCATCTGGGGATTGAGCTGGGTGGGACCTGCTCAGTATGGCCTACTTCCACATCAAGCTGTGCATTTGCCAACTGAATGATTGTCAGGTCATTAACTGTTCTTGCTAGCAAACACTGCGCTGCTGTTGATGATTTTACATTTGGATCCTGTTTAGTTTGAATCAGGGGAGACTGATGTCTGTACACTGGCTCCCTGTTTGACACTGGTAAAACCAGCTTCCTTCTCCAGAGCACAGAATCATAGAGCTTAATTTTACCACGGGCTTTGTGACCTTGTTGGGCTGAAAAACGGGTCCGGAGTCTGCACTTGCCGGCAGCGGGACAGGCTCGGTGTCTTTACCGCAGGCTGCCTCCAAATTGGCCGCCTGAAAGCCCGTCATCCAGTAAAGGAATGGCAGGCGGGCTCTCCATGTTGCTGGGCCCAATGAGAGGGCTGTTGGTGCTGAAGCCTCCAGCACCCCCCACCCCCACCGGGACAGGTCACCGCTGCTGAGGCAGGCAGGAGACCTCGAGGGTGCCTGAAAATGGCGGCTCCCTCAGACAGGTATTTGACAATTAAAATTTAGGGGGCTGAGGGCAATAGGCCCTGCAGGACCGAGGGGAAAACCCTCCTGGGCGATCACTGGGGGTACGGGCGGCAGCTTTTCATGCCTGCGGCCTCCATGAATCTGGCAGCCTCCCCACGCAGCGAGGGGCCGTCCCGCCGTCGGCAAAATGCTTGTGGCCCTGTAAAATGGTCCCTAATCGGGCCATTAATTAGCACCTACATGTCCCTTATAATGTCTCACAGACTCTATTTAAACCAGGAGGACCAACTGAATAGAAGTCTTTCATTTTGGATCTTTGTAAACTAATTAAATGCCTTCTGTAATATCTATACTTACCTCTACCACTGGTCCATACATATACCATAGCAGGTCTAATAACCTGCTTGATGCAGATGTAAGCATGTCTGAGGAAGCAGCAGAGCATTACCAGGGGAAGCAGACTATTGTAATGCTTTGTTTGAGATGGACATGAACAGGCATTTAAGTAATGCAATTACAGCGCGCCAGACTGTTCCTACATTTAATGCACAAGTGACAATGGTGTCACATTTAACAGAGGCATAACAACAGTGTTGACCTTCCTGTTGATCCCATGATGGGTTTTGTAACCACACTGATAAGACGGCAATGGCCATTTAGTAACATTACAGAAAGTGTAGTTTCACTGCGGTTGAACGGTTATTAAATTATTGTCACATCCTTGTTAATGTGGCTTTACAACAGATTGTTAAGACACAGTGTTTATCCTATTCTGCTTCTGATTGGTTTCTCAGGTTACTAGTCAAGGAGCCTTTGGACTGTAGGAGAGCCATTGTCGTTCAGAATGCACGGCTGGTACACTGAAAGTCGATCAGTAGCTACCTTACTCTAATCTTACATTAACCATGACACTGAGGCACAGTAGGCTCATCGGCATCTTTTCCACAGCACTGTTTGTAAAATCATTCAGTTATAGGGAGGGACTAGAGACTGAAAACATGTTGTCGACTCACAGAAACTAAGTCTAGAGGCAGTGATTTTCTATAAGTGGATTAAGAGGAAAACCATGTTTCCCCCCCCACCCCACCCCATGTTTTATATCTTTTCCAAGATGGAAACATTCTCTGACTATATTTATATCCTCTTCTAAAATAGTTAAACATTACTGAATCAAACACTGAAACAAGCTTCCACTTTTTGAGTCATTTTTCATTCAGACAGGTTGCGGGAGATTAATGTTCTTTAGTTCTGCAAGTTACTTACACACTGGGTTGCTGATAGAAAGCAAGGAAGAGCAAGCATTAATATGACAATTTTCACAACCTCAGGATGTCCCAAAGTGTTTTATAACCAATGAAATACTGCTGAAGTGTAATCACTTCAGTTCACTTGCAGGGAAACACAACAGCCAATTAGCACACAGCAAGGTCCCAAATAGAGCAATTCAATAAATAACCAGATAATGGTGGCTTAATTTGATAGCCTCCCGAAAACGGGTGTGGGGGTTGTGATGCGCGATTAACCCCTCGCCAGTTGATTGCAACGCAGACGGCAGGCCCAACTTTTGTGCTGCCTGTTCTTTTCAATGATTGCAGCATCCAGCCAGTGCTAACTGCACTGTTGATATGCTGGGTGCATCAGTGGGGGCCAATAGCGTGAGTGGCTAACACCATGTAATGCTCGCCTGCACTGTTTGAAGCTAGCATGTATCTCTTAAATGGGCCATTCAATGTGGCTGGGACAGGTGCTGGCAGTTGTGGAGGAAGTGACTCTGACCTGGGAAACAGCGAAGAATGGCACAACATGGGAGGGATCGGGCTCCAGGATTTTCCACATGCTGGACTGGAGGCCTTGGAGGAGTGGGAAGGAGAAAGAAAGACTTACATTTCTATAGTATCTTTCATGACCACTGGATGTCCCAAAGCACTTTACAGCCAATAAGGCACTTTTTGAAGTGTAGTCACTGTTGTAATGTAGGAAATGCAGCAGCCAATTTGCACACAGCAAGCTCCCACAAACAGCAATGCGGTAATGACCAAATAATCTATTTTTTGTGATGTTGACTGAGGGATAAATATTGGTCAGGGCACCAGGGAGAACTCCCCTGCTCTTCCTCAAAATAGTGTCACGGTATCTTTTGCATCCAACTGAGAGAGCAGACAGGGCCTTGGTTTAACGCCTCATCTGAAACTCAGCACCGCTGATAGTGCAGCACTCCCTCAGTTCTCACTGGAGTGTCCAGCCTATATTTTGTGCTCAAGTCTCTGGAGTGGGACTTGAATCCACAACTTTCTGACATACGAACATACAAATTAGGAGCAGGAATAGGCCATTCGGCCCCTTCGAGCCTGCTCTGCCATTTAATAAGATCATGGCTGATCTGATCGTGGCCTCAACTCCACTTTCCCGCCGACCTCTGATACCCTTCGACTCCCTTGTTAGTCAAGAATTTATCGAGCTCTGCCTTAAAAATATTCAATGGCCCTGCCTCTACTCCTCTCTGGGGAAGAAAGTTCCAAAGACTCACAACCCTCTGAGAAATTTCTCCTCATCTCCATCTCAAAGGGCAGACTCCTTATTTTCATACTGTGTCCCCTAGTTCTAGATTCCCCTATGAGGGGAAACATCCTTTCAGCATCCACCCTGTCAAGTCCCCTCAGGATCTTATATGTTTCAATAAGATCACATCTCATCCTTCTAAACTCCAACGAATACAGACCAACCCGCCCAACCTTTCCTCATAAGATAACCCCCCATCGCAGGTATCAGGTGTCAGTCGACTGAACAGAGTGATGCAGAGGCGAGAGTGCTACCTACTGAGTCATGGCTGACAGGAGGCAAGATAGCCTGTATCAGTGTTTGGGATACCCTGCAGGCACACGATCAGAAGGCAGTTTGAGCAATTAGCCATGGAGGTCAATGCCAAGAGTTTGGCCCTGAGGAACTGGATGTTGTGCAGAAGACGTTTAATGACCTCACATGAGTGGTCAAGGTCAGTCAATGCATCTTCAAATGCCTTATCTTTACTAATTCACCACTAGCCTCAGACATTGCTTAATCCATCACAGCCCCATCATTCAGCTACCAATGACCACCACTCATACCTTCATATGCTCCACCGCACCCTCACGCACTTTGCACTGCTGCCAAATCTCACAGCTTGCACACACTACCAGCTATTCAAGCATGACAGCCACATCAGCCAAGCACATTGCACCTGCACTCACTGATGCATTTCCCTCTCTGTTGCAGGACCAGGTGGTGTACAACCAGAGGCAGCAGGAGCTAACTGGTGGGGAACAGGTGTGCCTGCATGTCCAACCCCCGCCCCCCCCACATGGAGGAGACAACGCTGGCCATTATCAGGATGGCCATTGTTGAGACTGTGGCCAACGGCGGGGCTGAAAGCATCAAAAATGATGGTGTCCTCATACCTTCTCACATCCCATCTACCCGCTCATCCCACACTCTCTTCTGATTTACAAGCTGCAGGTGGTGTAAGCGTGCAGCTCCCTGCACCACAAACTTACCCTTGTGCCTTTCTCTGTTCTGATGCCCAAGGAGTGCAGCCTGGACAGGTTTTGATCAAACAGCAGGAAGACAGCAATGATGAAGATGCACCATCACTAGATTTCACACTCAGCCACCAGCTCAAATACTGTAACTTGTGTATAATTTAGAGGATAGCAGAGAGGCAGAATCTGCTTGTGGTGAGATACCAGGCATGAGTGACCCCCGCAAGCCTGGGCAGGGGGCAAGGATAGAGCAGTGCCATCTCGCTGGAGGGTGAGGCCCTGCACAGGTTCTGCTGCAGAGGACTCAGGTGAGCGCTTCAATGGGGCGGCCTACTGAACAAGACTGATGGTTATGCACACCGAAATGGTTGGTGCATTGGGAAGTCTGCCAGAAAAAGCCTGCGTGCAACGTCAAGGAGCACGGAGAAGTCCGGCACTAACTTGGCACAGAGCTTGGAGCTCCCATCTTTTCCAATGTGGAAGTGCAGGCCAACTCCATTAACACACAAGCAGCAGCCACCCAATTTATATATAGCAACAAAAAAAAATCAATGGTCCCAGCACTGACCCTTGGGGAACATCGCTGTCTACCATCCTCCAGTCTGAAAAACAACCATTTACTACAACTCGCTGTTTTCTGTCCTTTGGCCGTTTTCTTTTATCCAATTGTATACAGAATTTCCTATTCCATGTGCCTCAATTTTGTTATCCAGCTTTTTATGTGGCACCTTATCAAACACTTTCTTAAAATCCTCTAAACAACATCCACCGCATTCCCTTCACCAACCTTCTCTGTTATTTTGTCATAAAGTTCAATTAGATTAGTCAAGCACGATCTGCCTTTTACTAATCTATGCTGGCTATCCTTAATTAACTAGCTACTTGGTCAGCAGATAGCCCTAGTTAGCCAGTAGCCATCCTTTGGTTTGTCGTGGTGGTTCAAATGCAGATGGCACAGTGGATTGCTGCAGAATGAAGGCATCATGACTGCTACCAAGATATTGGGTATTGATCTGCATGATTCGCTGCTTATGGTCACACAGTGGTTGATGGAATGGAATCATTTTTGGTTCCAGTATAGGGCAGAGTTGACATGTGATACCTACAAAGTGATGTGCACGCAGCCATGGGGAAGCCTGCAATCCCAGCGAAGCTGCTTGCTCAATCTGCCTGCTTCTCTCTGGCATGAGAGAATGAAATGTAGTCAGCATCCCATTGAGTAGAGAGCCTCAGTGACCTCCCTTACACAGTGGTGGATGGCAAACTGTGAAATGTTGCAAATATCTCCAGCTTCAGCCTGGAAGGAGCCAGTCACATAAAAGTTCATTGCTACAATGACCTTCACAGCCACTGGCAATGCAGTCCTTGCCCTGCTCT
Organism: Heterodontus francisci; assembly: GCF_036365525.1. Taxonomy (NCBI): domain Eukaryota; kingdom Metazoa; phylum Chordata; class Chondrichthyes; order Heterodontiformes; family Heterodontidae; genus Heterodontus; species Heterodontus francisci. Next base: position 192,744,026 of record NC_090375.1, read on the forward strand.
GAGGTTGCATTTATGGCTGTAGCAGGTGGCAGATTTCAGTGGCGACATCCTTACTGAAGCACAGACATCTCACATATTGTTCCTCACTGAGGTTCAGGGAGCAGAATTTTCTCTCTGCAAATCCTGGTTGGATATGGCCTCCTGCTGAGAGCTCTTCTCTCCCCCTCCCTCTTCCAGCAGCTTGTCCTGCTCTGTGTGGCCTTGGTTCATTCTCCAAGTCAGGCAGTATTCCAAGCGAATGCCTACTAGTCTGGGAGAAACAGGTTTGTGAAGAAGCCTTGAACAGCAAAAAGTCCTTCAGCACCTGCCAAAAGCACTCCCTGTAGACTTTTGCAACTTGAAACTACGGTAGCAACAGCCAGAAGAAATCAACCAGCAACTAACCTGTAAGTAGTTGATGATCCCTTTATTGATGGGCATCCTTCCTGCTGCTGAATGCGTGTTCGGTGGTATGAGGTTAAGAAAGGGCGTTAGCTGAGCTCCAAAATAGCAGCACTAGTGTCAAATCAGCATTGCACACTGATTGACGAAATAAGTGTGGTGGATGTTCACTGTGCACACGTCAATGCCCGCACCAATATGGTGTCTGTTGCAATTCGCCCCGCAAGTGTGCACATGTCACGGATGCCATTTTGGAGCTCTAAGGACACTCGTGCTCAAAAATGGATGCAAACGTTCACAATGTCTTGCCCAATCTGCTTATTTGATCTTGGCTGAGGGATAAATGTTGGCCAGGATACCAGGGAGAGAACTCCCCTGCTCTTCTTCGAAATAGCATTGTGGGATCTTTGACATCCAGCTGAGAGGGAAGACGGAGCCTTGGTTTAATACCTCATCCGAAAGATGACACCTCCGGCAATGCAGCACTCCTTCACTACTGCACTGAAGTATCAACCTGGATTTTGTGCGCAGGTCTCTGGAGTGGGACTTAAACCTTCTGAACTCAGCGGGGAGAGTGCTACTCACTGAGCCAAGGCTGACACCCATTTTACCTCCTATCATTGATAATATGTAAGAATCCATTCCAGTTTTCACATTAATGGAACTGGGTGCTGTCTCCACACACAATTAATTATTAGATTGTGCTTTATGCTTAGAGTGCTTACTTTCCAAATGACAATCAGTGGGAGGTTTGTAGTTTGTGACCTCTTGATATACAGACCGGAAACACACATACACACACACAGACACATCAAAGAGCCATGGCCTTTGCTATCTGCTCTATTTCTGAACTCGTGAATAACAGGAAAACAAACAGAATGTCAGGGTAATGGATTGAGGGGATTCGCAATTCACTTATAGATGACACATCTTGTAATTACCCCTCAAATATACCAGGCTGACATGTCCTAATCTCTTATCAAGCTACAAAGGAACTATTGTATTGTCTGGAGTAAAGGATCCTTAGGGCTGTTTCCTTTACACTTAAGAGCTGCACGTTTTAGCTCAGTGAGCAGGACATTGCTGATCTTTCCAAGTAGCTGTACACAATGGACAGCTTTAATTAACATTTCAATCGACTGAGGAGCTAACGCGGTAAAGGGAGGGGGGGGGGCCTATTTTACTGAATAGGAACCTAATAGTCCCCAAGAAAAGGAGGAATTGCTGGAAATGCGCAGCACAGGCAACCAGAACCAATGGGTGAACTTATTTAGTGTAGATTGGTATGTATTCACATATTAAAAAGGTGAGATGCCTTTATATTTACTGGTGTTGCTTAAAGTTGCCTTACTTCCACACTTTATGCTTAAAACTGTGGGTCTGGAGGAGTAAATATTTTGTTTGGTTCTGTCCTGATGAGGCATTGCCAATACTTCCTTGGTTGTAATGCCTTTTTGGTTGTGGCAGTTGCTATATGAATGCAAGTTTGTTCCTACAGGATCAATATGTATGTTGACGACACACCCAGTTCTAGCGTCTGCCCCAGCTCGCTCCACCTAACCACTGTCATCAAACCCCTGGCTGGATCTCCCATCTTGGATGAGCCATCATTTCCTCCAGTTACACATTGAGAAAACTGAAATCATTGCTTTTGGCTCCGCCACCACTCCATGTCCTTTCCATCAATTACATCCCCTGGTTAGAAACTATTCATCTTGGGAAGTGCCTGGGATAGGCAGGTGTGTCGTGGGGGGATGAGGGTTTGGGGTCAAGGAAATGAAGTGCTGCTGCTGGCCTTAAAGGGTGAAAGCAACTTAAAGTGGAAATGCACATTCCCTTGTTGAAGGGGAGAAGCAGCGGAAGGATCAGCGTGCGGAGTGCCTTAAATCCAGTGAAATTTTGGCAAACATGTGGTCCAGGAAATGCAGGGTCATGGTGTCAGCAGGTTGATAGATAGTAACAGCACAGAACCCGTTAGCCAATGCCAGCCCTTCTAGTCTTCTTGCAAGAGATACCTGTCAACAACAAGAAGGGTCGAAGCGCACAGCGTTCCCCGAATCTCACTTTGCTTATGAAGGCACTGCACGAGAAATCTTCAGGTAGGGACAACACAATGGAAGCAGGGGAGGCAAAACCCAAAGGCCTGTTCCCAGATGAGGATGTGTGTACAACCTTTTCACTTTCACAGTCACAACAGTTCTTATTAACTCAGTGAGAAAGGAAAAAAATGACGGCTACACAGCATGTAGCTGTTATCATATGGTTCAGAGGCCCTGCTAGCAAAGCATGAAATCAAAGCAGAGAAGTTAATTAAGTGCAGGTAACTCCAACTAATTTCACATAATGAGAGGTAAAAGAATTGGCCTTGAGCTCGGGAAACATCCAGCTTCATGGCTTTGCTTTAGATCTTGAGATATTCCCTCATTTGGTTCAAATCCTGACGTTTGAAAGCAGTGGCTCATTTTTTTTTGATTCCATAAAAAGTAACCAAATTGCCTCTATAGGGATTGGTGGATCCAATCCTTACAGATGGGGTAAGACTCTCTTCTGTCTGTTGACTGCAAGAGTCTTAAGTGAAATGAGACATTTTATGTTTAACTTAATTGAATTTTTTGATGAGATAACAGAAAGGGTTGATGTGGGTAATGCAGTTGATGTGGGGTACATGGATTTTCAAAAGGCATTTGATAAAGTGCCACATAACCGACTTGTCAGCAAAATTAGAGCCCATGGAATAAAAGGGACATTGGCACCATGGATGCAAAATGGGTAGAATGACAGGAAACTGAGAGTAGTGGTGAATGGTTGTTTTTCGGACTGGAGGAAGGTTCTCCAGGGGTCGGTGTTAGGACCCCTGCTTTTCTTGATAAATATTAATGACCTTGACTTGGGCGTACAGGGCACAATTTCAAAATTTGCAAATGACACAAAACTTGGAAGAATTGTGAACTGTGAGGAGAATAGAGATAAACTTCAAGAGGACATAGATGGGCTGGTGGAATGAGTGGACAAGTGGCAGATGGAATTTAATGCAGAAAAATGTGAAGTGATTCTATTTGGTTGGGAAGAATAAGGAGAGGCAATATAAATTAAAGGGTACAGTTCTAAAGGGTGTGTAGGAGCAGAGGGACCTGGGGGTATATGTGCACAAATCATTGAAGGTTATAGGGCAGGTTGAGAAAGCAGTTAATAAAGCATACAGGATCCTGGGCTTTATAAATAGGAGCATAAAATACAAAAACAAGGCAGTTATGATAAACCTGCATAAAACATTGGCTCGGCCTCAGTATTGTGTCCAGTTCTGGATACCACACTTTAGGAAGGATGTGAAGGCATTAGAGAGGGTGCAGAAAAGATTCACAAGAATGGTTCCAGGGATTAGGAACTCAGTTACATGGATAGGATGGAGAAGTTGGGGCTGCTCTCCTTGGAGAAGAAAAGGTTAATGGGAAATTTGATAGAGGTGTTCAAAATCATGAGGGGTCGCGACAGAGCAGATAGAGAGAAACTGTTCCCATTGACGGAAGGATCCAGAACCAGAGGCCACCAATTTAAGGTGATTGGCAAAAGAAACAACAGCGACATGAGGAAAAACTTCCTTACACAGCGAGTAGTTAGGATCTGGAATGCAATGTCTGAGAGTGTGGTGAAGGCAAGTTCAATCGAGGTCTTCAAACAGGAATTGGATAATTATCTGAAGAGAAAAAGATTTCAGGGCTATGGGGAAAAGGTGGAGGAGTGGGACTAGGTGAGTTGCTCACAGACGTACAGACACAACAGGCTGAATGGCCTCTTTCTGTGCTGTAACCATTCTCTGATTCTATAAGTCCGGACAGCTCTCTCCTCTTCCTCATGGTCATAAATATAAGATAGTCACTATGCCAGGGTTGGGGCCGACCATGACTCATGGCCCTCCTGCCTTGGGCGCTATGGCGTTGGAAGGATGAATGAGAACGGGCAGAGACTGCTTGAGTTGTGTACCTATCATAACCTCTGCATCACCAACTCGTTCTTTCACACTAAACCCTGTCACCAGGTTTCATGGAGGCACCCAAGATCACGTCGTTGGCACCAGCTAGACCTCATTGTCACAAGGCGAGCCGCCTTAAACAGTGTTCAAATCACACGCAGCTTCCACAGTGCGGACTGCGACACCGACCACTCCCTGGTGTGCAGCAAGGTTAGACTCAGACCAAAGAAGTTGCATCATTCCAAGCAGAAGGGCCACCCGCGCATCAACACGAGCAGAATTTCTCACCCACAGCTGTTACAAAAATTTCTAAATTCACTTGTAACAGCCCTTCAAAACACTCCCACAGGGGATGCTGAGACCAAGTGGGCCCACATCAGAGATGCCATCTATGAGTCAGCTTTGACCACCTACGGCAAAAGTGCGAAGAGAAATGCAGACTGGTTTCAATCTCATAATGAAGAGCTGGAACCTGTCATAGCCGCTAAGCGCATTGCTCTTTTGAACTACAAGAAAGCCCCCAGCGATTTAACATCCGCAGCACTTAAAGCAGCCAGAAGTACTGCACAAAGAACAGCTAGGCGTTGCGCAAACGACTACTGGCAACACCTATGCAGTCATATTCAGCTGGCCTCAGACACCGGAAACATCAGAGGAATGTATGATGGCATGAAGAGAGCTCTTGGGCCAACCATCAAGAAGATCACCCCCCTCAAATCTAAATCGGGGGACATAATCACTGACCAACGCAAACAGATGGACCGCTGGGTTGAGCACTACCTAGAACTGTACTCCAGGGAGAATGCTGTCACTGAGACTGCCCTCAATGCAGCCCAGCCTCTACCAGTCATGGATGAGCTGGACATACAGCCAACCAAATCGGAACTCAGTGATGCCATTGATTCCCTAGCCAGCGGAAAAGCCCCTGGGAAGGACAGCATTACCCCTGAAATAATCAAGAGTGCCAAGCCTGCTATACTCTCAGCACTACATGAACTGCTATGCCTGTGCTGGGACGAGGGAGCAGTACCCCAGGACATGCGCGATGCCAACATCATCACCCTCTATAAAAACAAAGGTGACCGCGGTGACTGTAACAACTACCGTGGAATCTCCCTGCTCAGCATAGTGGGGAAAGTCTTTGCTCGAGTCGCTCTGAACAGGCTCCAGAAGCTGGCCGAGCGCGTCTACCCTGAGGCACAGTGTGGCTTTCGTGCAGAGAGATCGACTATTGACATGCTGTTCTCCCTTCGTCAGATACAGGAGAAATGCCGTGAACAACAGATGCCCCTCTACATTGCTTTCATTGATCTCACCAAAGCCTTTGACCTCGTCAGCAGACGTGGTCTCTTCAGACTACTAGAAAAGATCGGATGTCCACCAAAGCTACTAAGTATCATCACCTCATTCCATGACAATATGAAAGGCACAATTCAACATGGTGGCTCCTCATCAGAGCCCTTTCCTATCCTGAGTGGTGTGAAACAGGGCTGTGTTCTCGCACCCACACTTTTTGGGATTTTCTTCTCCCTGCTGCTTTCACATGCGTTCAAACCCTCTGAAGAAGGAATTTTCCTCCACACAAGATCAGGGGGCAGGTTGTTCAACCTTGCCCGTCTAAGAGCGAAGTCCAAAGTACGGAAAGTCCTCATCAGAGAACTCCTCTTTGCTGACGATGCTGCTTTAACATCTCACACTGAAGAATGCCTGCAAAGTCTCATCGACAGGTTTGCGTCTGCCTGCAATGAATTTGGCCTAACCATCAGCCTCAAGAAAACGAACATCATGGGGCAGGATGTCAGAAATGCTCCATCCATCAATATTGGCGACCACGCTCTGGAAGTGGTTCAAGAGTTCACCTACCTAGGCTCAACTATCACCAGTAACCTGTCTCTAGATGCAGAAATCAACAAGCGCATGGGTAAGGCTTCCACTGCTATGTTCAGACTGGCCAAGAGAGTGTGGGAAAATGGCGCACTGACACAGAACACAAAAGTCCGAGTGTATCAGGCCTGTGTCCTCAGCACCTTGCTCTACGGCAGCGAGGCCTGGACAACGTATGCCAGCCAAGAGCGACGTCTCAATTCATTCCATCTTCGCTGCCTTCGGAGAATACTTGGCATCAGGTGGCAGGACTATATCTCCAACACAGAAGTCCTTGAAGCGGCCAACATCCCCAGCTTATACACACTACTGAGTCAGCGGCGCTTGAGATGGCTTGGCCATGTGAGCCGCATGGAAGATGGCAGGATCCCCAAAGACACATTGTACAGCGAGCTCGCCACTGGTATCAGACCCACCGGCCGTCCATGTCTCCGTTATAAAGACGTCTGCAAACGCGACATGAAATCGTGTGACATTGATCACAAGTCGTGGGAGTCAGTTGCCAGCATTCGCCAGAGCTGGCGGGCAGCCATAAAGACAGGGCTAAATTGTGGCGAGTCGAAGAGACTTAGTAGTTGGCAGGAAAAAAGACAGAGGCGCAAAGGGAGAGCCAACTGTGCAACAGCCCCAACAAACAAATTTCTCTGCAGCACCTGTGGAAGAGCCTGTTACTCCAGAATTGGCCTTTATAGCCACTCCAGGCGCTGCTTCACAAACCACTGACCACCTCCAGGCGCGTATCCATTGTCTCTCGAGATAAGGAGGCCCAAAAGAAAAAGAAAGTCACTAACAAATCCAGTAGAGAATTCAGAAGAAACCTCTTTAACCAGAGAGTGGTGAGAATGTGGAACTGGCTACCACATGAAAGAAAGAAAGACTTGCATTTATGTAGTGCCTGTCACAACCTTAGCATGTCCCAAAGCACTTTAAAACCAATGAAGTACTTTTAAAGTGTAGTCACAGTTGTAATGTAGCAAGTACAGCAGCCAATTTGTGTACAGCAAGCTCCCACAAACAGCAAGCATGATAATGATCAGATAATGTATGTTTCGTGATGTTGATTGAGGCAGAAATATTGGCCAGGACACATCTAGTAGTTGTGACGAATAGCATAGGTACAATTAAAGGGAATCTAGATAAACACAGGAGGGAGAAAGGAACAGAAGGATAGGATATGCTGATAGGGTGAGATGAAGAGAGGTGGGAGGCAGTTTGTGTGGAGCATAAACATTGGCAAGGACCTGTTGGGCTGAATGGCCTGTTTCTGTGCTGTAAATTCTATGTAAGCAATAAGGTGTCAATAATTTAGCACCTATAGATAGTAAGGTGGCAGTAAAGAGAGGCTATAAAGAAAGATGATATTGGAAGTGGCAAATTGGAGGCCAGTGCAGTTGAGATGACTGTTCTGAGGATGGGAGTAATTGCATGAGATTTTGTTCCAATATTGGTTGGTCTTGACAAGTTGCAACAACACTATGACTTATACTAAACCAGAAGGGATTCTTTCTTTCTTTCATATTGGATAAATCTGCATAATTTTATTTGTTTCGTCAAATGATGAAAATACTGTCTTGAGTGTAAGAAAAGTAACATTTGTAATATGATCATTGAGGCTCACACATGAGGATTGATGACTTTGGTGAGGGAGTTACTTATATCCAAGCTGCATATAAGTCAGCATCTTCAAGAAAGGAGTGTAATTCTGAGCAAAAATGCTTCTACATCTATGAATCTTAGACTCAAAGATGTAAGCTTGTTTTATCAAATCACTCCATCTCCTCACTTCTCCCTAACTTCCTCCAGCCCTACAACCCTCCGAAATCTCTGTGCTCTTCCAATTCTAACATCTTGCGCATCCTCAATTTTCTTTGCTTCACCATCGGCAGCCGTGCCTTGAGCTTCCTGGAATTCCCTCCCTAAACCTCTCCACCTCTCTATCTCGCTCTCCTCCTTTAAGATGTTCCTTAAAATCTAGCTACCTGACCAAACTTTTGCTCACCTGTTCCTGAAGTCACTTTCTCTGGCTGGGTGTCAAAATTTGCCTGATAATGTTCTTGTGCAGCATCTTTGGATATTTTCTATAGTGCTAAAGGTGCTTCATAAATGCAAGTTGTTGCTGTTCATTTTCCAATATAGTCTTGGTTGAAGAAGGCCTTTTAACCCATTTGATGCCACCCTGCCAATGCACCAATCCTACTGGCTTCCTGTAACGAAAGCCAAACTGCTTCTCGAATCATTCTAGTATCCTGCCTTCCTCAGCACTTCCCCACATCCCATTCTGGCTTTCAATCAACATTGGTGTCAAGAATTACATCTCAAATTTCAGCGAGAGTCTCCCGGCAACCAGTGGAGTGATGGAAAGTGGGGATACACAAGGAGCTGGAATTGGAGGAGCGCAGAGTTCTTGGAGGGTTGTAGGCCAGCGGAGGTTACAGAGATAGAGAGGGGTCAGGCCATGGAGGGATTTGAACACGAGCATTTTAAATTCAATGTGTTGCTGGACTGGAAGTCTTATGGCCAGGTGAGGAAAGGGGTCACAGACTCCCCTCTTGTCCTTCCTCTTATTTGACCGCAACAGAGATTATTCCTTTTTAAACAGTGCTTACCACTGCAGTGAGTGTTTACCTTTTACCTTTGTTGTGATCATAAAAGAACCAATCGGACAGGTTTTCTTGAGTTTAAGCAAGAAAGAGGTGAGTTTATTATACTTAACGATCTAAATCCGACCTAAATAAATAATTAAATATGCAACACGTTCACGCACACACTCACACGAGAATCATGCACACACAAATAGATTACAGTAAGTCAGTGAGCACAGAGATGTGTGAATGGGACCTGGCGTGAGCTAAGATCCGGGCAGCAGTGTTTAGGATGAGATGAAGTTTGCAGAATGGGGGGGTTTGGTAGGCCAGCCAGCCAGGAGAGTTGGAATAGGCGAGTCTGGAGTTAACAAAAGCATGGATGAGGGGTTTCAGCAGCAGATGTTCTCTTTTGGAGAACCTCCAGAATAGTTTTAGCTGCTTATGTTGATCTCATGTTGTCAACTCCCAATATATAAGCGTTGCTCCACCGATGGCAAATTTAAGCTAAACCTGCCAGATTCTGTAAGACAGACAGTCAGGAAAACGTACCCTACCGTCATGGCCAGTCTGTGTTTTACACATTGGTAGTCACTTCCTTGATGGGCACATGAAAGCCAACTGCATGACTGGGAAATAAAGTCAGGAGAGCAGAGTTGCTCTCCCAACAAATGTAAAAGTACCTCTTGAGGAACACTGTGAATGTAAAAGTGGCTGAGGCCTCACCAAATAAATGGAAAAAAAAACATTTTAACCCTGCCCATCTGGCGGAAATTGATTAAAATTGCTTCTCTGGCTTATTCACCAAAGTCCCACCATCTTGCCAGATTTCAACCTGCTCTTCTAATTTTAACTAGAGGCCTGTACAAGGAGCTTGTTGTGGCTTTCCTCCCACCAAGACAACCTAATGGCAATTATTGGAGTCAAAGCAGGAAAAGGCTCCGTCCCTGGCCAAGAAGGTAAGCCATTTAACTTTTTAGGACTTTCATTGTAGCGCCCACTAGGCGCAGGAGCTTCTCCCTGCTTCCACGAGAAAAGTTTAGGGCCCCCCCATTGTTCCTGGACTTGTCCTCCTGACCACAAGCCCCTCCCAAACCCCCTTCCCATGACTTATCTGAGTGCTGGGAACCATCCCCTCACTCCTGCCAGCTTTTGGGCGGGAAGCTGAAACCTGTGGGAGTTAAACTCTCTCAGGGCCACACGCTATCCGATGTTGTGATGGTTTGCCATGCACCCTCTGACCCCAGACCCCTGCCTGCCTGATTCTCATAGTGAGTTTAAATTGAATTTAAAGGTTGAGCAAGCCTTTAAATCAATATTTCTTTGGCATATTAATGCACTCTTTTAGTCATCTCGGTCCCTTCTGGAGATCTATTGAAGGGCTATTGGGTCTTTTCCCGAAATCTGGCTTGATGCTATAGTGTTAACTCCTTGGCTGTCCTTGTTGTGTGTAGTTTTGCACATATCACCTTGTATTTCTATAGGGCAGGACCAGATCTGACTGCGACCATTCTCCCATAGACAGTCAAATACCAATGGAGTACCAATCGGTCAGTCGGGCTGGGTGTAGCAATATGCCCATTAAGAGCCTACAGTGTTAGAGGGTATCCTTTAAAGAGGTCCAAATTTCCATTCTTGACCTGTGTTTTAATGCCATGCCATCCAAGGAAGCTCTCGGCATATGAAGGAATTGGAAGCGCCATCACAAGATTTAAAACTGGAGCAGATGCCCTGACTGGCCTACAGTAAGATTTGAACTGCTCCACTCGACGAGGGCATTGGGAAAGTGATCAATTTTTACCCATGTGGAGTCCACCGTAGAACAGAGTTAAACCAGACTGCTCCTGTGCTACTGTAAATCTCAGATAAATACAAAATGCGGGTGCAATTTGTTTTTAATTGTTTACTGTCACACATCAATTCCCTTTTTGACTCTTGCATTGCTCCCAGTAATTGGTAATTATTCTTTGAGCCAAACTAAGCTGATTCATGCCGTGCGGTGTTTATTTTCCTTGGATGTCCAAGGCTCATCTGCTCATCCCTTGAACCTCACAATTAAACACTGCCAAGACAAAGGCCCCCACTTTGACAATGTGAAAATAGATTAGTGCTTTTTTTTTAACAAACATTGTTTTTGATTCAGTTTGATACAGTCTCTGATGTAGAATGATCCCTGCCATGGCTGGAGTTATTATCGTTTCCCGGTTGGTAAAGAGGCCTTAATATATTACCTCCATAAATCAGCTAACTCTCTCAAAGACAGCATTATTTGAAAGTGAGAGCTTTAATCAGTCTAGAACTATGTTAGGCAATGCTTTTGCACCAAACCAGAGGTTTCCAAGTATTTCAGTTGCATTTGGAAAATACTGATAATGATTCAGAGTGTTGAAAAGCTCAGTAAGTCTACGTCGTTAGCAGTACAAATTATTTTCAGTGATATTCCCGATTTTTAAAAAAGTTCTGCTTTGCTGTAAAGAAAGTGCAGCGTCTTCGTGGGGTTAGAAACTCCCTCGGGTGAATCGAGAAACCTGGGCAGAATAACTCACAGGGCTGTCCCAGATTAAAAACAGACACAGGCGTCAAGGGGGTGTCAATGGTGACAGTGTTTATTCAGTGAAATGCCGTCTGTGACAAGCTATCTCACTCCACCCAAAGTATGACTTGAACTCAAGAGAGAGGCCATGTACAAACAGGATGATTTACAAATGCTGCTGGAAAATCGTTTACATGCAGCGAGTTGCATGGAATTTACAGCACAGAAACAGGCCATTCGGCCCAACTGGTGCATGCCCCAAACAAGCATTCTCCCACCCCTCCTCATCTCACCCTATCAGCATATCAACAACAACAACCTGTATTTATATAGCACCTTTAATGTAATAAACATCCCAAGGCGCTTCGCAGGAGTGTTATAAAACAAGATTTGACACTGAGCCACATAAGGAGATATTAGGACAGGTGGCCAAAAGCTTGGTTAAAGAGGTAGGCTTTAAGGAGCATCTTAAAGGAGGAAAGCGAGGTTGAGAGGTTTAGGGAGAGAATTCCAAATCTCATTGCCTTGGCAGTTGAAGGCACAGCCACCAACATTGGAGTGATTAAAATCAGGGATGCACAAGAGACCAGTTAGATGAATGCTGATATCTCAGAGGGTTGTGGGACTGGAGGAGGTTGCAGAGATCGGGAGGGGACAGGCCATGGAGGGATTTGAAAACAGGGCTGAGAATTTTAAAATCATTCTGTCCCTTGAGCAGGAGCCAACGTAGGTCAGCGAAGTGATGGGCGAAAATGACTTGATGCGAGTAAGGACTTGGGCAGCAGAGTTTTGGATGATTTCAGGTTTACGGAGGGTAGAATGTGGGAGACCAGCCAGGAGTGTGTTGGGACAGTCAAGTCTAGAGCTAACAAAGGAATGAATATCCTTCTATTTTCTCTGTCATCTCCCCTTAAAGGTACCTATGAAATTTGAAATGCTATTGAAATGCATCGACAGCCATTGACTCACACACTGGGGTGGATGTCAAGTTGTTGCAGTTTTTCCAGTAGGAAATCTTTCTGGCAAGTTAATTTCACATCCACCAGAGGCAGCAGGTGGCCATGGCCATTTTAACTGCCCCGCCTCATTTAATTACCAGCGATCCACATCCTGTCTGCAACAGAACAGTGTCAGCAAGAGAAGGTTGGGCGACTCTTGGTCATCCAACAGCCTCCAGACAGGTGACAGGGATGGGGCTTCTTGGAGGATCCGGAGGGAGGGAAGGGGCAAGGAAAGCCACAATGTTTCTTGTGGACCCCAGGGGAGCGTGAACTCCAGTCCCTCCTAGAAAGAAGAAAACAAAGAACTTGCATTTCTATAGCGTCGTTCACATCCATCCCAAAGTACTTTACAGCCAATGAAGTACTTTAGTAGTGTAGCCACTGTTGTAATGAAAGTGACAACAACTGGGAAATCTGGCTGACATATGTTTTTAAATGGATTGAATCTGAAGAATACCTCTGTACAAGACTACTGCCTCCTGTTTTATACTCTTCAGATCTGGTCCCTATGTGGAATTCTTTGCAAGTCCTTCATTTCTATGTCTTCCTCAGCCTGGATTTTGAGCTCAAGTCTGTGGAGTGAAAACATGAACCCAGCCCCTTCTGACTCACAGGCGAGAAAGTGCTACCCACTGAGACACGGCTGATGCACACAGGCCACAGAGGAAAGTTCCTGACTCACCTGGAAGTCCTGTTTGTCCTTCCCGAGTCGGCTGCCGGTTCTCTTTACACTGGCAGCAAGACCTTTGGCGACTTCCATGCTCAGGCTCCAGTTAAATCTCCATCGAGGTCCTACAGGCTGTAACAGAGCTCCAATTTGCATAGATTCCTGAGGTTCCCACTTGTGTTAGGTGGCAGCTGAATCCTGCAGGCTAATATGGTAGACAGCAGGGAGGGTTAAGTTCCAAGCAGAGCTATGTAAGCTGTTTGCTTTTTAAATTCCCATCCTCCCAGTGTCCGCCAGGATGGTGCAGAGTTAAAAATCACTTCCACAGTGTCAACTGACTGAAAATATGTTGGGAAGTCCCTCAAATATGTAACGGAAAGTTAGAGTTTTGATGCGAGACTTTAATAAAAATCTTAACTCAAGCGTTAAAACCAACTGTGTGCTATTTCCTGATCATCTCCAGTCCAAACAGTTGTTTACACTGTCACTGGTTCAAAATTCTGAACTTCCCTGTCTGACATGTGATGGTCCTCCCAGCGATCGCAGTGGTTCAAGGAGAACACTCCCAAGCACTGTCACAGGACAACCAGCGATGGGATGAACAATAAACGTAGCCTTGGTAGCATCAACCCACATCGCCTGAACAAATAAATATTAGTTCCAGCATGGTGCAGTGTTACTTGGTCAATTTTCTTCGATGTTTCTGATGTGGAGGCCATTAACTAAAACCACACTTTCTGTCTACAATACTAACCCACTACTGTTTCTGTCTCCCTAACGGTTGTTTTTGCTTCTGTCTTTGCTCTTTGTCACTCCATTCCAAGTGCTGATGGCTTCCTCCACGTAAAGAAGATTCTCCTGATTTCATTCCAAATGATTACTTTTATCAGCTTGATCCTGCATCATCTAGTTTCACTCCCACAGTTTAATTTAAAACACTGTTGACTTCAATGGGAATAATAATGGGGAGAGATGTAGAACGGGCTGCAGTCTCACTATCACCCTATTCACACTATTGACCAAAAGCAATGATCTACCCCATTGTTTTCTCCATAAATCATATAGAATTGTAGAATCATAGAATGGGAAGAGCACTGAAGGGGCCATTCAGCCCTTCGTGCCCATGCTGCCTCTCTGCAAGAGAAATTTAGCTAGTCACAGCTCCCTGCCCTTTCTCTGTAGTCCTGCAATCTTTTCTCTTCAGCTGATTATTCAATTCCCTTTTGAAAGCCACGATTGAATCTACCTCCGCCACACTCTCTGGTAGTGATTCCAGATCCTAACCACTTGCTGCATAAAAAAGCATTTCCTCATGTCACTGCTGCTTCTTTTGTCAATTACCTCTGGTTCTCGACCCCTATGCCAATGGGAACCGTTTCTCTCTATCTACTCTGACTAGACCCCTCATGATTTTGAACACCTCTATCAAATCTCCTCTCAACATTCTATTCTTTAAGGTGAAAAGACCCAGCTTCTCGAATCTATCCATGTAGCTGAAGTGCCTCATCCCTGCAATCCCTTGTAAATCTTTTCTGCACCTTCTCTAATGTCCTTGCATCTTTCCTAAAATGTGGTGCTCAGAACTGGATACAATACTCTAGTTGAAGCTCAATAACTATCGGACATAAATTTAAAGGGAAACTAGCTTGTTAAAAAAGTACTATTGTGTTTTTATAAATAAACATTGTTGCGGCCAGGTGAGGAGGAGGTGGGGGGTGGGGGGGGGGGTGGGGGGTGGTCACAGTCACCCCTCTTGCTCTTCCTCTTATTAGACTGCAACAGAGTTTATTATTTTCTAAACAGTGGTTGCACTTACCACATCAGTGAGTGTTTTACCTTTTACCTTTAATGTGATCGTGAAAAAACCAATCGGACAGGTTTTCTTGAGTTTAAACAAGAAAAAGGTAAGTTTTTTATACACAACAAGCTAAACCCAATCTAAAATAATAAAAAAAAAATGCTACACATTCATGCACACATTTACATGAGGATCACGCACACATAAATACACACAATGTGGAAAATAGTTTTTTTTTGGTTGGATTAAAGTCCAGAATAAATAAAAATTAAATACACAGTCTGAGGTTGGATGATTTTGTGGGCTTCCGGCTGGAGTTGTATTCTTGAAGTCTTTGGCTGGTCATAGTGCACTTTGTGGTTGGCCCGCTTTGCTCGGGGTTTTCTTGAAGGCAGAATTATAGTTGTCTCTTTTCCCCTGGTCTCTGGCTGTGGCAATCTGTAGTCTTGGAGCGTCCACAGTTGTAGACGGTTTTCACACTTGATGCTTTCTGGAGAGTGAGAGGGAGGTACACAGCCATCTCTGCTGCATACTCAGTTACTGCTTGTCTCTTTGTGTGTAACAGAACTCCCAGTTTTTCACAGCCTGGGGGAGATGCTTACATGGTTCTCTCAATCCCCTTTGTTTTTAATGATGTCCAAAGTCTAAAACCCAAAACCTCTCTCAGGTGGTAGTGCCAGTGTTTAACCCACCCCCAGATGGATGCCTCCATTCATGAATGCCTCAAGATGGCTTTGAATGTCCTGTTAACAAGGGTGATCTAGATAATCTACTCTGGTAGCCAAAGCATTGTCCTGACTGGGCTTCTTGTTAGACTTCTGGCTCTGGTTGGGCCTTGGAATGTACAAAGGCATTTCAGATGCAAATTGCAGTGGCCATCTTGGCTGCCAGTTTTTTTTTAAAAGGTTAACTATAGGATTTTCCCCATTAAAAGTCTAATGTAAGTTTCCAACTGATGATTTAGTATTTCTTATTTGGCATATAATGTTTTCTTGACACCTTCGCACCATGCGGAATGAAATGTGATGATAGGAGCATTTCATTAGTTGTGGAAAAGAAAGAAAACGCACATTCATTCTTAACACTCACTCCTCAAATTCAATCATTTATCTTAGATTTGCTGCAGCTATCTTTGTCAGCATTTCAAAAAAATTTGGAGTTTTGTTTGGAATGGTCATGTGTTGTCAAATGGGGTTGGAGTTTCTCTAGTATTAATTTGTAATACCCTGGGGATGTGCATCTCAGTAATCATGTGATTGTTGGTGAAGCTTGGAGTATAAAATCCCATGAGTGCTGGTAATTCTGGATGGGGCCACAATAAACCTCAGCCTACCTGAGTCAGGGAGGGGAACAATTAACCAGATTTTACCACTTTGAATCTCCATCCAGTGACCCAGGCTGGGAAGTACATGCGTATGAAGGTTGGGCGGGAGCAGGATATGGCTCGACCATGATGCTTTCCATGACTCAATAGTCTGCCGACAGTTATAGTTTAGACACACATGTTAAGACTATGTACTTGGGCAAGGTACCAGAGAATTACCAGCACTCATGGGATTTTGTACCGTAGGAATCAGGATCTTCAGAAAGGAGGGAAGAAAGTTGGAAAAAACCTGCAACTAATGAATCATACAGCTGCAAAGGAGGTCATTTGGCCTATCGTGTTTGTCCTGGCTCTTTGAAAGAGTTATCCAATTAGTCCCACTGCCCCGCTTTTTCCCCCATAACCCTGCAAATCTTTCCTTTTTCAAGTATTTATCCAATTCCTTTTTGAAAGTTATTCTTGAATCAACTTCCACTGCTCTTTCAGATCGTGCTGCGTTCCAGATCACAACAACTCACTCTGAAAAAATTCTCCTCTCCTCTCCATGCCTTCAGCTGCCTGGTCTTAAGCTCTGGAATTCCCTCCCTATTCCTCTCCGCTTCTCAACTTCACTTTCCTCCTTTAAGACACTCTTTAAAACCTACCTCTTTGACTTCGCTTTTGGTCATCTGACCTTACGCGGCTGTGTCAAATTTTGCCAATTGCTTTCGATCTATGTTCTCTGGTTAGTGACCCTCCTGCCAGTGGAAACCATTTCTCCTTATTTACTCTATCCAAACCCTTCATAGTTTTGAATACTTTTGGTAAAGATGGTGATCCATGAAATATAGTTTGGCAAAACTGGAATTAATGACTTCAAATCGTAGCTTAATGGAAATCCTAATTCAAATGGAAAAGATTTTGTTCAAGTGCCCAAGAAGAAGGAAAATTACTGTCTTGTATCCTAGTTGTGGGTGGAATAGATATTTTTCAAGTCTGTCTCTACTAAATGTGTACTGCCTGACAAAAGAGTGCTTGAAGTTCCATACACAATCCGTTGGTTATCTCTGTTGATGCAGTAGCTTCTATCATCTACCAGTGGTGATAATGATGTGAATTCTATCTGCACCGTGAGACACATTAGAACATTAGGTACCAGATTCCTCATAATCAATACTCACATATCAATGCATCACTAGCATTAATTTGATGTGTTTTCATGTGCAATAAAGCAATATGTTGCATTTCGCAGGCAACCGATTTTAAGAGTCAATGAGTGCCCTTGTATTTTTAGCCTTTCGCTGTGTTATCTCAGCCTGTCAGCACTAGGTTCCTGTTCTGGGTATCCTTGTAATGATGCCAGTCTGGCTGCCTCCTGCCTATCTCAGGAGGTTTCCAATCTGCGTCACACTGTGAGAAAAAATTGTGGAGCACCACCAGCAGAACTTTTCCACTCATCCTTATCCTATGCTCATTGATCAACTCTCTCTCAAACCGGCAATTTTGTATCTCTAGACTCCCTTTCTGAGTTCCTGTATTAGGCACTGTAAGGTTTCGTGCAGTCAATCATCCTAGTACAGTCAGCACCTTGACTGCTGTGTTATTCTGGGATGGCCTGGTGGTTCAGGCTCTTGATAGCTGTGTTATTCTGGGCAGACTATTCCAATGCACTCCTGGCTGGTCTCCCACACTCTACCCCCTGTAAACTTGAGGTCATCTAATACTCTGCCATCCGTGTTCTAAATCACATCAAATCCCATTCGCCCATCAGCCTCTGTGATCGCTGACCTACACTGGTTCCCGGTCCACCAACACCTCGATTTTACAATTCTCATCCTTACTTTCAAATCCCTCCATGGTCTCGTCCCTCCCTATCGCTGTAATTTTCTCCTGTTCCACAACCCCCCAAGATATCTGCACACCTTTAATTCTGCTCTCTAGAGCATCCCTGATTTTAATCGCTCCACCTTTGGCGGCTGTGTCTTCAGCTGCCTGGGTCCTAATCTCTGGAATTCCCTCCTTAAACCGCTCCTCCTCCCTACATCACTTTCCTCTTTTGACACTCTTTAAAACCTACCTCTTTGACCAACCTTTCGTTATCTGATCTAATATCTCCTTACGTGGCTCGTGTCAAATTTTGTTTTATAATGCTCCTGTGAAGCTGTTTGCTAATCTGATTGGTGTGACAAAGGTTGGACCCACATGATAATCAGACACTATAGCTCTCATTTAAGACTTTCACAGATCAGTGACAATGACAGAGGTGCAATGTACTGAAGCTGGATCATCTCTCCTTCAAAATATAACAGTGTGCCAGCTCTTACAAGTGCCACAGGTTCACTATACTTTTCAATGCCATTGTGTTGGATCGGGTTGGTCATATATTTCAGATGTCAGATACCAGGCTCCCAAAGCAGGTCTTCTTCTCCCAGCTCAGTCAGGGCAGACACACCAGAGGAGGACAGAAGAAGCAATTCAAGGATGTGCTGAAAGCCAACGTGAAGAAATGCAACATTGACATTAACTCTTGGGAGACCATCGCCCAGGACCGAACCAGATGGAGGCAGAGTCTGTGGGAAGGATCCCAGCATCCCAGAGACCCAACGGCGATGAAATGAAGAGGAAAAGCGAGAGCAGCGGAAAGGACAAGCTATGACCCGAACTAATAATCCATGACCAGACATCCCACATGATAACAAATGCCCTACGTGCCATAAAGTCTGTAGATCCAGAATTGGCCTCATCAGCCCATCTTCAGACTCATGGACGACAATCAACCTCGCTCGTGAGGGATAGACTATCATAATGTTGGATTTGCTATAGCTGGGGTTGATAAAGGTGTTCAACATTATGAGGGATCCAGACAGAGTAGGGTCATAGAATCATTTATGGCACAGAACTAGGCTATTCGGCCCATCAAGTCCATGTAGACAGGGAGAAACTGTTCCCATTGGCAGAAGGGCCGAGAACCAGAGGACACCGATTTAAGGTGAACGGCAAAAGACCCAAAGGCAACATGAGGAAAAGTTTTTTTAGGTGGCAAATGGTTAGGATCTGGAATGCACTGCCTGAGAGTGTGGTGGAGGCAGATTCAATCAAGGCCTTCAAAAGGGAATTGGATAAGCACCTGAAGAGAAAAACAAATTGCGTGGCCACAGGGAAGTGGGACTAGCTGAGTTGCTTTTGCAAAGAGCCAGCACAGACATGATGGGCTGAATTGCCTCCTTCGGTGCTGTAACCATTCTATGATTCTATAGGGGATGTAAGGGGACAGGGGCGAAATTTGGGGAATCAGGGAATCAACCACCAGAGTGCTGAATGCAGTATCATCCATTTTTCTGGGTATGGTAATGTGACCAAATGAGTCTCAGTTTAATTAGACACATGTACAAAATCACACTCTGGATAGGAGACAGTCAAATCCATCTCCAAAGTGATGCCACCACCAGACACATCTTCCTGTCTCCTTTAAGCATTCCGAAGGGACTATTCCCTCTACGATACCCTGGTCCACTCCTCAATCAACCCCAACACACTCTCCCCTTCCCCGTCACCTTCCTTTGCAAGCACAGGAGATGCAGTACCTGCCCTTTTACCTCCTCCCTTTCCACCGTCCAAGGCCCCAAAAACTCCTTCCAGATGAAGCAGTAATTTACTTGTACTTCTTTCAATTTAGTATACAGTATTCACTGCTCACAATGCCGTCTGCTCTATATTGGGGGGAGTCAAACACAGATTGGGTGACCACTTTGTGCAGCACCTCTGCTTAGCCTGCAAACGTGACCCCGAGCTTCTGGTCGCCTGTCTCCCACTCTGACCTCTGTCCTCAGCCTTCTACATTGTTCCAATGTAGCTCAACATAAGCTAGAAACAGCAGCCCCTCATCTTTCATTTAGGCACTTTACAGCTTTCCAGACTGAACAGGGAGTTCAACAATTTCAAATCATAACCTCTGGCCATAGATTTTGTTTTGTTTATTTATTTCCAGATAGCAGCTGTTGGTGATGATTCTGCATTTTCCCATTTCCACTTCCGCTTGACCCATCCATTGTTTCTTTACTTGTCCCATTACCATCCCCTTTTGCCTTGCACCATCATCCCTTTTGTCACTTAATCTCTCCTGCCTTCCACCCTATCACAGACCTTCCCTTTCTGTTCTTCCTCCACCTTTTCCTGCCTCTGTTCTTGCTTAAAACCTGTCACATCGTGAATTTCTTCCTGTTCTGGTGATAGGTCATAGAAACGTTGGGCTGGATTTTCAAAGCGGGGTTGGGAATCCGATACCCTGACGATGTCCAGGTCCCGACTCCACGCTTTAGCTGCGTCGCTCTCACGATGCGATCTTTGAATGCAAATGCCCTAATCGCCGCCCAATTAGAGGCGCCAAGCACCTCCGGGAGGCAGGAGCTGCTTGCCGGGGGCCGGTGGCAAAGGCAGGCAGCAGCCATGTTGGAGACTGCCGCTGCCTTGCCAAAGAGAGCAGGTAGCTCACGAAAGGGCCAGGGCGATAAAGACCGTGGAAAGTGGCCATGGTTGCCCTCAACACACATGTAAGCAAACTTTCCTTCACCCCCAGGGCGACCCCGACAGCTGTGCACTTACATGCACCAAACTGGACGGATCATCGGGATCCTGAGATGAACTCCGGGACAACTATTTTCGAATGGTCCCCACACGTGGTCCTGATCCTGTGGCCCTTTGAAGATGGGGCCCATTAACTCTGTTTCTCTCTCCACAGATGCTGAGTATTTGCAGCATTTTCTGTTGTCCTTTCAGATTTCCAGCTTTCGCAGCATTCGGCTTTTGTATGAGAGTCACATCCAATGATTCAGGCGACAGTCCTGCAAACATGATCTAGTTATCAAATTCAAAAGCTGTTACAAGTTTGGGAACTCGGGGCAAATGACGCTGAGACATTGCTAATAACAATGTGGCTAAGTCTGTTCCCGGGGGAAGATGAATTTTAAAAATGATGGAATTACCTATTAAAATTACTCAACGCTGCCACAAAATATATTTTTCTTAACTTCAAACATTTCGACAATCTTTGTTCAAAGGGCATCTAAATTTGGATTCAGCAAGAGTGCAATTGGAGGTTTGTAAAATATTTAAACATTAGAGTGTTCCCTACAAGAAGATGAGTCCTCCCACCAGCTGAAACAGTTTCTCCCTATTTACTCTATCATGGTGTAAACTACAGACGGGCTAGGCTAACTGTGGCTATTTACCATTACCTCCTGGGAATGCATGTTGGGAATGCAGCTGCGCGCTCATCCAGCTTTTCCAATTAAAGTCAATGGTCGGAAAATCACAGGCCCTGCGTTCCCCACCGGATGGGCAGCAGGCTATCCAGTCAGGTGAGGCTTCACACCAGAAGTGTGAATTCGTAAAGTTACCCAGTGGGTAAAAGATGAATGGAATGCAGGAGATGTTGTATATCCGGATTTTCAGTAAGTATTTGATAAGGTGCCTCATGGGAGACGTGGTGAATAAATTGAGGCAGCGGAGCTAAATGGATAAAGACAGGGCTAGGAAAGAGAAAGCAGAGCATAGGGCTTGTTCTGTTTATTGGGCTTTGCTTAATGTGATTCCCCAAGGATTTGTATTCAAGCTTCTTTTGTATCCCATTTACATAAAATATGTAAAAGGATTTTTGGGCATAGAACAACAACAACTTACATTTATATAGCATCTTTAATGTAATAAAATGCCCAAGGTGCTACACAGGAGCATTATAGAGCAAAATTTAAAATGGAGCCACATCAGGAGATACTAGGTGACCAAAAGCTTGGTCAACGAGGTAGGTTCTAAGGAGTGTCTTAAAGGAGGAAAGCGAGGTGGCGAGTCGGAGAGGTTTAGGGAGGGAATGCCAGAGTTTAGGGCCCAGGCAGCTGAAGGCACGGCCACCAATGGTGGAACAATTAAAATCGGGGATGCTCATGAGGTCAGAATTAGAGGAGTGCAGATATTTTGGAGGGTTGTGGGGCTGGAGGAGATTACAGAGATAGGGAGGGGTGAGGCCATGGAGGGATTTGAAAACAAGGATGAGAATTTTGAAATCAAGACATTGCTTGACTGGGAACCAATGTGGGTCAGTGATCACAGGGGTGATGGGCAAACGGGACTTGGTGCGAGTTAGGACAAAGGCAGCAGAGTTTTGGATGAGCTCAAGTTTATGGGGAATAGAACGTATGACACCAACCACAGTGGCACAGTGGTTAGCACCGCAGCCTCACAGCTCCAGGGACCCGGGGATCGATTCTGGGTACTGCCTGTGCGGAGTCTGCAAGTTCTCCCTGTGACCGCGTGGGTTTTCACTGGGTGCTCCGGTTTCCTCCCACTGCCAAAGACTTGCAGGTGATAGGTAAATTGGTTGTTGTAAATTACCCCTAGTGCAGTTAGGTAGTTGGGAATATGGGATTACTGTAGGGTTAGTATAAATGGGTGGTTGTTGGTCGGCACAGACTCGGTGGGCCGAAGGGCCTGTTTCAGTGCTGTATCTCTAAATAAAAATAAAATAAAAAACCAGGAGTGCATTGGAATAGTTGAGTCTAGAGATAGCAAAGACATGAATGAGGATTTCAGCAGCAGCTGAGATAAGACGGGTCAAAGTCGGATGATGTTACAGAGGTGGAAATAGGCAGTCTTAGTGATGGCGCGAATATGAGGTTGGAAGTTCATCTCAAGGGCAAATGTGACACCAAGGTTGCAAACAGACTGGCGTAATCTCAGGCTGCTCTCAGGGAGAGGAATGGAGTTGGTAGTTAAGGAGCGGAATTTGGAGCAGTGACCGAAAATAATGGCTTCAGTCTTCCCAGTATTTAATTGGAGGAACTTTCTGCTCATCCAGCACTGGATGTCAGATAGGCAGTCTGATAATTTAGCAACAGTGGAAGAATTGAGTTGAACCAAGAAGAACAGTCGTATGAAAGTTTCCTGCAATGGAATGTGAATAATGCCAGTGAGTGAAAGGGACGGATTAGTGGAATGAGCAAAGAGATAGATGATGTTCAATGCAGAGTTATGTGAAGTGATACATTTTGGGGCGGGGGGGGGGGAAACACAGTCAAAGGATGCAGACTCAGAATATGAAGAGTGTTAACACATTGGAAGAACAGAGAGACGCAGATACATATTCGATTAACAGATATTCAGCTGCCACTTCCCATCAGGTGGGAAATGGTTAGCCAGCAGTTGAGAATTGCCCTCAATGCATTCAATAGGGAGGGGAAGGGGAAATTGGGAATTAAAAAAAAAACACTTGTCTTAAAAATGCAAATAGATTTGTCATGTAGTCCTAGTATTTTCCTGGTTTTATTACAGTACACTTGATTAACAATATCATGAGCGCCTTTCATCATTCAGGCAACATAGATAATGGGATAGATGTAGTGCGTGCACTCTGAAATCGCTCACTGCTTCTTCTTCAGACCTGGACTTGAAACAAAGCCTCAGTTTTCCCAGCAATGCGACTGGGTTTATTGTGCTTGTGAAGTTTCAGAGGGCTTCCTGTTTCCAGCTAAGCAGTAGAATCATGTTAGCTGCTGACTGTTTATAACTTGTAGGAATATCTGACAAAGTCCTGTGAAGAGTAAGCAATCATTTTCACAGATCTCTGATGGAAGGGTTATTATTATAACCTTTTTATTAGTTATTACTGGATAGATACTTGTGTCTTTAAGCAATATGAAGTGAATACCCCCTCCTTTTCTCTTATTTTCAATTTAATATTTTAGTCTCGCTGCTCCGCAGACAAGTGAACCAACGGAATAATTCCGATATATTTTCCAAATAAAGGACCCCCGTCACAATGAAACAATTGAGCAAACGTTTGTTGGTCTGGGGATGGAGAGGAGAATTGCATCATTTAGATCAACAACAACAACTTGCATTTACCTCACTCCTTTAACGTAGTAAAACATCCCAAGGCGCTTCACAACAATGTTATCAAATAAAATTTGACACCGAGACATAAAGGGAGATATTAGGACTGGTGACCAAAAACTTGCTCAAAGAAATGGCTTTTAAGGAATGTCTTAAAGGAGGAGAGATGCAGAGAGCGAATTCCACTGCCCCATTAGTCATTTTGTAATGTGTTTCCTTAAATGATAAATGATTATTACTTATCATTTTGAAGACGGTGCCTGGTTGATGACAACCCTCCTACTTGTGGTGGTTGGGCACAAAGATTGCCAAGGCTGCAAAGATTTTTGCGATGCCTGTGTCTGTCATTTCCCAAATGGCCTGAAGGAGCCACAACTGAATGGGTCAAGCTGCCTATTGGGCACCTCTACTTCCTGAACGGGAGGACATTGAATTATCACTGGTCTCACAAACTATTAAATAAGCTAAGAATGGAAAATGTTCAACAAATTCAAGGGAAATACATCTGCGAGGCTCAAAGCTCGAGACCATCCAGGACAAAACAGCCCGCTTAATCAGTTGCCCAGTCACCACCTTCAACATTCACTCTCTCCACCACTGATGCACATTTGTAGCAGTGTGTACCATCTACAAGATGCACTGCATCAAATCACCAAATCTCCTTCGACAACACCTTCCAAACCTGTGACCTCTACCACCTGGAAGGACAAGGGCAGCAGATGCATGGGAACACCACCACCTGCAAGATCCCCTCCAAGTCACACACCATCCTGACTTGGAAATATATCCCCGTTCCTTCACTGTCGTTAGATAAAAATCCTGAAACTTCTGCAGCGGTTCAAGAAGGCAGCTCACCACCACCTTCTCAAAGGCAATTAGGGATGGGCAATTAGGGCTGGCCTTGCCAGTGACGCCCACATCCCATGAACGAATAAAAAACTGTATGAGATGTTATCAGGCCCACCTGCTAACTTGTTGGAGAACCATAAAAGCAGGAATTTTGAGCAAAGTTATGCTAATGTTTCACTAAACAAAGAAACATGCAGAAAAGGAGCCTACAGCTGTTAGCTTTACGAACATGACTCCAGGCGAAATTCTGTTCCTTGTTACGGCCAAGTGAAGAGGGGGTCACAGTCGCCCCTTTGCTCTTCCTCTTATTTGACCACAACAGGGGTTTATTCCCTTTTAAACAGTGATTGTGTTTGTCACCTCATTGAGTGTTTTGCCTTTAACCTTTAATGTGATGGTGAAAGAACCAATCGGACAGGTTTTCCTGAGTTTAAACAAGAAAGAGATAAGTTTATTAGACTTAACAATCTAAACCCGATCTAAAAAAAAGAAATAAAATACGCTCCACATTCACGTACGCATTCACACGAGGATCACACACACACAAATAGATTACAAAGTGGAAAGTAAGTTTTTTGATTGGATTAAAGTCCAGAATAAATAAAAATTAAATTCACCGTCTGCAGTTAAATGATTCAGTGGTCTTCCAGTTGGAGTTGTATTCTTGAAGTCTTTGGTTGGTCAAAGTGCACTTTGTGATTGGCCCGCTTAGCTCAGGGTTTTCTTGGAGGCAGTCATGTAGATGGCTCTCTTCCCCTGGTCTCTGTGGCAATCTGTAGGCTTGGAGGGTCCACAGTCGCAGATGGTTTTCAAACTTGACGTTTTCTGGAGAGAGAGAGAGAAAGGGAGGCTTTCTCTGCTGCTGTATACTCAACTACTGTCTGTCTCATTTTTGTGTAACAAAACTCCTAGTGTTAAACAGCCTGTGGAGATGGACACATGGTTCTCTCAATCCTCTTTGTTTTCAATGAGGTCCAAAGTTGAAAACCCAAAACCTCTCTCAGGCGGTATTGTCAGTGTTTACCCACTGGAGGGACGTCTCCACTCATGAATGCTTGAAGATGACTTTGAATGTTATGCTAATGAGGGTGAACTACTCAGTCAACCAAAGCATTTCCCTGGCTGAGCTTATCGTTAGACTTGTTTCTCCAATTCAATCTCCTGGTATTTCAGATGCAAATTGTGGTGGCCATCTTGGTTGTCAGTTTTTTTTTAAAGTTAATTGTAGGATATTTTATCAAAGTTTAATATAAGTTTCCAACCAATGAATTAATACTTATCATTTGGCATATAGTGTTTTCTTGACATCCTATGGTAAACTGTGTAATTTCCTGCTAATCAAATGTAGATTTTCATTTCATAAATTGTGAACCACTGCACCACACTTGTGAGAATGTCACCGTGCATTGTGTACATAAATCATCCCAGATATTAATATCTGCCTTGCACCCACCATCAGTGAAATGAGCACCATATAAGAAATAAAAATGACACTATATAGACACAGGAGAGTGATTGCTGAAAAATGAGACAGCCGGAGAGGTTTAGGGATGGAATTCCACAGCTTAGGGCCCAGACAGCTGAAAGCGTGGAGTGAAGGAAATTGCAGATGTTCAAGAGGCCAGAGTTGGAGGAGCACAGAGATCTCAGAGGGTTGGGGGCCTGGAAGAAATTACAGAGAGAAGGAGGAGTGAGTGCTGATAGACCAGAAACCAGTGTAGGCCAGTGAGCCAGGGGTGATGGGTGAATGGGATTTGGTGTGAGTTAGGATATAGGCAGCAGAGTTTTGAGTGTGGTGTGGTTTATGAAGGGTGGATGATGGGACGCTGGCTAGGAATAGTCAAGAATTGAGGTAAGAAAAGCATGGATGATGGTTTCAGCAGCTGACGAGCTGAGGCGGGGCGGAAATGGGCAATTTTATGGAGATATAAATGGGTGGTTTTTGTGATGGCGAGAAAATGGGATGAAGGGAGGGGATGGTGAGGAACAGCTGGGCATTTTCAGCATACATGTGGAACCTGATGTCATGTCTTTGGGTGATATCAAGGGGAAGCATGTGTATGAGAAATAGAAGGAGGCCAAGGATAGATCCTTGGGAGACAGCAGAGGTAACTGTGTGGGGATAGGAAGAGGAGCCCATGCAGGTAATACTCTGGCTATAACTGGATAGATAAGAATGGAAGCAGGTGAGGGCAATTGAATTCACTGGATGATGGAAAAATGGCATTGGAGGAGGAAGGTGTGGTCAGTGGTGTCAAAGGTCGCAGAGAGTCATAGGGCCAGATTTTGTGCTCAGCACAATGGCAGGTTTTGTGGCACCAGGGCTGGAAAATCGGGGCTGAATCGCCCGCCATGGAACCTGATGCCATGAATCCTGGTTGCAATTCTCCCAGGGGTGGGTTAAGCTGATGATGACCTTCCTGCCCAGAGGCCAAATAAGGGCCTCTTCCCGCTACTGTTGGGTTATTACCAGCGGTGGGAGGGGGCCTCTGCCATGTGGGGAGGTCTCCTTGGAAAATGAGGTGCCCTCAATACGGGCTTGTGGGCGGTGTGCTCCCGCCTTCGTGTGCAATTTGTGGCCCACAGAAGACCCCCACCGGGAACAAATGTACCCCCCGGGACTCCCCCCCCACCCTTGGACCGAATGCCCACCCTCCCAGCTTTCTGGACTGGCCACAGTGACCCCGCCTCACCTATCTCTTCTCCGGGGTTCCACTGCTGGACCTGGATCCCAGGCCTCTGCAGTACCGGCAGTGGCCACTGCTCCCGGTGGTGATGCTGAAACTGCTGAGCTGCCAGCCCTGTGATTGGCTGGCAGCTCTTGGAGGTAGCATCCCCTTCCCTATTAAGTGCTTAAAGGGATGGAGATCCCGCCTCCCTAAATTTTGACCCCAAAAGATCGGAGGATTGCTGCGGGGCGGGGGGGAGGCTGAAAACCTGCAGGGGTGGGTCTCCCCCTGACTTTTCAGGTTGGCGCTGGGAGCCCCGCCTCCTGCACAAGATCCAGCCCTAGAGTCAGAGAGGTCGAGAAGAGTGACTCACGAGGCTGAATTTTCATCTTCAGCTTCAGAAGTGTAGCCAGTTCCAGTACAAGGTAAGTAACTGGGAGGGCGGTTCAACAAGAAGGTGCCCCTAAGCAACTTTTTAAAATCTTTAATAAAAAAATACAAAAAGCAGTCAGGCCACCTCTGTGTGGGGTGCCCCTCCACCACTGTGTGGGCTGCCCCTCTGCAGGACAACCTTTGGCTATGTCTCCACCCAGGCAAGCAGGGACAGCTTTCCAACTGGGAAATCCCAGTTGGCCTCCTTAATCTCTGCTCAATCTGACTCCTAATGAGTCTCCTGCCTCGTGGGAGTGGGCAGCCTTCCTAGGCCCCAAACCCGCGTCGGCCAAAATGGCCAATGTTGAGAAGGGGGTCAGGAAGCTGGCACGTAATTTCTGGGTCCCATATGCCTCTGTTTCTGACATCAGTGGGCCTGAAAATTCAGCCATGATCTCAGTCACACAGGATGTCATTTTGACTTTGATGACGGCTGTTTCCGTGCTGTGGCAGCAACTGAATCCTGATTTGAGCCATTCTGAGAAAGATGTGCAAGGATTTGGGAGGCAACAACATCTTGAAGGACTTTGGAGGGGAAAGGTAGCCTGGAGATGCATTCAGGAGGCAGTCCTGCCTGGTGTGGTAGCAGGGGAGTGAGAAGGTAGAGGAAGAGTGAAAGGTAGGAATGTGGGGAGAGGAGTAACCGAGAGGGGAGAAATGGAAGGAGGAGCGACGGAGTAACAAGAGGAAATGGGAGAGAAGGGAGTAAGAAAGAGGTGAGATCGCAGGATTGGGCTCAGTTCCGGAATAGCAGCCAAAATAAGCACCAGAATGGATAAAGAGGGATGTCCACATATGAGCTCAGACCAGGGGGGTGCTAATACCTAAATAGCCCAGTTCCCAGTTGTCTACATTGAGTGACACTGAAGGCTTTGGGTGTGCTGTAGGCCCCAAGGCCTTCTCATCTGATCTGCCAGCGAGCAGGAGCCTCATGTGCCTCTGCTATTGTATTCTCAGCTTGACAGGAGTGCTGGAAAGCTATACGGCTGTGCAGGACATGGTAGTCAATCCTTGGTCCTGTCCTCCCTGACATTCCACATAAACACCTCCCAGCAGGACCAGGCCTGCTTTTATTTCACCCCCACTTCTATGGCTAAGAGTACTTTAGCCAGTTGCACTGCTCCAACCGCTACCCTAGCTCAGATCAGTTGGCTCTTCACAGTTTGGTGATTGAATAAGGATTCTGCTGCTTTGAACACTTGAATAGGGGAATGATCAGCCAGGTAGCCAACAGAGGAGCTCAGCCATTGCTTTTCTTTTCAGCATGAAACTTGTATCTGCCAACTTTTGTGTAAGGAAGTTGCAAAAGGCCCCTTTGTTCTTCTGTGTTCATTACCGCCAAAAGAATAAAAGGCTTTAAGTAGTTTGTCAAAGGATTGCCATCTCTGTGGATAAAAAAGTATTTGGCAAACCATGTTTATTCCTAAACCAGTGAGGCAATGACATAAATCGCCCTGAATCATTTCAATGTGTCAGCTGTGTGTGACCACAGTGGCGAAAATAACAAGCAGAGCATTATTCCCTTACTCATTTCTGTTTGGCGACAGGAGCACACAAAGTTGAGAAACTAAAATTGCTTTCCATGCTTGCCAATTTTTTCTCACCAATATTAATGAACTGTTCATTCTTTCTTCCCAAAGGAACGTTTGTTGAAAACTTTTCTGTTGCTTTCAATTTTTCACCTTTTTCCTGGAGTATGCGGAGATCTTGATGCCTAGTACCTCATCTTGATAGACATTTCTTTTCTATTTGAATGTCGACAGAACATACTACATAAATATCCAGCTATGGGGGTCTCAAAACTTGACCCATACCCAAGCATTTTGTAGCATATGTTATACTGGAAAGAGACTGGGAGTAAGGAACTTTTCCCTTCCTTATTTCCAAATATTTTTATATTCGTTCGTGGGATGTGGGCAACGCTGGCCAGGCCAGCATTTATTGCCCATCCCTAATTGCCCTTGAGAAGGTGGTGGTGAGCTGCCTCTTTGAACCGCTGCAGTCCATGTGGGGTAGGTACACCCACAGTGCTGTTTGGAAGGGAGTTCCAGGATCTTGACCCAGCGACAGTGAAGGAATGGTGATATAATTCCAAGTCAGGATGGTGTGTGGCTTGGAGGGGAACTTGCTGGTGGTGATCGTCCCATGCATCTGCTGCCCTTGTCCTTCTAGGTGGTAGAGGTCGCAGGTTTGGAAGGTGCTGTCTA
The DNA here is from genome assembly GCF_036365525.1 of Heterodontus francisci. Lineage (NCBI taxonomy): Eukaryota > Metazoa > Chordata > Chondrichthyes > Heterodontiformes > Heterodontidae > Heterodontus > Heterodontus francisci. The sequence continues at coordinate 192,774,186 of NC_090375.1, forward strand.
AGGAGCCTTGGTGCATTGCTGCAGTGCATCTTGTAGATGGTTCATTCTGCTGTCACTGTGTGTCGGTGGTGGAGGGAATGAATGCATGTGCATGGTGGGCCGATCAAACGGGCTTCTTTGTCCTGGATGGTGTCGAGCTTCTTGTGTGTTGTTGGAGCTGCACCCATCCAGGCAAGTGGAGAATATTCCATCACACTCCTGACTTGTGCCTTGTAGATGGTGGACAGGCTTTGGGGAGTCAGGAGGTGAGTTACTCACCTCAGGATTCCTAGCCTCTGAACTGCTCTTTTAGCCACGGTATTTATATGGCTACTCCAGTTCAGTTTCTGGTCAGTGGTAACCCCCAGGATGTTCATAGAACCATACAGCACAGAAGGAGGCCATTCAGCCCACCATGCATGTACTGGTTCTTTTAGTCCCACTTCCCCGCCCTACCGTTTCCCTGTAGCCCTGCAAATTTTTCTTTTCAAATATTTATCCCATTTACTATTGAATCTGCTTCCACTGCTCTTTCAGACAGTACCTTCCACATCACAACAATATGCTGTGTGGAAGAATTTCTCCTCATCTCTCCCCTCTAGTTCTTTTGCCAATTACCTTAAATCTGTGACCTCTGGTTACCGACCTTCCTGCCAGTGGGAACAGTTTCACCTTATTTACTCGATCAAAATCATGGTTTTGAATTAAAAGTTCATGAATTTAACACCCTTGCCACTGCCCTCGATGAGATCAGCTAACTTAGCAGAGACCAAGAACAGAAGTTGGGACCCTCCTAGGATGAATAATTCAATCCCACCCACATCAGCACACTTACTCACTGGGGTGCGCCCAGAATTGTTAACTACTCAATGGCCCATAACTGGTGGAGTAACTGTTCCTTTTGGAGCAAATCACATGTTCTTACGTCCCAGGAACACATTAAATTACAAATGAGTATTTTTATTCTCATAATGGCACTGAAATTTCTATTTGCACCGTAACTCTGGTGGGAGTGCAGTGCCAGTGACAGGAGAATTGGCTGAGACCCAGCTTATGCCAGGTCCTGACCTTGTATCCTGACTTGCACCTAGCCCTGTTCACTCAACACTCCCTGTGCTCGCTGACCTACATTAGCTCCTGATCCGGCAACACCTCGATTTTAAAATTCTCAACCTCATGTTGATATCCTCGCATGGTCTCGCCCCTCTCTATCTCTGTAACCTCCACCAGCCCTACAACCCTCCGAGATCTCTGTGATCCTCCAATTCTGGCCTCTTGACCATCTCTGATTTTAATTACTCCACCATTGGTGGCCGTGCCTTCGGCTGCATGGGCCCTGAGCTCTGGAATCCCCTCCCTAAACCTCTCTGTCTCTCCTCCTCTCTCTCCTCCTTTAAGGCACTCCTTAAAACCTACCTATTTGACCAAACTTTTGGTCACCTGTATGAGTATCTGCAGATGTGCCTGAATGTCAAATTTTGCTGAATATGGTAAGGGCATTATATAAATGCAAGTTGTTGTTGTTGTTGAGGAATTTTCTCTGCCTTATTTGGAGGCTGCACCCACTCCAGACAAGGCCACTGGCACAGAGTGAGGGCAGGAGGTGGGGGGGGGGAAGTATTGTGGGGGTTGGGGTGGGTGGCGGGTGTCTCCCAGCACACTGGCATGGAATAGGCTGCTTGGCGGATTGTTAGCTGGCGTGCTCAGAAGGAAGCCGTACACTGCTCTTCCTGATGCGGAAGTTGCGACTTCTGGCCTGGCCTGCATCTTTGAAAAGGATTACCATTAACCCAGTCCTGGCGATTGAGCTGAGCTCTGGATCCATTGGAATAGCCCAGAGGGTCTGGAGGACCAGGCAGGCAGTTGGTTCTCCAGCCAATTGGAGGTTGGAGATCATTTGGAGGTGTGGGGCCAAGTGGTGGGGACGGGGTGGGGGTGGGGGGAGGTCACAGTCTGGAGACCCCCAGCACGGAGCGGGGTAGTGTGCAGTGGGGGCAAAGACTGACTACCAGCACCAATGTTCCATTTCGCAATCTCCTGGGTCAGGCTGAAGTGTACATGCAGAGGTCACTGGCTGTATCCTCATTAGATTCCAACCTCTGACCATCGGAGTCAATCCTCGTGTAATCGCTGGAATTGCATCTGTGCGGAATTTTAGCTCCATCTGTTCACAAAATGAATCAGAATCGAAACTTCCAATGCATGGTAGCAAGATCAAAATCATTATTTCCAAAGGACCTGCCCTTAGATAATTTAATGCATTGGATAAGTTTTCAAGTATCATCACAGCAGAAAGAAAACATATTTCTAATACTCGTCCAAACAGCTCAGCAGTTCTCAGAATACTCAAAAAGGATTTGAACACATGTCAAATATCTGTTGACTTTGGGGAGTTTCAATGGCTTTCCTGCTGCCCAGTTTGAAAGCAGATTGTGGTAGCAATGAGTGCATTTCTCTGTGAGAGACATCTATAATGGGGGCTTCTCTTATACAAATCCACCCTTCACTGTATATTCAAACCATCACCTTTGAAGTGAATAAACACATCCAAAATAATTGTGACCACAGAAGCATCTGACTTTCTTAATGCTCAGAGGGGAACAAGATAACGTGATTTTCTTTTAAATTATTTAAGATAAGTGCAATAAGTGGAAACACATCTTGATGTTCCTAAGAAAGAGACTACCGTTAAGAAGAGTTTGAATTGCTCGTGCCTTCAAATTGAAGCATTTGTTCAACTTCTTGCCATTACGAGCTGGGTGATGTTTATGTGGGGAGCATTTTACAATTAGTATCCAACACGGAAGTCCTCGAGGCAGCCAACATCCCCAACATATACACCCTACTAAGCCAGCGGCGCTTATTTATTTATTTTTTTATTTAGAGATACAGCACTGAAACAGGCCCTTCGGCCCACCGAGTCTGTGCCGACCATCAACCACCCATTTATACTAATCCTACACTAATCCCATATTCCTACCACATCCCCACCTGTCCCTCTATTCCCCTACCACCTACCTTTACTAGGGGCAATTTATAATGGCCAATTTACCTATCAACCTGCAAGTCTTTTGGTGGTGGGAGGAAACCGGAGCACCCGGCGAAAACCCACGCAGACACAGGGAGAACTTGCAAACTCCACACAGGCAGTACCCAGAATTGAACCCGGGTCGCTGGAGCTGTGAGGCTGCGGTGTTAACCACTGTGCACACTGTGCTTGAGATGGCTTGGCCATGTGAGCCGCATGGAAGATGGCAGGATCCCCAAGGACACATTGCACAGCGAGCTCGTCACTGGTATCACCGGCCGTCCATGTCTCCGCTTTAAAGACGTCTGCAAACGCGACCTGAAGTCCTGTGACATTGATCACAAGTCGTGGGAGTCAGTTGCCAGCGATCGCCAGAGCTGGCGGGCAACCATAAAGGCGGGGCTAAAGCGTGGCGAGTCGAAGAGACTTAGCAGTTGGCAGGAAAAAAGACAGAAGCGCAAGGAGAGAGCCAACTGTGTAACAGCCCCGACAACCAATTTTATCTGCAGCACCTGTGGAAGAGTCTGTCACTCTAGAATTGGCCTTTATAGCCACTCCAGGTGCTGCTCCACAAACCACTGAACACCTCCAGGCGCTTACCCATTGTCTCTCGAGACAAGGAGGCCAAAGAAAGAAGATGTTTATGTGGGGAACATTTTACAATTAGTATCAGAGCTTGGGAACTTACATCCACAAAACCCAAGCAGCAGATTCGCAGCTAAAATACATATTTGTTGAAATGCAAAATGGCTACATATCGTGACACCAAAAGCCAGGTAGAATGGAGATGATTGGGTAATTTCACCTGTCAATCATGCCTGGAAGTGACTGTGACTGATTTTATGCACATAATTCATATTATGTAACTATTGTCCACTCACTGCATTTTGTTGGAGCAATAACCCTGCATACTCGGTGGACTCTGCTGTATTTTCATCATGAGATTACAGGACAATCATTACTACTTCAGGTAACAGAAACTGCTGAAACCAGGCTGGGATATAAGTAACAAATATAGCTCAGAGCTGGAGTGAAGAGAAATAATCCTGATGAACTCAGGAGACTCTTTGTTGTAGTTTGGCCGTGAGTTCAGAGACTCCTCGTCCTGCCCCTACCTCAACCTCATTGGCAGACACGATGGTGTCAACACTGTTAAATAAAAATTACCCAGGAAATCTTACAAAATTCTAAATGAGTGGGGATAAAAAGCTAGCCATTGCTTGTAAATAATTTGCCTTTACATTTGGTCCAAAACGAAATGGGGTAGAAATTGGTTTGCCACAACAGGGAGGGATCAATCTCTGCGCCAGAATTGGTTGGCTTGAGACTTTGAGGTCTGAGGCCTAACAACAATAACAACCACAGTGTATATTTATATAACACCTTGAAAGTAATAAAACGTCCCAAAGTTCTTTATAGGAGCATTATAAAACAAAGTATAACACTGAGCCACAAAAGGATATCTTGGTCAAAGCGGTAGGTTTTAAGGAGTGTCTTGAAGGAGGAAAGTGAAGTGGAGAGGTGGAGAGCTTGGGGCCGAGGCAACTGAAGGCAAGGCCAACAATGGTAGAGCAATTAAAATCAGGGATGCACAAGATGCCAGAATTAGAAGAGTGCAGATGGGAGGATTGTGAGGCTGGAGGAGATTACGGAGATAGGGAGGGGTGAGGCCATGGAGGGAGTGAAAACAAGGATGAGAATTTTAAAATCAAAACATTGCTTAGCAGGAGCCAATGTCGGTCAGTGAGCACAGGGGTGATGAGTGAATGGGACTTGGTATGAGTTAGGATATGGGGCAGAGTTGTTTAACATATGTCTGCAAACAATATGGTCCCTTCCACCATCAGCAAGTCTTCTTGCTTTTCTTCTTATGTTTCCATAGTATTGTCCTCAGTGCAGCTCATCATTACTATCCAAGATGTTTGCCCAGCAGAAAAGATAACTATTGTGGCTGAGGGAGACATGGAAATGAAGGACTTGTATAGAATTCCACCTAGGGGCCAGAGGATAAAACAGGAGGCAGTTTCTGGTACAGAAGTATTCTTCAGATTCAATCCATTTAAAAACATACGTCAGCCAGATATCCCAGTTGCTGTCACTTCCCCAAAATTGCAGCAAAGACTATACTACAAAAGCATTTCATTGGCTGTAAACTACTTAGGGACATCCTGAGGTCGTGAAAGGTGCCGTATAAATACAATTTTTTCCTGTTGTTGTCACATTTTGTCTGATGAAACTCCTGTGAAGCGCCTTCAGACACTTTATTATGTTCAAGGCGCTATATAAATGCAAGTTGTTGTTCTGATTATAACTGTTCTTGAAGCCAGCATGTTGTTAGCAGACGGAGGATATTAGAACTGTGCTACGTCTAGAACGGAACAGAATCCATGCAATGTCACTCTGCTACAATGCACAAGAAAGAATATTCATTTGAAAATGGCAGATTTTAGGTTTGCAGCCTTAATTCATTACTGTTAAACAATGCTGAAGAAAGCATGGGAATGGAAGGTTGCAAAGAAGTCTGTGTGAAGAATAGATTTTCAAGTCAACAGTTAGGATGTTGCCTCTCAAATACTTGTGTCATTCACAGGGCTAACATATATAATGGGGTCACACTACATGTTCACATCCATGTTTCCCTTGTTCTGAACTGTGGCATAGTCAAGTCTACAAGGGAGAAGGAAAGAAAGGGATCATAATTTGGCTGTTTGTAGCAGTGTCAGCTGTGATTTAGTGGTTAGCACACTTGCCTCTGAGGCATAAAGGTTATGAGTTCAAGTCCTTTGATAAAGACTTTAGTACAAAATCCAGGTTGGCACTCCAGTACAGTATTGAGGGAACGCTGCATTCTATGAGGTGCTGAATTGACTGTTTTGCTTCCTACGTTAAAGTAGTGACTGCACTTTAAACATTTTTATTTGGCTGTGAAGGACTTCGGGATGTTCTGAAGTCATGAAAGGCTCTGTAGAAATACAACTTCTTTCTCTTTTTTTCAAACAGAAACCTTGGTGCCAAAATCTATGGACATTGTTAATATTTCCAATTACTCATTTCCCCCTTGTAAATCTGTTCTTATCTGTCAATGAGGTCATTACACCTATTTGTAGAATTTCTTTCAAGAAAGTCATTAGTGACCTCAGAGAGTATATTTAATACGCTATCATTGAGAAATCTATTTGTCTAAAACTTCAAATTTGCTTTTGATCTAAAGGTACTATACTGGGCCACTCTTGCATATCCCAAAGTGTGTGCTAATAGGTTGGGATTGGCACAGCTCTGTGGGCAAAATAAGCAACATTTTTTTCTTCTCCCTCAAACAGTGTTGGATGTAATTTTCTGCCTCTGGTGTTAGCCTGTCTATTTATTCACTAATATTTGCTACTGCATCAACAGCTTGTATCTATATAACACCTTTAATGCTGTAAAACATTCCAAGGTACTTTACAGGAGTGTTATCAGATAAAATTTGACACCGAGTCACATAAGGAGATATATATATATATGTGTATAATCAAAAATAAAGAAATGGTTCTTGTCGTTGCATAGGTATTTTGTGATAAGACGTTAAAAGGTCTGGCTGTGAGACATGCCCCTGGTTTCTCTACCAGTATTCCACAGTGATAAAATCTAACCACAATGAGACATACTATCACAATCAGCACGACCACAGCTTGTAGTTCCAGATACGAAAGTGTTGATAAAGTATGAGGGCAATCAGGTGGACTTCTCCAGTATTGACATTGACCCAGTACATGTTTTATGGGGCATTAATAGGAAGCCTCATTGATGTTTGTAATACTTTAAACTCCAGCAATTGAAGTATCAAACACTCTGCAGAAACAGATGCCTTAACCACAATTCAATCATTCCCCACTGACACTGTACTGAAGTGGTTTAACACGCTAATTGATTTTTCTGCTGCAACCCCTTCTCTGGCTTCTTCCCCTTGAGATGACTCACTCAATGGGCTTTCAGGCTGAACTGAAGACTTTAAACAATTGCATAACAGCAAACACTCCAATACTTTATAACTCTTTGAACGCAGTTCAAATGGCAAATTACTACTTTGCTGTAATTAAAAATGGAAATACCTTTATGCCAATTCATTTCTTTCTTCTGATTTTCTCCTTCTCTGAAGGTAGTAGTTCGTGATGCCATTGACACGAACAGCTTATTGCTTCCTTGCCCAAGTTGTTTTTGTGTGAGCCTAAACAGTGAGTGCTCTTGACTGTGGGGGTGGCATAACAGAGCTTCATCCTGTCATCAAGTCACCACGCAACACGGGAGAAGGCCATTCGGTCCACCCTGCCTGTGCTGGCTCTTTGAAAGAGCTATCAAATTTGTCCCACTCTCCTGTTCTCTCCCCAGAGCCCTGCAAATTTTTCCTTTTCAAGTATTTATCCAATTTCCTTTTGAAAGCTACTATTGAATCTGCTTTCACGCCCTTTCAGGGCAGCGTATTACAGATGACAACAACTCGCTGTGTAAAAGAATTTCTTCTCACCTCCATCTCTGCCAGTGGAAACAGTTTCTCCTTATTTAACCTAGAAAACCCTTCATAATTTTGAACACCTATATTAAATATCCCCTTAATCTTTTCTACTCTAAGGAGAACAATCCCATCTTCTCTAGTCTCTCCATGTCACTGAAGTCCATCATGGAAAAATGATGCATAATCTGCCACATTGGAAAATTATCAGATAATTCTTTTTTGTCCATTAAAAGGCATTGGTTCTGGAATGTGACGTTACCTATAATGGAAGCATACTTCAATCAGTTACAAAAACAGAAGTTTAATTGGGTTGGCTTGGAAGTGGGAAACTATTTTATTCAAAACTCTTGTGTTTTTTAAAGTTGCTATTTTTCTAAATTTTTACTTTGTACTAATGGTTGCGTCCAGGCCAATATTTATCCCTCAACCAACATCACTAAAACACATTTATCAGGTCATTATCACATTGCTGTTTGTGGGAGCTTGCTGTGCGCAAATTGGCTGCCAGGTTTCCAACATCACAACAGTGCCTACACTTCAAAAGTAACTCATTGGCTGTAAAGCCCTTTGAGAGGCACTGAGGTTGTGAAAGGCGCTATATAAATGCAAGTATTTTTCTTTCTTAATGCTGTAGTTTATGAAAAGTAAACAGGAAAACACAAATGGCTAATAGCAGCAGTCTTATCACAGATCAGCTTTAAAAATAATAGCAATAATATTTAGATTATCAACATTTATGATTTTTTTCTAGTTCAATGAGTTTATATGAAAATAAACCATGTATTCATGAAAGATTTTAAACATGCACTAAGAACTCTCCTATGTAATGCAGAACATTGAATGCTCTCTCACACCTAGCTAATGCTAGGGAAGTTGAGGTTTTCTTATTTCGTTGCCGCTTGTGGTCTTTGGGAATAAATATGGTTTGTGTTGGGACATGCTGAGTCGTTCAAGCTACATCCAGGCATTTGTTACTTTTGTACTTTGCATAATTGTTTGTGACTTAGGCAACTTCAGTCTGCCAAATGTAATTGTGTTTGACATTCATTTTTAGATAATAGGGTCTCTGGACTTGCTAAACTCACCACCCTGCAATTACAAAATGGAAATGGTCACTGTTGCCAATGACAGCTTCATTTTCCCTGTCAAGGCTATAGTTTCATTGTAAGTCTCTCGATTCCCTGAAGTGACAGGATATATTAAGACTATGTGCCCACATTCACAGGCCAGTGTCTAAATATTTATACCATGTATGTGGGAGAAATGGTATATGACTGATGACTTGCTGAGCATTGTTCCTGCCTGATCACATTTCTGAAAGATAGATTTGGTTGCCTCCAAGTGGTCTGCCAGGCTCCGAATGGCCTGACACATGACCTGCAGGCCGAACTCAATGTTTGAACCCATCGAACAATTGCTGATTTGCGAGGCAACTGTCAAACATTTTGAAATCAGTTACAACTTAAAGAACAAATATTTATGCATTTGTAAGACAAAGTCACCATTTCATTCTTCCAGTTTTATCTTTTCTCTGATATAAACCAAGCACCAAGTCAAGACAAACGCCAGATGAGATGTACAGACTCAAAAGACCAGTGACACCAGCTTTTACAGAAGTGTAATATAAACTAGCTGTAATGTTGTTTTCGTTCATTCATTCATAGGATGTGAGCTTTGCTAACAAGGCCAGCATTTATTGCCCATCCCTAATTGCCCATTGAGAAGATGGTGGTGAGCTGCCTTCTTGAACCGCTGCAGTCCATGTGGAGTAGGTACACCCACAGTGCTGTTAGGAAGGGAGTTCCAGGATTTTGACTCAGCGACAGTGAAGGAACGGCGATATAGTTCCAAGTCAGGATGGTGTGTGACTTGGAGGGGAACTTGCAGGTGGTGGTGTTCCCATGCATCTGCTGCCCTTGTCCTTCTAGGTGGTAGAGTTTGCAGGTTTGGGAGGTGGTGTTCCAATAGTCTGTAAATAATAAGTGATTCATTAGCTTGTCTCAGCAATCAGAAAGCACCTCACATGCAATTTGCACTGGGGTTGCAAGGGGAAAAATGACTCCCTGTTTCTTTATTAAAACTGGGAAACCCACCATTGTAAGATTATGATTCAGGGTCTTGAAGCATTGGAAGAGCTTTTTATATAAACTGGAATGAGACAGGGGAATTCTTTCCATCAGCTCTCTCAGCTATTCCTTGATTACATTAAGTTTTCATGAAAGTGTGTGGATGGAAAAGCAGGATGAAGTTTGGACTATTTCTAGTGCCTTAGGAAAAGGTTATTATTGCAAGGATCTGGAAGAACAGGCTGAATTATTTGAAGTTATTGTTTATCAAGTATTACTATACATTCTGACAATGAATTTTTATGTATATTTGCCTGAATAAATATGTTTCAGGAAGGAAATGATATAATTGTTTGGAAAAAGAAGGCAATTCTAAACTTGTAAGAATTCCGCCATTTACAATTTCTGAAATGTAAACTCTTAGATTGCACTAATTGTATTTGGAATGAGATAAACTTTGCCAAAAGGAAATGTTAATTGCTAGGATTTTTCAATGTCATCTCAGCCAAGGGTGGGGACATGTTGATATTTTGGTCATTGTGTAATAAAGGAGTGAGTAAAAGGATGACTCCAAAGGGGCAGATTTGCACCCTCTTTGCTGGGCAGAAGCAAGATGAAAATCACAATCCAGCTCTTCTTGTGAATTCCCCACTCCCTTCGGCCCACCATTGGCAGCCATGCCTTCAGCTGCCTATTACTTAAACTCTGGAATTTGCTCCCTGTATTGCTCTGCCTCTCTCTATCCTTTTAATATGCTCCTCAAAATCCTTTGACCAACCTCTTGTCCCCTTATTTTATTTATTTAGAGATACAGCACTGAAACAGGCCCTTCAGCCCACCGAGTCTGTGCTGACCAACAACCACCCATTTATACTAATCCTACATTAATCCCATATTCCTACCACATCCCCACAATTCCCCTACCACCTACCTATACTAGGGGCAATTTATAATGGCCAATTTACCTATCAACCTGCAAGTCTTTGGCAGGAAACTGGAGCACCCAACGAAAACTCACATGGTCACAGGGAGAACTTGCAAACTCCACACAGGCAGTATCCAGAATTGAACGCTGGTTAGATTAGATTAGAGATACAGCACTGAAACAGGCCCTTCGGCCCACCGAGTCTGTGCCGACCATCAACCACCCATTTATACTAATCCTACACTAATCCCATATTCCTACCAAACATCCCCACCTGTCCCTATATTTCCCTACCACCTACCTATACTAGTGACAATTTATAATGGCCAATTTACCTACCAACCTGCAAGTCTTTTGGCTTGTGGGAGGAAACCGGAGCACCCGGAGAAAACCCACGCAGACACAGGGAGAACTTGCAAACTCCACACAGGCAGTACCCAGAATCGAACCCGGGTCCCTGCAGCTGTGAGGCTGCAGTGCTAACCACTGTGCCACTGTGCCGCCCAATGTGGCATGGAGCCAAATCTTTGTATGATACATTCTTGTGAAGCACCTTGGGATGTTTTATTACATTAAAGGTGTTATATAAATGAAAGTTATTGTTGTTACCAGTTTTGTTCATCAACTATTCCCAACATTCCATCTTAACTTGATAAGAGAAAGCTAGTCAGCCAGCGCTGAGCGAGTGCTGGGCTGTGATACTTTGAGGACATCCATTATGGCCATTCTCTTATATTGTGGATCTGTCCAATCAAACAGCTTCCCTGCAAGCGCATAAAGGAATCCAGCTATAAATAAGGGTAATCAGGTTAAAAGTTATTTTCCAATGAATGAGGGATTAAAATTTTTTTAAAGGGTTCACCTTCCTAAAAGGTTAAAAAGGTTTGTCTCTATAATACTAAATGGACATGAGCCTCTGTCTTAAATAGCTTGCCTCACCTTAGAACAATAAAGGCAGCTTCTAATAAGAGGGTGTCACTCCCAAAGCCATGAACCGCATGACATGACAAAACACTGATAACATAGTTTTACAAACTGTCACGAAAGCTATCACAATGTAATATTTGATAAGCCCGAAACCACAGTCAATTGAATTTTTGACAAAGCTAACCAAACCCAAAAACTGGTTTATAATCTTGAAACACAATTAGACGACTAATGAAAAATTGACCATCATGAAGTTCACAGCTTGGCTTTCTTAGAAAGAGGCCTGGAACTTACCTAGAAATTAACATTATACAACTTTTCTTAGGAATCAAAGAGGACAGACCTTACCTAGAAATTAACAGTGATACAGCCTTGTTTGGGAAATAAAGGGGGACAAAGTTACTTACAGTTGAGATAACATCCCCATACATAAGAAATTAGTTATGCAACTTTGAAAACAGTATAAATGTTGGGAGCACATTGGATTTTTAGATTCGTTGGACTCACTTCAGCATCTCTCATGGTAAAGGTATGATTATTGGAGTTAGGTAATGAGAATTCGCCCCTTAACTGGGACAGAGGTATCTCACTAACTCTGTACTCTTTTATTTGGAGATTTAAGGTAAATGATACTTTAATAATTGATGTATATCTACTTAAATGTTTTACTGTAACATTATTTAGATTTAAAAATTAGATTCTCTACTGGAAACAAGATTGTATTTTCTATCTTTTCCTAGAACTATTAACATTGTGATTGATTTTCGCACCAATTGTGAATTGCATATTTGGTTCTTTAATAAACTTTTATATAACTTAGGCTTTATATTGTCTCACATAGTCTTCTGTATCGCTAATTTGTGAACCCATACACTCTTTGGTGGGAGGTACATTACTAAGGAGAGATTCCCGGATGCTCATAATATCTGGGTTATTACAATCTGGCTGAAACTTGTTGAAAAGGTCATCTGGAGGGTGGTAATATTCTCAGCTGGTTCCTTTCTGTTAGGGAGAGATAGATCACGCCTTCAGACCCAGTCAGTGTCTTTAGGATCTGTCTTTCTCAACCTTAAATTGAGAGTGATCATCTGAGAAGTACGCCTGATCCCGGTAATCCCAAAAAGGGGACCGGATTATAATCCACTACAATCCCTTATACCTTGCTTCCCAGATGGCCCTCATTTCTGCTGTTCCTGCTTTTCTAGTATGCTGATGAGTTACTTCAACCTTCCACACTCGTCTGGTATTTGTAGCTGTCCTGAATTTGCCTGTTTACTCTTTCTTTGTACCTTTGATGCTTTTGCAACATTCCCTGTTCCACAGAGTCAGAAAGTTGTGGATTCAAGATCCACTCCAGAGACTTGAGAACAAAATCTAGGGATGACTCTCCCAGCATAGTGTGAGGGAGTTGAAAGTGCCTTCATGAGGTGGACGTAAAATGTCCCATGGGATATTTGTAAAACAGCAGGGGAATTCTCCCCAGTGTCCTGGCCAATATTTATCCCTCAATCAACATCACAAAATCAGATTATCTGGTCATTATCACATTGTTGTTTGAGGTAGTGGAAATCTGGAATTCTCTCCCCCAAAAACCTGTTGAAGCTTTGAGGGGGTTGGGGATGGGGGTTGAACTGAAAATTCTAAGACTGAGATTGATAGATTTTATTTAGACAAAGAATATCAAGGCTTACTGAACCAAGGTGAGTAGATGGATACAGATCAGCCATGATCTAATTGAATGATGGAACATGCTCAAGGGGCTGAATGGTCTCCTCCTGTTCCTATGTTATTGCCGAATAAGCTTTGTTGCAACATCATAAACCTAGAAAACATCTTTCCCCATGGTTATTGGCTCTGTGATTGGCTGTAGCTAGTGCAAATGATTGAAGATTGCAATCACTTGTAACCAAAGGGCTATCTTCATCTTTGGCCTCCTTGTCTTGAGAGACAATGGGTAAGCGCCTGGAGGTGTTCAGTGGTTTGTGGAGCAGCACCTGGAGTGGCTACAAAGGCCAATTCTAGAGTGACAGACTCTTCCACAGGTGCTGCAGATAAAATTGGTTGTCGGGGCTGTTACACAGTTGGCTCTCTCCTTGCGCTTCTGTCTTTTTTCCTGCCAACTGAAAAGTCTCTTCGACTCACCATGCTTTAGCCCCGCCTTTATGGCTGCCCGCCAGCTCTGGCGATTGCTGGCAACTGACTCCCACGACTTGTGATCAATGTCACAGGACTTCATGTCGCGTTGGCAGATGTCTTTAAAGTGAAGACATGGATGGCCGGTGGGTCTGGTACCAGTGATGAGCTCGCTGTACAATGTGTCCTTGGGGATCCTGCCATCTTCCATGCGGCTCACATGGCCAAGCCATCTCAAGCGCCGCTGGCTCAGTAGGATGTATATGCTGGGGATGTTGGCTGCCTCGAGGACTTCTGTGTTGGAGATACGGTCCTGCCACCTGATGCCAAGGATTCTCCGGAGGCAGCGAAGATGGAATGAATTGAGACGTCGCTCTTGGCTGACACACGTTGTCCAGGCCTCGCTGCCGTAGAGCAAGGTACTGAGGACACAGGCTTGATACACTTGGACTTTTGTGTTCTGTGTCAGTGCGCCATTTTTCCACACCCTCTTGGCCAGTCTGGACATAGCAGAGGAACCTTTCCCATTCTGCTTCGAGAGACAGGTTACTGGTGATAGTTGAGCCCAGGTAGGTGAACTCTTGAACCAGAGTGTGGTCGCCAATATTGATGGATGGGGCATTCCTGACGTCCTGTCCCATAATGTTCGTTTTCTTGAGGCTAATGGTTAGGCCAAATTCATTGCAGGTAGCTGCAAACCTGTCGATGAGTCTCTGCAGACACTCTTCAGTGTGAGATGTTAATGCAGCATCATCAGCAAAGAGGAATTCCCTGATGAGGACTTTCCATACTTTGGTCTTCGCTTTTAGATGGACAAGGACCTGCCACCTGATCTTGTGTGGAGGAAAATTCCTTCTTCTGAAGACTTGAACGTATGTGAGAACAGCAGGGAGAAGAAGATCCCAAACAGTGTAGGTGCGAGAACACAGCCCTGTTTCACGCCACTCAGGATAGGAAAGGGGTCTGATGAGGCGCCGCTATGCTGAATTGTGCCTTTCATATTGTCATGGAATGAGGTGATGATACTTAGTAGCTTTGGTGGACATCCAATCTTTTCTAGTAATCTGAAGAGACCATGTCTGCTGATGAGGTCAAAGGCTTTGGTAAGATCAATGAAAGCAACGTAGAGGGGCATCTGCTGTTCACGGCATCTCTGCTATAGCTGGCGGAGGGAGAACAGCATGTCAATGGTGGATCTCTCTGCTTGAAAGCCACACTGTGCCTCAGGATAGACACGCTCAGCCAGCTTCTGGACCCTGTTTAAGGCGATACGAGCGAAGACTTTCCGCACTATGCTGAGCAGGGAGACTCCACGGTAGTTGGCACAAGTATCGAATTTGACCTTTTATTAAAAAAATTATGTTTTTTTAAGTTAAATGTACAGTACTGTTGGGGAGATGCATGTTTTCATTTTTAAACGTTAATAATGGAAAACACTTTTGTGCAAGGCACCTCTGAAAACAAAGAGATTTTAAAGTGTTTGTTGTTTTGTTGGCAGTCAAGTATGTATATAGTGGAGATAAATAAGCCCCAATCCACCATGTGTGAGGCAAGAACTAATGGATTGAGTCCAACTCTGTTACGGTGAAAAAAAAAATCTGTTGCAGATTATAAATGATCTGAGTTGGAAATTGGTACAAATATGTATGCAGGAACTGCGAATGCCTCAGGATGCAATTCAGGCGTAACGCGGAGTGTGGCACTGAGCTATGGGAAAGAAAAGGAGTGCTCATGTTCAATTCGCGTGTCTGTTGGGTGAGTTAGTTTTCAGGCAAAGCAGCGGTGGAGGCCTATACTTGGCCCTTGTCATACAAACAGATCAAAAATTAGCCGGGGTTCTCACACCTAGTTGCTCTCCAGCGACCTCTGCTGGGAAGTATTTGCATGTGAACAAAATTGAGCTTGGCGTGTGGTGGCTTCCTTCTTTGATTGGACTCAGGGGTAAATCTTTCTCTTTGATGTCGAAGAGCTTGGCAGGGAAGAGCTATATTTGGCCAAGTGGTGCCCATGTTTATCTACTAGAGACTTGAGCTCATAATCCAGGATGACACTCCAGTGCACTGTTGGAAATGCCGACTTTCAGATGAGACATTAAACCGAGGGCCCATCTGCCCTCTCAGGTGGATGTGAAAGGTTCGCAGAAGAGCAGGGGTATTCACTCCCTGGTGGCCTGGCCAACATTTATCCCTCAACCAACATCATTCAAATAGATTATCCAGTCAATTATTCATTTCTATTTGTGGGCACTTTCTGTTTCAAAATGGCTGCCATGTTTCCTTGCATTGCAAGAATGACTATGCTCCAAAAGGAACTTAATTGGCTGTAAAGCACTTTGGAATGTCCTGAGATTGTGAAAACTGCTATATAAATGCAAGTCTTTCATTAGGAGTAATTGATGTTTAAATTATGGCCAGCTTGTGTCAAAGTTAGTGGTCGGCATTTCCACTGGGTGAAGATCTTGCCACTAGATGATGACAATGGAATTCCAGGCATTAGCGCGTCCAGTTACATGTGAAGAGTAACTACTTCAATGAGGGACGGAGGGCATTCCACCACTGATTGATCTATCACTGCCATCACTTCCAGCACAAGTCATCGCCTTCAGCACAGGAGGGACAAGGAGAACACATTTGCAATGCAGAACATACACTTTAAATATAAACTGCTGCTTTACATTTAGCAAGGTTGCAAAATCTCAAATTTAACAAAATTTGGTAATGTAATTGTTACATTTAATGAAAAATTATATCTTTGGTTGAATCCTTTATCTTTCAACCACCCTGTGAACTCAGAGCTGTAACTAGTTGATAAATATGTGGTAAAATTGTTACTAATTTATGCTCCATCTATTACTTTTTCATTTCCCCTTAAACAATCATTCAGTCTTGTTCAGTGAACTACATCACAATTATTAATCCTCCAGTAAGGTCCATTTTTATATCTCAATGAAATGGAACATTTCTGCATGTGACTACCCAGAGTGTACTGGCTGTTGAGTGTTTAGATCTGCTGTTAATCCCTTATTTAGTCCATCTTCACACTGGCTTCTGGGGTGGTTACTGAGACATGTTGCTGGCAAAAAGGGACACAAATGGAGAAAAAAGAAGTAATTCCATGAGAGCCATAACAAATACTATGAAAATAATAGGAACTGAAATTCAATGGCAATTCTGATTTTTTTTTAAATCACTTGATCTTCCTGCTCTGGATTTCACAGGATATGGAGCATTGCATAGGCTTGTATCATATTGTGAGGTAAAACTATGTTGCCTAGATATTTCTATTTGCGATATCAACAATTCTAATATTAGCGATCAAATGACATTCTTCTATATGCTATTTTAACAGGGTCCTAACGGTTTGTTTTAAGGCGTTTGTTCTCTCATGCAGCAAACGGTAATGTTTATGTTTGACATTAACCCTAAAGAACGAGGAATAATCTCTAGGGAGCAATGCTGCAGTTAAAAAGTTCTTTCCTTCAACAATTTAAAACTTAAGCAATGAGCCTTGTGCATTTATGGTTGATTTTTAAAAAAATTATCCATTTCTTTGTGCCTTCACTCATAGAAACGTACTGGCTGAAAAAGAGCTGTACAGCCTAATCCCACTTTCCAGCTCTTGGTCTGTAAGTTACAACACTTCAAGTGCATATCCAAGTATTTTTTTAATGCAATGAGGGTTTCTGCCTCTACCATCCTTTCAGGCAGTGAATTCCAGATCCCCACCATCCTCTGGGTGAAAACCCTCTAATCCTTCTGCCAATTATTTTAAATCTATGCCCCCTGGTTATTGACCTCGCCGATAAGGGTAATAGCTCCTTCTTATCCACTTTATTTCTGCCCCTCCTAATTTAATACGCCTCAATGAGATCTCCCCTCAGTCTTCTCTGTTCCAGGTGTATGTTAGAACAAAGCTCAAGCAGATATTGATGCCATCTCAACCCAGAGATTAATTACAGCCTAATTAATCAATCATAACATATTAAATATACTATTGTCAACAAAATTCATTCAGTCCTTATTAAGTAGTTCATAAATTATATGATCAAGGTTATTGTACCATCACTGTAAAATAATACAACTGCATATCAGCTGTACCTCAGCTGGTAGCACTCTTGCTGCTGATCTCCAGGTTACGGGTTCAAGTCCCACTCTAGAACTTGAGCACAAAAATCAAGGCCGGCACTTTAGTGCAGTATTGAGGGAGTGCTGTACTGTCAGAGGTATGGTCTTTCAGATGAGACATTAAACTGAGGTCCTGTCTGCTCTCTTAGGGCACTATTTCAAAGAACAGCAGGGGAGCTATCCCTTGTGTCCTAACCAATATTTATCCCTCAATCTACATAACTGGAACAGATTATCTGGTCATTATCACATTGCTGTTTGTGGGAGCTTGCTGTGCACAAATTGGCTGCCACGTTTCCTACATTACAACAGTGACTACACTTCAAAAAGTAATTAGGTTAGCACCGCAGCCTCACAGCTCCAGTGACCCGGGCTCGATTCTGGGTACTGCCTGTGCGGAGTTTGCAAGTTCTCCCTGTGACCGCATGGGTTTCTGTCGGGTGCTCCAGTTTTCTCCCACAGCCAAAGACTTGCAGGTTGATAGGTAAATTGGCCATTGTAAATTGCCCCTAGTGTAGGTAGGTGGTAGGGAATATGGGATTAATGTAGGATTAGTATAAATGGGTGGTTGATGGTCAGCACAGACTCAGTGGGCTGAAGGGCCTGTTTCAGTGCTGTATCTCTCTATGACTCTATGACTCTACTTCAATGGCTCTAAAACACATTGGGACATACTGAGATTGTGAATGGCGTTGTATAAATGCAAGTCTTTCTTTCTATGATTCAGAAAGAAATACAATAGACAAAAATTATTTTTTCACATTTCTAAAGAGGTATAAAGGAACGACAAGCCAAATTGCAACAACTTTGCTTCAATGAGCACAAAAATTTACAACAGCAACAGTGGATCACACAAGAATATAAGAAATTGGAGCAGGAGTAGACCATACGGCCCATCGATCCATTCAATACAATCATGGCCGATCTTCTGCCTCAATTCTACTTTCCTGCACGCTCCCCATATCCCTTGATTCCCCAAGAGACCAAAAATCTGTCTTTTTTAGCCTTAAAAATACTCAACGATGGAGCAATGATAGACATGCAGTGTAGCCTATATCATGACTTGAGGGCTGAGAATATTAAGCAGGACCACTGAAAACTTAAGTGTTTAAAGAGGGAAGTAGTTGTACTTTTTGAGAGAGAAGGGATTGAGGGATGTGACAAGAAGGCAGACAGCCCAATGGCCTCTTCTTCCTAAAAAATTCTTAGGAATTGCATTGTCCAATATTGCAGGCTTTTAATTTTCTTTCAGTTTTCTGTGTTCATCGCGGTGTGAAATAGTTGGTGCTGGGATTGGAACTCTTCCCATATCAGGCACCTAATGCTGTTATTAAGCATAGCCATGTCCGGGGGCATGGCACAATTAGATGCAGAGTAAAGCTCCCCTTACTCAATTACAACAACGTGCCTCAAAAGCAAACTCACAAGAGCACCTCCCACTGCAGCAGTGTCACAACGTTTCATAACAAAATAACAACAGTTTTCTGCCGAAGAACTGTGCATGCCCATTATGAACGGGACTAAGACTGCCCAAACACTCCTCACATAGGAACCTTACAAATAGCTCACTATGGGTTCCCTTTCAAATAAAATTACTTCTGCAATTTGGGGGAGAAATAAAAATGCTCAGCCCGAATAAAACTCTATGGCCTGGATCAGATACAGACAAGTTTTGCTTTGTAATCTCTATTTTGCTCCAATTCCCATCTCTACTTATTAAGATGATTTGTTCAGTCTAAGAACATTTTTTTTTCCACAAATATAAAACAATTCTGCAGGTGGCATTTTTTGCTGACCTAACGTATCTAGATGGTCAAAAGTGCGAAGAATAAATTTCAAAGAAAACTGAAAGTGGTGTTACGGCCACGTGATGAGGGGTTTGGGTGGTTCCCACAGTTCAACTCCCACCTGACTGCAGCAAGTGTGTTTTGTTATTACGGTTTAACCCCTTTGTGTTTTGTTTGTCAAATTAATAGACTGCCACAGGTTTTCTTGTAGGTGTTAAAACAGAAAATCAATTATTTAATGATTAATATGCCTTAACCTGAAATTGTTGCAACCACATTGACTCACACATTCACTTGCGCGTGCACACACACACACACACACACACACACACACACACACACACACACACACACACACACACACACACACACACACACACACGAAGAGACAGATAGAGAGGAAAAGGGGTAAATGATGGTAAGTGGGGGGTAGGTTTTGGGGGGGGTCATGGTTTAGTTTAGTGATATAGCACTGAAACAGGCCCTTCAGCCCACCGAGCTCATTTCCCGGCGGAGCAGCAGGAGAAGGTAGCGACTCTTCGTTGGGTGAGTGAAGGCATCAGGAGCTGTGTTTTAAAAGTAAGTACTTACTGTTTTACTTACTGTTTTCCTTGTCTTTGAGTTTCTTTTGGCGCCGGAGGAACCGGAAGCTGGTCGGCAGCGAGGACTCCTGGGTAGGTATTTTCCTTAAAGGTGCGGAGCTGAGTAAACCCGAGCAACTACACATGTAGTGTCTCCCACCCATCCTCCTCCTCTAACCTAATAATAAGACCCTTTTTACCCTCCTCCTCTAACCAAAAAGGACTGAGCAGGTAAGCTATTTACTGTTTTTGTTAATATCTATAGTTGTACTTAACTAAGGGGTAATTGAATAAAAGAAATGGCAGCCAGGGGAGTGCAGTGCTCCTCCTGCAGAATGTTCGAGGTGAGGGGAACCTCCGGTGACCCTGCCGACTTCACCTGCTGGAAGTGCATCCGTCTCCAGCTCCTATCAGACCGTGTTAGGGAATTGGAGCTGGAGCTGGATGAACTGAGGATCATTCGGGAAGCTGAGGGGTTGATAGATAGAAGCTACACGGAGGTCGTTACTCCACAAATCAAAGGCAGCTGGGTAACAGTTAGAGGTGGGAAGAGGTCAGTGCAGGGATCTCCTGTGGTCGTTCCCCTCAACAACAAGTATACAGTTTTAGATACTGTTGGGGGGGACGGCCTATCGGGGGCAGGCTGCAGTGACCGGGCCTCTGGCACGGGGTCCTGCACTGTGGCTCAGAAGGGAAGGAGGGAGAATGGGAGAGCACTAGTCATCGGGGACTCGATGGTGAGGAGTACGGACAGGCGGTTCTGTGGGCGCAGGCGAGACGCACGGATGGTTTGTTGCCTCCCTGGTGCCAGGGTCCGTGATGTTTGTGATCGCGTCTTCAGGATCCTTAAAGGGGAGGGGGAGCAGCCAGAGGTCGTGGTGCACATTGGCACCAACGACGTAGGAAGGAAGGGTGGCACAGATGTTAGAAGTGAGTTTAGGGAGTTAGGCTGGAAGCTGAAAGCTCGGACGGACAGAGTTGTTATCTCTGGTTTGTTGCCGGCGCCACGTGATAGTGAGGCTAGGAATAGGGAGAGAGCACAGCTGAACACGTGGCTGCAGGAATGGTGTAGGAGGGAGGGCTTCCAGTTCTTGGATAATTGGACTGCATTCTGGGGAAGATGGGACCTGTTCAAACAGGACGGGCTGCATCTGAACCAGAGGGGCACCAATATCCTGGGAGGGAGGTTTGCTAGTACTGTTCAGGAGGGTTTAAACTAGTTTGGGAGGGGGATGGGAACCGGACTTGTAATCCAGGGACCAGTGGGTCCACTCAGAAAGACAAAGAGTGTAGTGAGGTATTGGGGAAGGTAGCACTGTCACAGAGGACAGATGGGCACGGAGAAGGGTTAAAGTGCGTATACTTCAACGCAAGAAGCATCAGGAATAAGGTGAGTGAATTGAAGGCGTGGATGGGCACTTGGGACTACGATGTTGTGGCCATCACTGAAACGTGGATAGGTGAGGGGGAGGAATGGTTTTTGGAGGTACCTGGTTATAGATGTTTTCATAAGATTAGGAATGGTGGTAAAAGAGGTGGGGGGGTGGCATTGTTAGTTAGAAATAGTGTAACAACTGCTGAAAGAATTTTCGAGGAGGATCTGCCGACTGAGGCACTGTGGGTTGAGGTCAGGAACAGGAAAGGAGCAGTCACCTTGATGGGAGTTTTCTATAGGCCCCCCAATAGCAGCAGGGAGGTGGAAGAGCAGATTGGGAAACAGATTTTGGAAAGGAGCAGAAGTCACAGGGTAGTAATTATGGGGGATTTCAACTTCCCAAATATTGATTGGCAACTCTTTAGATCGAATAGTTTGGATGGGGTAGTGTTTGTGCAGTATGTCCAGGAAGCTTTTCTGACTCAGTATGTAGACTGCCCGACCAGAGGGGAGGCAATATTGGATTTGGTACTAGGTAATGAACCAGGGCAAGTGATAGAGCTGTTGGTGGGCGAGCACTTTGGAGATAGTGATCACAATTCTGTAGCATTCACTGTGGTAATGGAGAGGGATAGGTATGTGCAACAGGGCAAGGTTTACAATTGGGGGAAGGGTAGATATGATGCTGTCAGGCAGGAACTGGGGAGCATAAGTTGGGAGCATATGCTGGCAGGGAAGGGCACGGTCGAAATGTGGAACTTTTTCAAGGAGCAGATAGTAGGGGCCATTGATAAGCATGTCCCTGTCAGACAGGGAAGGGATGGTCATGTGAGGGAACCGTGGTTGACAAGAGAGGTTGAGAGTCTTGTTAGGAAGAAGAAGGATGCGTATATAAAGTTGAGGAAAAAGGGCACAGGCATAGCTCTGGAGGGATACAAGATGGCCAGGAAGGATCTGAAGAAAGGGATTAGGAGAGCTAAGAGAGGGCATGAAAAATGCTTGGCGGGTAGGATAAAAGAAAACCCCAAGGCCTTTTACGCGTATGTCAGAAATATGAGGATGACCAGGGGGACCGTAGGTCCGGTCAAGGACAATAGCGGGAGACTGTGTGTTGAGCCGGAAGAGATAAGTGAGGTTTTGAATGAGTACTTCTCTTCGGTATTTACGAATGAGAAGGGGTGTATTACTGAAGAGGACGGTGTGAAACAGACTGGTAAGCTCGAGGAAGTGCTCGTTAGGAGGGAAGATGTGTTGGGGTTTTTGAATAACTTGAAGATAGACAAGTCTCCCGGGCCTGACGGGGTATATCCAAGGATGTTATGGGAAGCAAGGGATGAAATTGCAGAGCCGCTGGCAATGATCTTTTCATCTTCTCTGCTGACGGGGGTGGTACCAGGTGATTGGAGGGTGGCAAATGTTGTGCCCCTGTTCAAGAAAGGGAATAGGAACAACCCTGGGAATTACAGGCCAGTTAGTCTTACTTCGGTGGTAGGCAAGTTGATGGAAAAGGTGCTGAGGGATAGGATTTCTGAGCATCTGGAAAGACACTGCTTGATTCGGGACAGTCAGCACGGTTTTGTGAGGGGTAGGTCTTGCCTCACAAGCCTGATTGAATTCTTTGAGCAGGTGACCAAGCAAGTGGATGAGGGTAAACCAGTGGATGTGGTGTACATGGATTTTAGTAAGGCATTTGATAAGGTCCCCCATGGTAGACTTATGGAGAAAGTCAGGAGGCATGGGATAGTGGGGAATGTGGCCAGTTGGATTAAGAATTGGCTAACTGATAGAAGGCAGAGAGTGGTCTTAGATGGTAAATACTCAGCCTGGAGCCCAGTTACCAGTGGCGTGCCGCAGGGATCAGTTCTGGGTCCTCTCCTGTTTGTGATTTTTATTAACGACTTGGATGAGGAAGTCGAAGGGTGGGTCAGTAAATTTGCAGATGATACAAAGGTTGGTGGAGTTGTGGATACCGAGGAGGGCTATTGTCGTCTGCAAAGGGACTTGGATAGGTTGCAGTGCTGGGCTGAAAAGTGGCAGATGGAGTTTAACCCTGAAAAGTGTGAGGTCGTCCATTTTGGAAGGACAAACATGAATGCAAAATACTGGGTTAACGGTAGGGTTCTTGGGCATGTGGAGGAGCAGAGAGACCTTGGGGTCTATGTGCATAGATCATTGAAAGTTGCAACTCAAGTGGATAGGGCTGTGAAGAAGGCATATGGGGTGTTAGCGTTCATTAGCAGAGGGATTGAATTTAAGAGCCGTGAGGTGATGATGCAGCTGTACAGGACCTTGGTAAGGCCTCATTTGGAGTACTGTGTGCAGTTCTGGTCGCCTCATTTTAGGAAGGATGTGGAAGCCTTGGAGAGGGTGCAGAGGAGATTTACCAGGATGTTGCCTGGAATGGAGAATAAGTCTTACGAGGAAAGGCTGAACATTCTAGGCCTCTTCTCATTAGAAAGGAGAAGGATGAGGGGTGACATGATAGAGGTTTATAAGATGATCAGGGGAATAGATAGGGTAGACAGTCAGAAACTTTTTCCCCGGGTGGAGCAAAGCGTTACAAGGGGTCATAAATTTAAGGTGAAGGGTGGGAGATATAAGGGGGATGTCAGGGGAAGGTTCTTTACCCAGAGAGTGGTCGAGGCATGGAATGCCTTGCCCGGGGAAGTTGTTGAGTCAGAAACTTTAGGGACTTTCAAAAGGCTTTTGGATAGGTATATGGATAAAGGAGAATGATGGGGTATAGATTAAATTGTCCTTGACAGAGGACAAAGGATCGGCACAACATTGTGGGCCGAAGGGCCTGTTCTGTGCTGTATGTTCTATGTTCTATGTTCTATGAGTCTGTGCCGACCATCAACCACCCATTTATACTAATCCTACACTAATTCCATATTCCTACCACATCCCCACCTGTCCCTATATTCCCCTACCACCTACCTTTACTAGGGGCAATTTATAATGGCCAATTTACCTACCAACCTGCAAGTCTTTTGGGAGGAAACCAGAGCACATGGAGAAAACCCACACAGACACAGGGAGAACTTGCAAACTCCACACAGGCAGTACCCAGAATTGAACCCGGGCCGCTGGAGCTGTGAGGCTGCGGTGCTAACCACTGCGCCACTGTGCCGCCCATGGCAAACCTGTTGAATTCTCTCAGGAGTCAAGTTCTCCTTGGTTGCAGGTCTGAGGTGTTTGTGGGTGTTTCCTTGGTTGAAAGTTCAGTTGAAGACAATGGATCACTTCCAATTCTCTGCTGTATAAAGTGTAGGGGAGTTTAGAAGAGTGATGGGAGACTTGATTGAAGTGTATAAGATCCTGAATGGTCTTGACAAGGTGGATGTGGAAAGGATGTTTCCTCTTGTGGGTCAGTCCAGAACTAGGGGATACTGTTTTAAAATTAGGGGTCATCCTTTTAGGACAGAGATGAGGAGAATTTTTTTCTCTCAGAGGGTTGTGCAACTTTGGAACTCTGTCTCAGAAGGTGGTGGAGGCGGGGTCATTGAATATTTTTAAGGCGGGGTTAGATAGATTCTTGTTAGACAAGGGTATCAACGGCAATCGGGAGTAGATGGGAGTGTGGAATTCGAGACACAAACAGATCAGCAATGATCTTATTGAATGGGGGAGCAGGCTCAAGGGGCCGAATGACCTACTTCTGCTCCTGATTCGTATGTTTGTATGTTCGTATGTAGATGTAGAATTCTACATCAAGGCGTGTCCTTTCTGGCTTGCTGGATGTTCTCCCAACCCCTTAGCTGGAAAAGCTTCTTGGATGCTTCTTTCTAGGTGTCTCTCTCTCTCTCTACTGCTTTTTAAGGTAAAGATGTGTTACATTTCGCCTCTGCTGGAAGACAGGTATTTTCTTCCCTGTAGTGATTGACAATGGCTTAGGATGTGCCTTCTTCACACCTTATTTGTTTCAGAAGAACCCATTCAATTCAAAAGAATCTCGTTCAGGTCGAGAATAATCCAGTTATGATGCTTCCAATTCATACTTCTTCATTTCAGAAGAACCCATTCAGTTCAGGAGCATTTCAGGATGGGTGTAGGATGGGTGCAATTGACCCCTATTAGCTTTGAAGATTTTCCTTTGGCCCTGTCAGACAGTTTGAATATACAAAGGCTTTTAACCCTTGGCAGCCATTTTGGAGCACATTGTTCACTTTTTAAAAGAAAGGTCCACTTTCAAAAGACAAAGCCAATTTTTATAACTCTTCGGTTTTAGTCCATCATTTTTTATTGTCGCACTTCTTGTATGGCTGACAGTGGCCTTTCATTGATCTTGTATATCTGACATGATCCAAGATCCATTAAAGATCAAAACTCCTCCTGGCAGGAAGATGGGAAAACTTTGCACCTATAGTATAGAGAAAAGCTCTTAAAATGAATTAACCACCACCACAGGTGGGTCAGATCTCAAGGTGGATGGAGCGATATATTGATTTCAATTAACCCTTTCTTGGGCAAGTTCACCCACCAAACCTTCCATTCTGATACGGCAGGCATGAAGGTCAGTAAATTAATTACCGACCTGTCATGCTAGACCCCCACCTGCCAAGAATGAGGCACATTAATTTGTCATGAACATTGATTTTAAACTGTTACTGGAGTGAAGAAAGGACTTGTTAAACAGATCAGCCGTGGCTGGAAAAGACATTTGCATATTAACAGACAGTGATTGGAAGGACAAACGACCATTCTCTGACACATTCAACCCATACTGGACCTTGATCACCAGGCATTGTGTGTAAGAGGAGCCTTCCAGAGACTGTTAAGGTGATACAATCCAAGATGTAGTCAGACCAGTTAGTCACATGACTAACCTGCTTGGCAACCTGGGGTTTTCTGAATTCCAGTTTGAACTGGAAGAGTGTCTGTTTGCTCCTGGACTGAGATGATCTCTCCTGTCTGCTCCCATCTCTTTCTCATAAGCTTCTGAATCCACTGAAGACCCATGATCCCCAAGAGAGAAAAGTCTCCAACAGCGCACAAGGTTTAAGAAGAATACTGGGCCCCAACGAAAAGCAAGATTGACCTACAATCAAGGACTCTACAGTGAGCTCGCAGAACCGTAACAAAAACTCTTCAGATATTGCCTCAAACTTTTCCACTTTAGTTTTCTTCTGCTCATTTCTGTCTCTATTTGCATTTGTGTATCGCGTATGCATGCTAGCCTGGGCGCATTGTGTATCCGTAGATGTCAACCGAATTAGAGTTTAAGTTCAAGTTTAATAAATATCAACTTGTCTTCTTTAAACCTGAGAAAACCTGTTTGTGCTGGTTTCTTTGCCTTATAATTGGAAAGCGGTGAACAAGGATTCGCCAAGGGGGAGCTCAAAACACGGTGTGTTTAAAAATTAAATCCTGTTACGGTCAGACCAGGTGAAGGCTGAGAGGGAACCCTAGACCTCTTTCTCACCTGGTCGTAACATCACCCTATCAAGGACATCATCTGTTCCTCTATGTGCTTGCTGAACATTATAATAGCAGTTTCTGGAAGTGCATTTTCACACTCCTGGTAAAACCAGTTGTGCATTTGTACTGGCTTTTGTCACCTTTCTTTCTTACTGTGCACAGACCACCCCTCTCACTTCTGCTGATACACTGAGGTTGGCAGCTTTACGGCCTATTTGATTTGTAAGCGCTCCTAAGGGGCAGTGTCAATTTTTCTGTAACAACCAAGCCTGCATAGATTTTCTTTTGATAAGATATTCATTTGCATTGTTTAACAAGAACTTTCTGCGGACTGCACAGAAAACCTCCTGTATTCAAATAGATGTTGCCCTGGTTATAAAGAACAATTCAAGGCTGCTCTTTTCCTTAGTAAAGGGCTGCTATTTTTAACTGCTGACTGTGCTACAGATTTAATATCCATCAAGATGCCCAATTAGTCCTTGTAACTGTTACAAAGCACCAGTCACAGTTCAATTCCGCTCTCCAACACCAAACCACCTCCCAGGAGGAAAGTGTAGACCAGCACCTAAGGGGAAATAAGGCAACAACAGTGACCTTCTTGAAATTAAACAAGGAAAGCAATCACAACCAACTGGACCATTCGTGAATGTAAACAGGAACCCAGATTCCCACCCAGCCAGAGAGAGAGCTCCAGGGACCAAGAACAAACAGATTGCTTCAACCTTCAAATACGTGCTGCCCTCAGTGTATACATGGTTACGCCAATAAACTTAATGCACAAATGTACCCTGGCGCATGTACTGATAATGTGCACTGATAGTGTCAGCCCTGGCTCAGTTGGTAGTTCATGGGTTCAAGCCCCACCTCAGAGCTTTGAACATAAAAATCTAGGCTGGTGCTTCCAGTGCAGCACTGAGTGACCACTGCGCTGTCCGAGTTGCTGTCTTTCGGATGAGATGTTAAACCAAGGCCCTGTCAGCCCTGGGCATAAGCAATCCTGTGGCACTACTTTGAAGAAGAGTAAGGGAGTTCACCCCGGTGTCCTGGGCCAATATTTATCCCTCAATATTATTAAAACAGATTATCTGGTCATTACCACATGGCTGTGTGTGGGATCTTGCTGTGCTCAAATAGTTGCCATGTTTCTTGCATTAAAGCAGTGACTACACTTCAAAAGTACTTCATTGGCTGTAAAGCGCTTGGGGCGTCCTGAGACTATGCAATAGAAATGCTTTCTTTCTCAGTGTGGATGTCGGAGGGTGGGGGAAGCCAAGAATTTGGAGTGAAACATGTCTCCACCAGGTTTCCGTCTTTCTGGCAGCAATCAGAAATTCTCATGGAGGTCGTTTCTTCTGACCATGTCCCCTGCATGGTGACGTCACTCCTGGTGGTGGATCTCCAGGCTTTCTTGGAAACCCCAGAAAGTTGGGGTTCTAGTCTCTAGAAAAGAAAAGATTGTGGGATGACCTGATGTAGGTCTTTAAAATTATGATGGGGTTCAATAAGGTAAACATGGAGATGTTTCTCCCTGTATCGCACAAACCATTGGAGGTGGTTGAGAAAGCAGTTAGAAAGGGATACTGAATGTGGGCTTTATAAATAAAGGCATAGAGTACAAAAGCAAGAACGTTATAGTGAACCTTTCTAAAACATTGATTTGGCCTCAATTGGAGTAATGTGTCCAATTCTGGACACGACTTTAGGAAGGATGTGAAGGGTTTGGAGAAGGTGTAGAAAAAAGTTTCGAGAATGGTTCCAGGGTTGATGAACTTCAGTTACGTGGATAGATTGGAGAAACTAGGGTTGTTCTCCTTAGAGAAGAAAAGGTTGAGAGGAGATTTGATGGAGGTGTTCACAATCATGAAGGGTCTGGACAGAGTAAATAGGGAGAAACTGTTCCCATTGGCAGAAGGTTTGACAACCAGAGGACAGATTTAAGGTGATTGGGATAAACATTTTTACACAGTGAGTGGTTAGGATCTGGAATGCATTGCCTGAGTGTGTGGTGGAGGTAGATTCAATCGTGGCTTTCAAAAGGGAATTAGATAAGCCTCTGAACAGAAAGAATTTGGAGGGCTACGGGAATAGGGTGGGGGAGTGGGATTAGCTGAGTTGCTCTTGCAGAGAGCTGGCACAGGCACGAAGGGCTGAATGGCCTCTTTCTGTGCTGTAACCATTCTATGATTCTATGGTGTAAATTTTGTCTCTCAGATGGTCAGTGGTAAGCATGCCTGCATGCAGCTGGGCCCTAAGTGGGCTCCACAATTCCTCCTCCATATAGCAATTGGCAAACAGCACATTGAGAAATCAACAGGCCCAGCTAACTTCACTGCCTCTCACCATCAGAATGCCAAAACTCAATCCTATTGGCTTTTTGGGATGGGCAATTGATGGGTAACCTTTCTGGGACTTTATTGTCAACTGACCTTGCTGCCCTTTCAGTTAAAACGCCAATTCAGTGCCAAATTGGTGCAGTGTTTACTATGGGGCAAATCCGGTAGGGAATTCTCCCAAAGTCATTCCAGCATCAGGGTAGGTTAGATTTGAACTAGAGGTGAATGAATAGCAGCCTCGCTGAAGCTTGTATTCCCTTCACTTCATTCAGGAGCCATTCCTGAAATTGTGATGCCCATGTTTGAAGCATTTTCCCACGACGTATGGTTGGTGATTGTTCATTTATTTGATTGAAGGAATTGTTTTAATTCCTTAAGTCTTTACGTTTACGCATTTCTTTATGTTAAAGAAGAACTTTTTGCTCAGTGAGTTGCTATCTGGAATTCACTGCCTGGAAGCAGTAATATTCCAAAAGGGAATTGGATAAATAGTTGAAAAGGAAAAACATTTGCTGGGCTGTGGAGAACGTGAAGGGGGAGTGGGACTAATTGGATAGCTATTTCAAAGAGCCAGCACAGGCAGGATGGGCCCAATGGCCTCCTTCTGGGCTGTATCATTCTATTATTCTATGCAGTCGATGGGGTACTGTTTTTAATCCCGCTTGCCTTTCTCTTGCTCTCCCCTTTTGTCCAGATTTCACTCCATTTGCTTCACTCCTTCCAATTAGAGCCTGGCCCTGATTTAAAGTGAGGCCACTGTTTACACCTTGCATGTTCTGGAGGGGCCTTGCTTCATCCAGCGAAGGCCGTGAAGGCTCCTCGGCCTTCTCATTTCCTCTCCTGTTCTTTAACAGATGCACACAGCCTCATAGCGTGACACTGGCACAACTCCTCTGTTTCTCCTCTCCTTTCACATGCCTCTGATACGTTGATATTTAACACTCACTATCTGCCAGCTAATCCTGGCGAGGCTACGATGCCATGGCTTATTATCAAATTGCTCACACAGTTTTTTTGCATTCAGTTCAATATGCAGAAGCCAGATTTCAAAATCTCCAAAAGGACTCGTTAAAAGAAAAACGGTTTGGATGGAATTGCAAAGCGAATTGCTTCTTTCACGAGATAGAACCATTTGGGACAAAGTTGAAAGAGCAAAATAAAGCCAAGCTAAAAGAGAACGAAAGATTGGCTGAAAGGCGAGATAATCAGAAAGTAGCTTGTAAATAGCATGTTTTTCTGGTGCCATGGCAACAGGAAGCTAGCTGTAACAGCTGTGTTAGTTGAATAGTTATATTTTCCCCAAATCACTGAGCCAAATATTTATACACTGCACAAATATTGAGAACACAGCTGATGCCTTCCCTCTCCTGACCACAGTGTGTTTGGGTTATCGTAGAATGAAGAATTCCATTATGGACTATTGCATATCAATACAGAGCCGCTCTCATGAGTATTTACATTTTCTCTCATTATAAAATGATGCAAAAATAGAGACATAGTGAGAGAACCACCCCGATGTAAAACATGAACACCACGGGCATTCGAAAGGGTTAATGATTCAAGCCAGCTTAATCTATCCTATTGCGTCTCCTTCACCAGGGCAGGCCCCAAGTCTTGCTGAGATGCAGTGTTCGGAATAGTATCTGTGCTGCTCACTTGCCTTCAGTAAAGCACCAGTCTCTCTGGGCTGCAGCAGCGAGGCAGAAAATAAAAGTTGAGATTACAAAGGAGACAGAAAGTCTGTGATGCAGATTCAAATTGGATCAACCTTGGTTTTTGAATTGACCCATCTGATTTATCTTGCTCTTTTACCTACAGGCCTCCATACCCCATGTTTCATGC
Organism: Heterodontus francisci; assembly: GCF_036365525.1. Classification (NCBI taxonomy): domain Eukaryota; kingdom Metazoa; phylum Chordata; class Chondrichthyes; order Heterodontiformes; family Heterodontidae; genus Heterodontus; species Heterodontus francisci. The sequence goes on from NC_090375.1 coordinate 192,805,199, forward strand.
TGTCATTATTGTTTACATCAGTGAAAATATCACACTACCAGATGTGTAAGAATAGGAGTAACGACTTCATTTTGCTGTTTATAAACATGTTCTTGTGTATGTTCAGGGATAGTTTTCTGCAACAATATGTCCCTGAACTAACAAGCGGGCAGGCCATCTAAGATTTAATAATGAGCAGGTTTAGTTAACAGTGTGTGAACACTTATCTAATAATGTTCATAATATGATTGAATTCATTGCTGTGTTTGAAAGGGAGAAACATGAAAAGGTTACGATGATTCTAGATTTAGGTAAGGCTGACTTTAACACGATAAGGCAGAGACTGTCCATAATAAACTGGGCAAATCTGTTCTTAGGCAAATTAGCTGAAGATCAGTGGGGGGCGTTCAAAAAAAGAATTGAATGTGATACAGAACCATCCTAGAACCCGAAGGGGAAAGAGCTCAGCTTGCTAAAAAAAAATCCATGGATGGCAAAAGAGGTCTGGAACAACACTTAAAAAAAAGCATACAAAAAATTAGTACTGATCCTGGCGACTGGGAGAAGTACAAAGAACAGCACGGGGTACCAAAACAGATAGTAGGAGCTATCAAAAGGGAGTATGAAAAGAAACTTGCAAGGGATATCAAAATAGGCACAAAAATGACTTGTTCAGCAACATCTACACTGCTGTTCTGGGATCCATTTTAGGGCTCCTAGGGCTGAATTTTATCTGGGCTTTGTGACCCTGATGTTGGGGTGAAAAGTGCGGACCCGAGCCTGTACTTTCTGGCAGCAGGACTGCCTCGGCAATTTTATCGCAGTCAGCCTGCTAATTGGTCGCCTGTGGGCCTGCCATCCAATTAAGGATGATGGGCAGACTCCAATCAGAGGGCCAGCAGCTCTGAAGCCTCAACAGCGCCTCCAGGAGAGGTGAGCCCTTCTGAGGCAGGCAGGAAACCTCAGGGCACCACCAGGTAAGTAAATTAAAAATTAAAATGTCAGGAAGCCAAGGGTCAGAGGGAACTCCCCCCCCTCCCCTCCCCCCGTCACCCCCGGGGGATCGTTGGGGCTGCGGGACTGCCTTCCCTGTCATAGTCCCCTTTTTGGGTCATGGAGCCTCAGACTTCGATGGCTCCCTGGGCTGCTGCAGGGAGGCCACCTCCATGAAGCTGGCAGCTTCAGCATGCAGCGGGAGGCTGCCCCATGCTAGCAAAATGCTGACATTCCGACCCTGCTTAACAATCCCTAATTAGGGCCTTAATAATTGCAGTCGGCCTTCCCTCCTGCTGTTACGAGGGTTTCCATTTTTTGTTAAAACTTGAGAATCTATATTTTAAAACTGAAAAGGGATTCCACGGATGCTGGAATCTTCAAGAAGCTGAACGTTGGGTGTTTTTCTTGAAAGAAGTTACCAGAAGGTTTGGACTGATAGTAAACAAGTTTAACTGGAAGGCACCTATTTGCAAAGAACCCAGCAGTGGGTTGTGTTTTGGCTTGAAGAGCTATTTACAAGGAAGACAAGATTTACGGTTGTCACAAGGCTTGTTTCTGAAAGGGTCTGTTTTCTGACCTGTTAAAAACAGGCAGTTGGAGTTTGCTTACTGAGCTGCCAGGAGAACAGAAGAAGATCCAGCCAGCCCATCTTTCTCTTGAAAAGCAAAATTCTGTGTCAAGTGTGTTTCCTGTTGCCTCCTGTATTTGAAGAAATCCTGCATGTTTGCAAAAGCCTTGCATCTTTGAAGGAGCTTTGCCTCGAATGTGTGAAAATTGAAACCTTTGTTGCTGCACACCTGATGTAAGAGCTATGTGGAGCCTTCTGCAGCCGCATCGCTTGAAAGCCTACCCCAACTGATCATCAACATCGCCTGGAAAGAACTGTTCTAGGAAGGTTCCATTGACAGCCATCATCTTTGCCTTTGGGACACCTCACCAAAACAAAGAACTTCCATACCTTCTTTTCAGTCTAAGTGTTCTTTTTCCCTTCTATTTCTTTGTAACAGCTGAAAACAAAAATCCCTTTTTTCTCCCCCCGGTTAACCAGTTGTGTATGTATGGATGTGTGCGTAAGGGCTAGGATAAGTAAAGGGTATTAATTTCAATTCGCGTGTATGTTTACTTTATTTTTGGTTAGGACTTGGTTTTATAATAAACGGATAATTTAGTTGTTTATTGAATTGGTTGGTGTGCTTTATTCTGGCGAAAAGTAGAGTATATGATTGATTGTTTCGGTTAGTTGTGACCTGTGTCGAAGCAAATTAACAGTGCACTCCTCCTGCCTTGGTCATAACACTGCCCATCACTGGAAAACGTCCCCGGCAGCAGGACGGCACGGGGAGATATCCGGATGTTACTCCCTGCTATTTTACTGGACCCTCCCACCTCCGATTCCACCACCTGGGGGCCAGTAAAATTCAGCCCCTGATCTTTTAGTTGGCAAATTGCATTGGGCAATAATCAAGGCACAAGAGTTGACTTCCATAGCCCCTGGGCTAGGAATGGGAAAAATCAGCAAGTGTTTCTGCTTTAGATTTGTATCAAGTGACCCCTGCTGTAAAATGTGTGCCCCCCTTGTATCTATTGCTCGTGAGGCTCTTTCTGTCGCGTACATTCATTTTGCTACTGGCCAGGTCTTGTCCTTTTAAACTTCTTTGTCTCTCTCTTCTCTTTCAAGACACTCCTGAGAACCGACCTTGTTGAACAAGCTATTGGTCACCTCTCCTAATATCTCTTTATATGGCTGTGTCAACTTTTTGTTTGATTATACTCCTGTGAAGTGCCATGGGATGTTTTACTACATTAACGGCGCTATATAAATGCACATTGCTGTTGTTTTTTTTTGTCTCCCAAGAGACTGATAAACATATCAAGGCAGTGGTGGACTGAGGCAATAACTGGCGAGCCCCTCTGCTCCAGAGTATCTTCCTCTACTTCCCAGGATATATCCTATCTGAGTCTATTTTTGACGTCTATGTAAAAAGAAACAATTTTGAATGTCCACAACAACTGCGGACAGCTCATAATGTGCTTTGACTTTACTGCTAAATTTAACAGTGTATCAATTCTTCTACAATTATCATGTCTTAGTAAGGTTCCTGAACCTATCTAGCCTTTGCCATTGAGGTCACCTACATGTTCTGTTTGCATTTTGTCCCTGACATGAAACAACAGCAACCTTCATTTCCATGGAAAGAAGAATTGAAAGATGACTTTCATTTTTATAGCGCCTTTCATGACCATCAGATGTCTCAAAGCACTTTACAGCCAATGAAGTACTTTTTGAAGTATAGTCACTGTTGTAATGTAGGAAACACAGCATCCGATTTGCACACAGCAAGATCCCACAAACAGCAATGTGATAATGATCTGATAATTTTTTTTAGTGATGTCGATTGAGGGATGAATATTGGTCAGGACACCGGACAGAACTCCCCTGCTCTTCTTTGAAATAATGCCATGGGATCTTTTCCATCCACCTGAGAGGGCAGACGGGGCCCTCGGTTTAATGTCTCATCCAAAAGGCGGCACCTCCAACAGTGCAGCACTCTCTCAGTGCAGGACTGGAGTGTTAGCCTGGATTTTTATGCTTAAGTCTCTGGAGTGGGACTTCAACCCGGAACCTTCTGCGACCCATTGAGTCACAGCTGACACTTTATAGCATCTTTAACATAGTAAAATGACTCTGTGTTCTAGATTCCTCAGCCAAGGGAAACATTTTCTCAGTATGTTATCACTTCACTTAAGAGTATCGAGCAATATACCAAGAGAGGACCATGATGTATACTGACTCAATCCCGTTACAGCACAAGGGCAGAGACTAACTCTGGCTTTGCACTGAAAACAATGAATCATCTGAGGTCGGTTGTGAACTCAGACACTGTTTACTTTAAAATCTCCTCTTAAATGAAAAGTAGTATCTTAAGTCAATGATGGACACACTACATTTAATGATTAATAGAAAAGAGTCTGAAATCTGAAGTAAAGTCGGAACACACTGGAAATTCAACAGTAGCCAACCAACATCCCTCAGGTGGATGTGAAAGATTCCATGGCACTATTCTCCCTGGGCCAATGTTAATCCCTCAACCAGCACCACTTAACACACCCACTATCGACTCATGATCGCATTGTTGTTTTAACAGCTACTAATCCTAATTTACTAGTCTTTCCTCTCCTTCAGTTTTCTAGGTGACTGCCTCTCAACTAGGGGCAGAATATTCTGCTCTCTGCCGTGGCAGATTTGGTGGTGTGCAGGGTGATTTAATTAGGAAGGAGGCATTTTTTTGGATTCCCGATGGTGGGATATTTTAGAGGAATTAATTCGGCAGTGGGTTTGTGGCATTCCAGGGTTCCCCTAGCGTGGTGGCGGATTACAGCTTTGCATTCATTTAAATAACATGAATACACATTAATATATGCACAGTTACAATTCAGTCCTATCTACCAGATTAAATGAACGGTGAGCGATGTTCCCGTGCCGCCTGGTTCACAATTGTTTTACCGTGGCGTACAACAGTTGGATTTGTGCAGTTGAGTTTCAGGTCTATGCACTTCTCTCCTGAACACCTGCGCTAAACTAAAGCCAGTATTGGAATGGATACTTCTCTCAAGGCAAGCATTGGAATGGATGGTTTTCTCCAGGTCAGTATTGGAATGGATGGTTTTCTCCAGGTCAGTATTGGAATGGATGGTTTTCTCCAGGTCAGTATTGGAATGGATGGTTTTCTCCAGATCAGTATTGGAATGGATGGTTTTCTCCAGGTCAGCATTGGAATGGATGGTTTTCTCCAGGTCAGTATTGGAATGGATGGTTTTCTCCAGGCCGGTATTGGAATGGATGGTTTTCTCCAGGTCAGCATTGGAATGGATGGTTTTCTCCAGGTCAGTATTGGAATGGATGGTTTTCTCCAGGTCAGTATTGGAATGGATGGTTTTCTCCAGGCCGGTATTGGAATGGATGGTTTTCTCCAGGTCAGCATTGGAATGGATGGTTTTCTCCAGGTCAGTATTGGAATGGATGGTTTTCTCCAGGTCAGTATTGGAATGGATGGTTTTCTCCAGGCCGGTATTGGAATGGATGGTTTTCTCCAGGTCAGTATTGGAATGGATGGTTTTCTCCAGGTCAGCATTGGAATGGATGGTTTTCTCCAGGCCGGTATTGGAATGGATGGTTTTCTCCAGGTCAGTATTGGAATGGATGGTTTTCTCCAGGCCGGTATTGGAATGGATGGTTTTCTCCAGGTCAGTATTGGAATGGATGGTTTTCTCCAGGTCAGTATTGGAATGGATGGTTTTCTCCGGATCAGTATTGGAATGGATGGTTTTCTCCAGGTCAGTATTGGAATGGATGGATTTCTCCAGGCCGGTATTGGAATGGATTGTTTTCTCCAGGTCAGTATTGGAATGGATGGTTTTCTCCAGGCCGGTATTGGAATGGATGGTTTTCTCCAGGTCAGCATTGGAATGGATGGTTTTCTCCAGGTCAGTATTGGAATGGATGGTTTTCTCCAGGTCAGTATTGGAATGGATGGTTTTCTCCAGGCCGGTATTGGAATGGATGGTTTTCTCCAGGTCAGTATTGGAATGGATGGTTTTCTCCAGGTCAGCATTGGAATGGATGGTTTTCTCCAGGCCGGTATTGGAATGGATGGTTTTCTCCAGGTCAGTATTGGAATGGATGGTTTTCTCCAGGCCGGTATTGGAATGGATGGTTTTCTCCAGGTCAGTATTGGAATGGATGGTTTTCTCCAGGTCAGTATTGGAATGGATGGTTTTCTCCAGATCAGTATTGGAATGGATGGTTTTCTCCAGGTCAGTATTGGAATGGATGGATTTCTCCAGGCCGGTATTGGAATGGATGGTTTTCTCCAGATCAGTATTGGAATGGATGGTTTTCTCCAGGCCGGTATTGGAATGGATGGTTTTCTCCAGGTCAGTATTGGAATGGATGGATTTCTCCAGGTCAGTATTGGAATGGATGGTTTTCTCCAGGTCAGTATTGGAATGGATGGTTTTCTCCAGGTCAGCATTGGAATGGATGGTTTTCTCCAGGTCAGCATTGGAATGGATGGTTTTCTCCAGGCCGGTATTGGAATGGATGGTTTTCTCCAGGTCAGTATTGGAATGGATGGATTTCTCCAGGTCAGTATTGGAATGGATGGTTATCTCCAGGTCAGTATTGGAATGGATGGTTTTCTCCAGGTCAGTATTGGAATGGATGGTTTTCTCCAGGCCGGTATTGGAATGGATGGTTTTCTCCAGGTCAGTATTGGAATGGATGGTTTTCTCCAGGTCAGTATTGGAATGGATGGTTTTCTCCAGGCCAGTATTGGAATGGATGGTTTTCTCCAGGTCAGCATTGGAATGGATGGTTTTCTCCAGGTCAGCATTGGAATGGATGGTTTTCTCCAGGTCAGCATTGGAATGGATGGTTTTCTCCAGGCCGGTATTGGAATGGATGGTTTTCTCCAGGTCAGTATTGGAATGTATGGATTTCTCCAGGTCAGTATTGGAATGGATGGTTATCTCCAGGTCAGTATTGGAATGGATGGTTTTCTCCAGGTCAGTATTGGAATGGATGGTTTTCTCCAGGTCAGTATTGGAATGGATGGTTTTCTCCAGTTCAGTATTGGAATGGATGGTTTTCTCCAGGTCAGTATTGGAATGGATGGATTTCTCCAGGTCAGTATTGGAATGGATGGATTTCTCCAGGTCAGTATTGGAATGGATGGTTTTCTCCAGGCCAGTATTGGAATGGATGGTTTTCTCCAGGTCAGTATTGGAATGGATGGTTTTCTCCAGGCCAGTATTGGAATGGATGGTTTTCTCCAGGTCAGTATTGGAATGGATGGTTTTCTCCAGGCCAGTATTGGAATGGATGGTTTTCTCCAGGCCAGTATAGGAATGGATGGATTTCTCCAGGCCGGTATTGGAATGGATGGTTTTCTCCAGGTCAGTATTGGAATGGATGGTTTTCTCCAGGCCAGTATTGGAATGGATGGATTTCTCCAGGTCAGTATTGGAATGGATGGTTTTCTCCAGGTCAGTATTGGAATGGATGGATTTCTCCAGGTCAGTATTGGAATGGATGGTTTTCTCCAGGTCAGTATTGGAATGGATGGATTTCTCCAGGTCAGTATTGGAATGGATGGTTTTCTCCAGGTCAGTATTGGAATGGATGGATTTCTCCAGGCCGGTATTGGAATGGATGGTTTTCTCCAGGTCAGTATTGGAATGGATGGATTTCTCCAGGCCGGTATTGGAATGGATGGTTTTCTCCAGGTCAGTATTGGAATGGATGGATTTCTCCAGGCCGGTATTGGAATGGATGTATTTCTCCAGGTCAGTATTGGAATGGATGGTTTTCTCCAGGTCAGTATTGGAATGGATGGATTTCTCCAGGTCAGTATTGGAATGGATGGTTTTCTCCAGGTCAGTATTGGAATGGATGGATTTCTCCAGGTCAGTATTGGAATGGATGGTTTTCTCCAGGTCAGTATTGGAATGGATGGATTTCTCCAGGCCGGTATTGGAATGGATGGTTTTCTCCAGGTCAGTATTGGAATGGATGGATTTCTCCAGGCCGGTATTGGAATGGATGGATTTCTCCAGGTCAGTATTGGAATGGATGGTTTTCTCCAGGTCAGTATTGGAATGGATGGTTTTCTCCAGGTCAGTATTGGAATGGATGGTTTTCTCCAGGCCAGTATTGGAATGGATGGTTTTCTCCAGGCCAGTATAGGAATGGATGGTTTTCTCCAGGTCAGTATTGGAATGGATGGTTTTCTCCAGGCCAGTATTGGAATGGATGGATTTCTCCAGGTCAGTATTGGAATGGATGGTTTTCTCCAGGCCAGTATTGGAATGGATGGTTTTCTCCAGGTCAGTATTGGAATGGATGGATTTCTCCAGGTCAGTATTGGAATGGATGGTTTTCTCCAGGTCAGTATTGGAATGGATGGATTTCTCCAGGTCAGTATTGGAATGGATGGTTTTCTCCAGGTCAGTATTGGAATGGATGGATTTCTCCAGGCCGGTATTGGAATGGATGGTTTTCTCCAGGTCAGTATTGGAATGGATGGTTTTCTCCAGGTCAGTATTGGAATGGATGGATTTCTCCAGGCCGGTATTGGAATGGATGGTTTTCTCCAGGTCAGTATTGGAATGGATGGTTTTCTCCAGGTCAGTATTGGAATGGATGGTTTTCTCCAGGTCAGTATTGGAATGGATGGTTTTCTCCAGGTCAGTATTGGAATGGATGGTTTTCTCCAGGCCGGTATTGGAATGGATGGATTTCTCCAGGTCAGTATTGGAATGGATGGTTTTCTACAGGTCAGTATTGGAATGGATGGTTTTCTCCAGGTCAGTATTGGAATGGATGGTTTTCTCCAGGTCAGTATTGGAATGGATGGTTTTCTCCAGGCCGGTATTGGAATGGATGGTTTTCTCCAGGCCGGTATTGGAATGGATGGTTTTCTCCAGGCCGGTATTGGAATGGATGGATTCTTCCAGGTCAGTATTGGAATGAATGTTTTTCTCCAGGTCAGTATTGGAATGGATGGTTTTCTCCAGGCCAGTATTGTAATGGATGGTTTTCTCCAGGTCAGTATTGGAATGGATGGATTTCTCCAGGTCAGTATTGGAATGGATGGTTCTCTCCAGATCAGTATTGGAATGGATGGTTTTCTCCAGGTCAGTATTGGAATGGATGGTTTTCTCCAGGTCAGTATTGGAATGGATGGTTTTCTCCAGGTCAGTATTGGAATGGATGGATTTCTCCAGGTCAGTATTGGAATGGATGGTTCTCTCCAGATCAGTATTGGAATGGATGGTTTTCTCCAGGTCAGTATTGGAATGGATGGTTTTCTCCAGGTCAGTATTGGAATGGATGGTTTTCTCCAGGTCAGTATTGGAATGGATGGATTTCTCCAGGTCAGTATTGGAATGGATGGTTTTCTCCAGGCCGGTATTGGAATGGATGGTTCTCTCCAGATCAGTATTGGAATGGATGGTTTTCTCCAGGTCAGTGTTGGAATGGATGGATTTCTCCAGGTCAGTATTGGAATGGATGGTTATCTCCAGGTCAGTATTGGAATGGATGGTTTTCTCCAGGTCAGTATTGGAATGAATGTTTTTCTCCAGGTCAGTATTGGAATGGATGGTTTTCTCCAGGCCAGTATTGTAATGGATGGTTTTCTCCAGGTCAGTATTGGAATGGATGGATTTCTCCAGGTCAGTATTGGAATGGATGGTTCTCTCCAGATCAGTATTGGAATGGATGGTTTTCTCCAGGTCAGTATTGGAATGGATGGTTTTCTCCAGGTCAGTATTGGAATGGATGGTTTTCTCCAGGTCAGTATTGGAATGGATGGATTTCTCCAGGTCAGTATTGGAATGGATGGTTCTCTCCAGATCAGTATTGGAATGGATGGTTTTCTCCAGGTCAGTATTGGAATGGATGGTTTTCTCCAGGTCAGTATTGGAATGGATGGTTTTCTCCAGGTCAGTATTGGAATGGATGGATTTCTCCAGGTCAGTATTGGAATGGATGGTTTTCTCCAGGCCGATATTGGAATGGATGGTTCTCTCCAGATCAGTATTGGAATGGATGGTTTTCTCCAGGTCAGTATTGGAATGGATGGTTTTCTCCAGGTCAGTATTGGAATGGATGGTTTTCTCCAGGCCAGTGTTGGAATGGATGGTTTTCTCCAGGCCAGTATTGGAATGGATGGTTTTCTCCAGGCCGGTATTGGAATGGATGGTTTTCTCCAGGTCAGTGTTGGAAAGGATGGTTTCCTCCAGGCCAGTATTGGAATGGATGGATTTCTCCAGGCCGGTATTGGAATGGATGGTTTTCTCCAGGCCAGTATTGGAATGGATGGATTTCTCCAGGCCGGTATTGGAATGGATGGTTTTCTCCAGGTCGGTGTTGGAAAGGATGGTTTCCTCCAGGCCAGTATTGCAATGGATGGATTTCTCCAGGCCGGTATTGGAATGGATGGTTTTCTCCAGGCCAGTGTTGGAATGGATGGATTTCTCCAGGTCAGTATTGGAATGGATGGTTTTCTCCAGGTCAGTATTGGAATGGATGGTTTTCTCCAGGTCAGTATTGGAATGGATGGTTTTCTCCAGGTCAGTATTGGAATGGATGGTTTTCTCCAGGCCAGTGTTGGAATGGATGGTTTTCTCCAGGCCAGTATTGGAATGGATGGTTTTCTCCAGGCCGGTATTGGAATGGATGGTTTTCTCCAGGCCAGTATTGGAATGGATGGTTTTCACCAGGCCGGTATTGGAATGGATGGTTTTCTCCAGGCCAGTATTGGAATGGATGGTTTTCTCCAGATCAGTATTGGAATGGATGGTTTTCTCCAGATCAGTATTGGAATGGATGGTTTTCTCCAGGTCAGTATTGGAATGGATGGTTATCTCCAGGTCAGTATTGGAATGGATGGTTTTCTCCAGGTCAGCATTGGAATGGATGGTTTTCTCCAGGTCAGCATTGGAATGGATGGTTTTCTCCAGGTCAGTATTGCAATGGATGGTTTTCTCCAGGCCAGTGTTGGAATGGATGGATTTCTCCAGGTCAGTATTGGAATGGATGGTTTTCTCCAGGTCAGTATTGGAATGGATGGTTTTCTCCAGGCCAGTGTTGGAATGGATGGTTTTCTCCAGGCCAGTATTGGAATGGATGGTTTTCTCCAGGCCAGTATTGGAATGGATGGTTTTCTCCAGGCCAGTATTGGAATGGATGGTTTTCACCAGGCCGGTATTGGAATGGATGGTTTTCTCCAGGCCAGTATTGGAATGGATGGTTTTCTCCAGATCAGTATTGGAATGGATGGTTTTCTCCAGATCAGTATTGGAATGGATGGTTTTCTCCAGGTCAGTATTGGAATGGATGGTTATCTCCAGGTCAGTATTGGAATGGATGGTTTTCTCCAGGTCAGCATTGGAATGGATGGTTTTCTCCAGGTCAGTATTGGAATGGATGGTTTTCTCCAGGTCAGTATTGGAATGGATGGTTTTCTCCAGGCCAGTGTTGGAATGGATGGTTTTCTCCAGGCCAGTATTGGAATGGATGGTTTTCTCCAGGCCAGTATTGGAATGGATGGTTTTCTCCAGATCAGTATTGGAATGGATGGTTTTCTCCAGGTCAGTATTGGAATGGATGGTTTTCTCCAGGCCAGTGTTGGAAAGGATGGTTTCCTCCAGGCCAGTATTGGAATGGATGGTTTTCTCCAGATCAGTATTGGAATGGATGGTTTTCTCCAGGTCAGTATTGGAATGGATGTTTTTCTCCAGATCAGTATTGGAATGGATGGTTTTCTCCAGATCAGTATTGGAATGGATGGTTTTCTCCAGGCCAGTGTTGGAATGGTTGGTTTTCTCCAGGCCAGTATTGGAATGGATGGTTTTCTCCAGATCACTATTGGAATGGATGGTTTTCTCCAGATCAGTATTGGAATGGATGGTTTTCTCCAGGCCAGTATTGGAATGGATGGTTTTCTCCAGATCAGTATTGGAATGGATGGTTTTCTCCAGGCCAGTATTGGAATGGATGGTTTTCTCCAGATCAGTATTGGAATGGATGGTTTTCTCCAGGCCAGTATTGGAATGGATGGTTTTCTCCAGATCAGTATTGGAATGGATGGTTTTCTCCAGGTCAGTATTGGAATGGATGGTTTTCTCCAGGCCAGTGTTGGAAAGGATGGTTTCCTCCAGGCCAGTATTGGAATGGATGGTTTTCTCCAGATCAGTATTGGAATGGATGGTTTTCTCCAGGTCAGTATTGGAATGGATGGTTTTCTCCAGATCAGTATTGGAATGGATGGTTTTCTCCAGATCAGTATTGGAATGGATGGTTTTCTCCAGGTCAGTATTGGAATGGATGGTTTTCTCCAGGCCAGTGTTGGAATGGATGGTTTTCTCCAGGCCAGTATTGGAATGGATGGTTTTCTCCAGGCCAGTATTGGAATGGATGGTTTTCTCCAGATCAGTATTGGAATGGATGGTTTTCTCCAGATCAGTATTGGAATGGATGGTTTTCTCCAGGCCAGTGTTGGAATGGATGGTTTTCTCCAGGCCAGTATTGGAATGGATGGTTTTCCCCAGGCCAGTATTGGAATGGATGGCTTTCTCCAGGCCAGTGTTGGAATGGATGGTTTTCTCCAGGCCAGTATTGGAATGGATGGTTTTCTCCAGGCCAGTATTGGAATGGATGGCTTTCTCCAGATCAGTATTGGAATGGATGCTTTTCTCCAGGCCAGTATTGGAATGGATGGTTTTCTCCAGATCAGTATTGGAATGGATGGTTTTCTCCAGATCAGTATTGGAATGGATGGTTTTCTCCAGGTCAGTATTGGAATGGATGGTTTTCTCCAGGCCAGTATTGGAATGGATGGTTTTCTCCAGGTCAGTATTGGAATGGATGGTTTTCTCCAGGTCAGTATCGGAATGGATGGTTTTCTCCAGGTCAGTATCGGAATGGATGGTTTTCTCCAGGCCAGTATTGGAATGGATGGTTTTCTCCAGGCCAGTATTGGAATGGATGGTTTTCTCCAGGCCAGTGTTGGAATGGATGGTTTTCTCCAGGCCAGTATTGGAATGGATGGTTTTCTCCAGGCCAGTATTGGAATGGATGGCTTTCTCCAGATCAGTATTGGAATGGATGGTTTTCTCCAGGCCAGTATTGGAATGGATGGTTTTCTCCAGATCAGTATTGGAATGGATGGTTTTCTCCAGATCAGTATTGGAATGGATGGTTTTCTCCAGGTCAGTATTGGAATGGATGGTTTTCTCCAGGCCAGTATTGGAATGGATGGTTTTCTCCAGGTCAGTATTGGAATGGATGGTTTTCTCCAGGCCGGTATTGGAATGGATGGTTTTCTCCAGGCCAGTGTTGGAATGGATGGTTTTCTCCAGGCCAGTATTGGAATGGATGGTTTTCTCCAGGCCAGTATTGGAATGGATGGTTTTCTCCAGATCAGTATTGGAATGGATGGTTTTCTCCAGGCCAGTATTGGAATGGATGGTTTTCTCCAGATCAGTATTGGAATGGATGGTTTTCTCCAGGCCAGTGTTGGAATGGATGGTTTTCTCCAGGTCAGTATTGGAATGGATGGTTTTCTCCTGGCCACTGTTGGAATGGATGGTTTTCTCCAGGCCAGTATTGGAATGGATGGTTTTCTCCAGATCAGTATTGGAATGGATGGTTTTCTCCAGGCCAGTATTGGAATGGATGGATTTCTCCAGGCCGGTATTGGAATGGATGGTTTTCTCCAGGTCAGTATTGGAATGGATGGATTTCTCCAGGCCGGTATTGGAATGGATGGTTTTCTCCAGGCCAGTGTTGGAAAGGATGGTTTCCTCCAGGCCAGTATTGGAATGGATGGATTTCTCCAGGCCGGTATTGGAATGGATGGTTTTCTCCAGCTCAGTATTGGAATGGATGGTTTTCTCCAGGTCAGTATTGGAATGGATGGTTTTCTCCAGGTCAGTATTGGAATGGATGGTTTTCTCCAGGTCAGTATTGGAATGGATGGTTTTCTCCAGGTCAGTATTGGAATGGATGGTTTTCTCCAGGTCAGTATTGGAATGGATGGTTTTCTCCAGGTCAGTATTGGAATGGATGGTTTTCTCCAGGTCAGTATTGGAATGGATGGTTTTCTCCAGGTCAGTATTGGAATGGATGGTTTTCTCCAGGTCAGTATTGGAATGGATGGATTTCTCCAGGTCAGTATTGGAATGGATGGTTTTCTCCAGGTCAGTATTGGAATGGATGGATTTCTCCAGGTCAGTATTGGAATGGATGGATTTCTCCAGGTCAGTATTGGAATGGATGGTTTTCTCCAGGTCAGTATTGGAATGGATGGTTTTCTCCAGGTCAGTATTGGAATGGATGGTTTTCTCCAGGTCAGTATTGGAATGGATGGTTTTCTCCAGGTCAGTATTGGAATGGATGGTTTTCTCCAGGTCAGTATTGGAATGGATGGTTTTCTCCAGGTCAGTATTGGAATGGATGGTTTTCTCCAGGTCAGTATTGGAATGGATGGATTTCTCCAGGTCAGTATTGGAATGGATGGTTTTCTCCAGGTCAGTATTGGAATGGATGGATTTCTCCAGGTCAGTATTGGAATGGATGGTTTTCTCCAGGTCAGTATTGGAATGGATGGTTTTCTCCAGGTCAGTATTGGAATGGATGGTTTTCTCCAGGTCAGTATTGGAATGGATGGTTTTCTCCAGGTCAGTATTGGAATGGATGGTTTTCTCCAGGTCAGTATTGGAATGGATGGTTTTCTCCAGGTCAGTATTGGAATGGATGGTTTTCTCCAGGTCAGTATTGGAATGGATGGATTTCTCCAGGTCAGTTTTGGAATGGATGGTTTTCTCCAGGTCAGTATTGGAATGGATGGATTTCTCCAGGCCGGTATTGGAATGGATGGTTTTCTCCAGGTCAGTATTGGAGTGGATGGATTTCTCCAGGCCGGTATTGGAATGGATGGTTTTCTCCAGGTCAGTATTGGAATGGATGGTTTTCTCCAGGTCAGTATTGGAATGGATGGTTTTCTCCAGGTCAGTATTGGAATGGATGGATTTCTCCAGGCCGGTATTGGAATGGATGGTTTTCTCCAGGTCAGTATTGGAATGGATGGTTTTCCCCAGGTCAGTATTGGAATGGATGATTTTCTCCAGGTCAGTATTGGAATGGATGGTTTTCTCCAGGTCAGTATTGGAATGGATGGTTTTCTCCAGGTCAGTATTGGAATGGATGATTTTCTCCAGGCCGGTATTGGAATGGATGGATTTCTCCAGGTCAGTATTGGAATGGATGGTTTTCTCCAGGCCGGTATTGGAATGGATGGTTTTCTCCAGGTCAGTATTGGAATGGATGGTTTTCTCCAGATCAGTATTGGAATGGATGGTTTTCTCCAGGTCAGTATTGGAATGGATGGTTTTCTCCAGGCCAGTATTGGAATGGATGGTTTTCTCCAGGTCAGTATTGGAATGGATGGATTTCTCCAGGTCAGTTTTGGAATGGATGGTTTTCTCCAGGTCAGTATTGGAATGGATGGATTTCTCCAGGCCGGTATTGGAATGGATGGTTTTCTCCAGGTCAGTATTGGAGTGGATGGATTTCTCCAGGCCGGTATTGGAATGGATGGTTTTCTCCAGGTCAGTATTGGAATGGATGGTTTTCTCCAGGTCAGTATTGGAATGGATGGTTTTCTCCAGGTCAGTATTGGAATGGATGGATTTCTCCAGGCCGGTATTGGAATGGATGGTTTTCTCCAGGTCAGTATTGGAATGGATGGTTTTCCCCAGGTCAGTATTGGAATGGATGATTTTCTCCAGGTCAGTATTGGAATGGATGGTTTTCTCCAGGTCAGTATTGGAATGGATGGTTTTCTCCAGGTCAGTATTGGAATGGATGGTTTTCTCCAGGCCGGTATTGGAATGGATGGATTTCTCCAGGTCAGTATTGGAATGGATGGTTTTCTCCAGGCCGGTATTGGAATGGATGGTTTTCTCCAGGTCAGTATTGGAATGGATGGTTTTCTCCAGGTCAGTATTGGAATGGATGGTTTTCTCCAGGCCGGTATTGGAATGGATGGATTTCTCCATGTCAGTATTGGAATGGATGGTTTTCTCCAGGCCGGTATTGGAATGGATGGTTTTCTCCAGGTCAGTATTGGAATGGATGGATTTCTCCAGGTCAGTATTGGAATGGATGGTTTTCTCCAGGCCGGTATTGGAATGGATTGTTTTCTCCAGGCCGGTATTGGAATGGATGGTTTTCTCCAGGTCAGTATTGGAATGGATGGTTTTCTCCAGGTCAGTATTGGAATGGATGGTTCCCTCCAGATCAGTATTGGAATGGATGGATTTCTCCAGGTCAGTATTGGAATGGATGGATTTCTCCAGGTCAGTATTGGAATGGATGGTTTTCTCCAGGTCAGTATTGGAATGGATGGTTCTCTCCAGATCAGTATTGGAATGGATGGTTTTCTCCAGGCCAGTATTGGAATGGATGGTTTTCTCCAGATCAGTATTGGAATGGATGGATTTCTCCAGGTCAGTATTGGAATGGATGGATTTCTCCAGGTCAGTATTGGAATGGATGGTTTTCTCCAGGTCAGTATTGGAATGGATGGTTCTCTCCAGATCAGTATTGGAATGGATGGTTTTCTCCAGGCCAGTATTGGAATGGATGGTTTTCTCCAGGTCAGTATTGGAATGGATGGTTTTCTCCAGGCCGGTATTGGAATGGATGGTTTTCTCCAGGTCAGTATTGGAATGGATGGTTCTCTCCAGATCAGTATTGGAATGGATGGTTTTCTCCAGGCCAGTATTGGAATGGATGGTTTTCTCCAGGTCAGTATTGGAATGGATGGTTCTCTCCAGATCAGTATTGCAATGGATGGTTTTCTCCAGATCAGTATTGGAATGGATGGTTTTCTCCAGGTCAGTATTGGAATGGATGGATTTCTCCAGGCCGGTATTGGAATGGATGGTTTTCTCCAGGTCAGTATTGGAATGGATGGTTTTCCCCAGGTCAGTATTGGAATGGATGATTTTCTCCAGGTCAGTATTGGAATGGATGGTTTTCTCCAGGTCAGTATTGGAATGGATGGTTTTCTCCAGGTCAGTATTGGAATGGATGGTTTTCTCCAGGCCGGTATTGGAATGGATGGATTTCTCCAGGTCAGTATTGGAATGGATGGTTTTCTCCAGGCCGGTATTGGAATGGATGGTTTTCTCCAGGTCAGTATTGGAATGGATGGTTTTCTCCAGGTCAGTATTGGAATGGATGGTTTTCTCCAGGCCGGTATTGGAATGGATGGATTTCTCCAGGTCAGTATTGGAATGGATGGTTTTCTCCAGGCCGGTATTGGAATGGATGGTTTTCTCCAGGTCAGTATTGGAATGGATGGATTTCTCCAGGTCAGTATTGGAATGGATGGTTTTCTCCAGGCCGGTATTGGAATGGATTGTTTTCTCCAGGCCGGTATTGGAATGGATGGTTTTCTCCAGGTCAGTATTGGAATGGATGGTTTTCTCCAGGTCAGTATTGGAATGGATGGTTCCCTCCAGATCAGTATTGGAATGGATGGATTTCTCCAGGTCAGTATTGGAATGGATGGATTTCTCCAGGTCAGTATTGGAATGGATGGTTTTCTCCAGGTCAGTATTGGAATGGATGGTTCTCTCCAGATCAGTATTGGAATGGATGGTTTTCTCCAGGCCAGTATTGGAATGGATGGTTTTCTCCAGATCAGTATTGGAATGGATGGATTTCTCCAGGTCAGTATTGGAATGGATGGATTTCTCCAGGTCAGTATTGGAATGGATGGTTTTCTCCAGGTCAGTATTGGAATGGATGGTTCTCTCCAGATCAGTATTGGAATGGATGGTTTTCTCCAGGCCAGTATTGGAATGGATGGTTTTCTCCAGGTCAGTATTGGAATGGATGGTTTTCTCCAGGCCGGTATTGGAATGGATGGTTTTCTCCAGGTCAGTATTGGAATGGATGGTTCTCTCCAGATCAGTATTGGAATGGATGGTTCTCTCCAGATCAGTATTGGAATGGATGGTTTTCTCCAGGTCAATATTGGAATGGATGGTTCTCTCCAGATCAGTATTGGAATGGATGGTTCTCTCCAGATCAGTATTGGAATGGATGGTTTTCTCCAGGTCAGTATTGGAATGGATGGTTTTCTCCAGGTCAGTATTGGAATGGATGGTTCTCTCCAGATCAGTATTGGAATGGATGGTTTTCTCCAGGCCAGTATTGGAATGGATGGTTTTCTCCAGGTCAGTATTGGAATGGATGGTTCTCTCCAGATCAGTATTGCAATGGATGGTTTTCTCCAGATCAGTATTGGAATGGATGGTTTTCTCCAGGTCAGTATTGGAATGGATGGTTCTCTCCAGATCAGTATTGGAATGGATGGTTCTCTCCAGATCAGTATTGGAATGGATGGTTTTCTCCAGGCCAGTATTGGAATGGATGGTTTTCTCCAGGTCAGTATTGGAATGGATGGTTTTCTCCAGGCCAGTATTGGAATGTCTGTTTTTCTCCAGCTCAGCATTGGAATGGATGGTTTTCTCCAGGCCAGCATTGGAATGGATGGTTTTCTCCAGGCCAGCATTGGAATGGATGGTTTTCTCCAGGCCAGTATTGGAATGGATGGATTTCTCCAGGCCATTATTGTAATGGATGGTTTTCTCCACACCAGCATTAGAATGGATGGTTTTCTCCAGGCCAGCATTGGAATGGATGGATTTCTCCAGGCCAGTATTGGAAAGGTTGGTTATCTCCAGCCCAGCATTAGAATGGATGGTTTTGTCCAGGTCTGTATTGGAATGGATGGTTCTCTCCAGCCCATCATTAGAATGTCTGTTTTTCTCCAGCTCAGCATTGGAATGGATGGTTTTCTCCAGGCCAGCATTGGAATGGGTAGTTTTCTCCAGGCCAGCATTGGAATGGATGGTTTTCTCCAGGCCAGTATTGGAAAGGATGGATTTCTCCAGGCCATTATTGTAATGGATGGTTTTCTCCACACCAGCATTAGAATGGATGGTTTTCTCCAGGCCAGCATTGGAATGGATGGATTTCTCCAGGCCAGTATTGGAATGGATGGTTCTATCTCGGCCAGCATTAGACTGGCTGTTTTCCTCCAGCTCGTTATTGGAATGGATGGTTTTCTCCAGGCCAGTTTTGGAATGGATGATTTTTTCCAGTCAGTTTCGGAATGGATGTTTTTCTCCAAAACAGCATTTGAATGGATGGTTTTCTCCAGGCCAGTATTGGAATGGATGGATTTCTCCAGGCCAGTATTGGAATGGATGGTTTTCTCCAGGCCCGTATTGGAATGGATGGTTTTTTCCGTCCCAGCATTGGAATGGATGTTTTTCTCCAGGCCAACATTGGAATGGATGGTTTTTTCCAGGCCAGCATTGGAATGGATGGTTTTCTCCAGGCCAACATTGGAATGGATGGTTTCTCCAGTCCAGTATTGGAATGGATGATGTTCTCCAGGCCAGCATTGGAATGGATGGTTTTCTCCAGGCCAGCATTGGAATGAATTGTTTTCTCCAGGCCAACATTGGAATGGATGGTTTTCTCCAGGCCAGTATAGGAATGGATGATGTTCTCCAGGTAGGTATTGGAATGGATGGTTTTCTCCAGGCCAGCATTGGAATGAATTGTTTTCTCCAGGCCAACATTGGAATGGATGATGTTCTCCAGCTAGGTATTGGAATGGATGGTTTTCTCGAGGCCAGCATTGGAATGGATGGTTTTCTCCAGGCCAGTATAGGAATGGATGATGTTCTCCAGGTAGGTATTGGAATGGATGGTTTTCTCGAGGCCAGCATTGGAATGGATGGTTTTCTCCAGGTAGATATTGGAATGGATGGTTTTCTCCAGGCCAGTATTAGAATGGATGATTTTCTCCAGGTAGATATTGGAATGGATGGTTTTCTCCAGGCCAACATTGGAATGGATGGTTTTCTCCGGGCCAGCACTGGAATGGATAGTTGTCTCCAGGACGGCATTGGAATGGATGGTTTTCTCCAGGCCAGTATTAGAATGGATGATGTTCTCCAGGTAGGTATTGGAATGGATGGTTTTCTCCAGGCCAGCATTGGAATGGATGATGTTCTCCAGCTAGGTATTGGAATGGATGGTTTTCTCCAGGCCAGCATTGGAATGGATGGTTTTCTCCAGGCCAGCATTGGAATGGATGATGTTCTCCAGCTAGGTCTTGGAATGGATGGTTTTCTCCAGGCCAGCATTGGAATGGATGATGTTCTCCAGGTAGGTCTTGGAATGGATGGTTTTCTCCAGGCCAGCATTGGAATGGATGATTATCTCCAGGCCAGCATTGGAATGGAAGATGTTCTCCATGTAGGTCTTGGAATGGATGGTTTTCTCCAGGTCAGCATTGGAATGGATGGTTTTCTCGAGGCCAGCATTGGAATGGATGGTTTTCTCGAGGCCAGCATTGGAATGGATGGTTTTCCCGAGGCCATCATTGGAATGGATGGTTTTCTCCAGGCCAGTATTGGAATGGATGATGTTCTCCAGGTAGGTATTGGAATGGATGGTTTTCTCCAGGTCAGCATTGGAATGGATGGTTTTCTCGAGGCCATCATTGGAATGGATGATTTTCTCCAGGCCAACATTGGAATGGATAGTTGTCTCCAGGCCGACATTGGAATGGATGGTTTTCTCCAGTCCTGCATTAGAATGGATGGTTTTCTCCAGGCCAGCATTGGAATGGATGCTTTTCTCCAGGCCAGTATTGCAATGGATGATGTTCTCCAGGTAGGTATTAGAATGGATGTTTTTCTCCAGGCCGGCATTGGAATAGATGGTTTTCTTCATGCCAGCATTGCAATAGATGCTTCACTCCATGCCAGCATTGGAATGGACGGTTTTCTCCATGCCAGTATTGAAATGGATGATGTTCTCCAGGTAGGTATTGGAATGGATGTTTTTCTCCAGGCCAGCATTGGAATGGATGGTTTTCTCCAGGCCAGCATTGGAATGGATGCTTCTCTCCTGGCCAGCATTGGAATGGATAGTTGTCTCCAGGCCGGCATTGGAATGGATGTTTTTCTCCAGTCCTGCATTAGAATGGATGCTTTTATCCATGCCAGCATTAAAGTAGATGGTTTTCTCCAGGCTGGTATTGGAATGGATGGTTTACTCCAGGCCTGTATTGGAATGGATGGTTTTCTCCAGGCCAGTATTGGAATGGATAGTTTTCCTCTGGCCAGTATTGGAATGGATGCTGTCTCCAGGCCAGTATTGGAATGGATGGTTTTCTCCAGGCCAGTATTGGAATGGATCGTTTTCTCCAGGCTAGTTTTGGAATGGATGTTTTTCTCCAGGCCAGTATAGGAATGGATGATGTTCTCCATGTAGGTATTGGAATGGATGGTTTTCTCCAGGCCAGCATTGGAATGGATGGTTTTCTCCAGGCCAGCATTGGAATGGATGATGTTCACCAGGTAGGTATTGGAATGGATGGTTTTCTCCAGGCCAGTATAGGAATGGATGATGTTCTCCATGTAGGTATTGGAATGGATGGTTTTCTCCAGGCCAGCATTGGAATGGATGGTTTTCTCCAGGCCAGTATTGGAATGGATGGTTTTCTCCCGGCCAGTATTTGAATGGATGGTTTTCTCCAGGCCAGTATTGGAATGGATGGTTTTCTCCAGGCCAGTATTGGAATGGATGGTTTCCTCCAGGCCAGCATTGGAATGAATATTTACCACTACGCTCAGCACCAGCAAGGTGGCGAAGTGATGGGTGTGATCTACATGGAGAGGAAGGGCAGGGTAGTCAGGCAGGAAAGGTTAAGGTTGATCTGGTGCATGGTGCAGCAGGGCAGGGTCGTCGGTGTTGGTTAGGGAGATGGTTGGGGCTGATCGGGTGCATGGAGGAGCAGGGCAGGGTGGAGTGGAGCATCCAGCTTGTTGAATGGTTGCTGTTGATGCTGAAGATGTATGTTGTTGGCTGCGGGGTTGGTGGTGGATTAGATCAGTACTGTGTGAAGATTATTTGAAAAGGACCTAAAGGGAATAATGAGTGCTGTCAACGCCGGGGAGCTGTGGTGCAGATTGAGAGTACTGGCTAGCAGCGGGAATGGTCACAGTCAATGGGGGCAAATGGGTCCTGTAGCGGGGGAAGGTGAAGACTAATGGGTGGGTATTCGACAGCTTCATATGGAGGGGAGCAGGACTCGGCAATAATGGTCAGTTTGATGTGAGTAGGATCAAGGGTAAGAGTCGGCGTGTTGACAGTAACGGGAGTAGGAACAGGGGAGAGGGATGGCATGAATACATTGATGATTACACTGTACACGGTAATGGGGGTAGGCTCAATGGTAACAGGGAGAAGGGTAATGGTAACATTGGGTGGATCAAGAAGGATGGGTTCAAGCTGGAAGTTTGCAGGAGGAGGTTGGAAGGTGGGGAGACTTGTCCTAAATTCCACAGACACCATTTTCTCCAACAATAATGGGAACTACGTGGACACTCAAGGATTGCAAGAAGAGTGGGAGGAGGCAAAAGACAGTGGGTGTGACTTCTACCTGGCTGCAACTTGAAGGCAGATCTAAGGGAGCTGTTCATTGCCTCAATGTTTCAGCTCACTGGCAACAGAGGGATAAATCACCACTCTCTGCTTATTTATTCTTCAGAAAAGCCGCAATGACAGGGGTCTCATGCACCCAATTTGTCTAGTACCAGGGGAAGAAGAGCAAAGGGAGAGACTAATAGAGGCCCTTTTCCCTTAACTCATGATGCCTGAATGCCAGCAACAGGCAGTACAGGAAGGTGAGGATGCTCCGAATGATAACATCCAGGAACGGCCTTATTAAAGACGGGCACTGGCACATCATCGCATCCTCAGGACAGGGACAAATTACCTTCAAATGTCAGAGAGGCAATGCCAGAGACGTCACGTGAGATGGTCACAGAAATTTATAGGATCCTGCAGCATGACCTGTAGCCGCTCAGCTTCGGTGGGAATCCCATGTCAGTTGCCCTCAAGGTGACTGCTGCACAAAATCATTTTTCCAGCGGCTCCTTCCAGGGATCCATGAGCGACATATGTGGCATCTCGCAGTCTGCAACCCACAGGTGCATCAAAGCGGTGCTCTTTTTCAATCTGCCAATGATTTCATCTACTTACCATTTTTTTATTCTTTCATGGTATGTTGGCATCTCTGGCTAGACCAGCATTTTTTGCCCATCCCTAATTGCCCTTGAGAAGGTGGTGGTGAGCTGCCTTCTTAAACTGCTGCAGTCCATGTGGGGTAGGTACACCGACAGTGCTGTTAGGAAGAAAGTTCCAGGATTTTGACCCAGCGACAGTGAAGGAACGACGATATAGGTCCAAGTCAGGATGGTGTATGACTTAGAGTGGAACTTGCAGGTGGTGGTGTTCCCATGCATTTGCTGCCCTTGTCCTTCTAGTTGGTAGAGGTTGTGGGTTTGGAAGGTGTTGTCTAAGGAGGCTTGGTGCATTGCCACAGTGCATTTTGTAGATGGTACACACTGCAGCCACTATGCGTCGGTGGTGAAGGGAGTGAATCTTTGTAGATGGGGTGCCAATCAAGCGGGCTGCTTTGTCCTGGATGGTGTCAAGCTTCTAGAGTGTTGTTGGAGCTGCACCCATCCAGGCAAATGGAGAGTATTCCATCACGCTCCTGACTTGTGCCTTGTAGATGGTGGACAGGTTTTGGGGAGTCAGGAGGTGAATTACTCACCACAGGGTTCCAAGCCTCTGACCAGCTTTTGTAGCCACGGTATTTATATGGCTACTCCAGTTCAGTTTCTGGTCAACATTAACTCCCAGGATGTTGATAGTGGGGGATTCAGTGATTGTAATGCCATTGAATGACAAGGGGAGATGGTTAGATTCTTTCTTGTTGGAGATGGTCATTGCCTGGCACTTGTGTAGCATGAATGTTACATGCCACTTATCAGCCCAAGCCTGGATATTGTCCAGGTCTTGCTGCATTTCTACACGGACTGCTTCAGTACCTGAGGAGTCGTGAATGGTGCTGAACATCCCCAATTCTGACCTTATGATTGAAGGAAGGTCATTGATGAAGCAACTGAAGATGGTTGGGCCTAGGACACTACCCTGAGGAACTCCTGCAGTGATGTCCTGGAGCTGTGATGATTGACCTCCAACAACTACAACCATCTTCCTTTGCGCTAGGTGTGACTCCAACTAGTGGAGAGTTTTCCCCCTGATTCCCATTGACTCCAGTTTTGCTAGGGCTCCTTGATGCCATACTCGGTCAAATGCTGCCTTGATGTCAAGGGCAGTCACTCTCACCTCACCTCTTGAGTTCAGCACTTTTGTCCATGTTTGAACCAAGGCTGTAATGAGGTCAGGAGCTGAGTGGCCCTGACAGAATTCAAACTGAACGTCACTGAGCAGGTTAGTGCTAAGCAAGTGCTGCTTGATAGCACTGTTGATGACACCTTCCATCACTTTACTGATGATCGAGAGTAGACTGATGGGTCGGTAATAGGTCGGGTTGGGCTTGCCCTGCTTTTTATGGACAGGACACACCTGGGCAATTTTCCAAATTGACGGGTAGATGCCAGTGTTGTAGCTGTACTGGAACAGCTTGGCTAGGGGCGCAGCAAGTTCTGGAGCACAGGTCTTCAGTACTATTGCTGGAATATTGTCAGGACCCATAGCCTTTGCAGTATCTAGTGCCTTCAGTCATTTCTTGATATCACGCAGAGTGAATCGAATAGGCTGAAGACTGGCATCAGTGATGCTGGGAACCTCAGAAGGAGGCCGAGATGGATCATCCACTTGGCACTTCTGGCACCTGTAAACGAGGACAGCCAGGCTGCAAGATCTGCAGCCTTCGGTGCCATTGCTGGCTTTGCTAAAGTGCAAGGGGTGAACAACTGTACACATGTGGCCATTAGAGCTCCCTGGAACCAGCCTGCTGCCTTCATCAATTACGAAGGTTTCCACTATTTAAATGTGCAATTGGTTTGCAACCACAGGAGAAGAATCATGCAGGTTTGTGGACGTTTCCCAGGGAGCTGTCACAACTCACACATTTTGAGGAACTCACAGCTTCCTGGAGATTTTGAGGAACTAGCTGAAGTGGACGGATCGATCCTGGGTTACAAAGGTTACCTCCGTTGAACATAGTTGATGACATCAGTACATCATCCCCAAAGCGCGGCTGAAGAGAGGTACAGTGCTGCACATACATCCACCAGAACCATCATTGTGTTCATTGGCAGGTAGAAAATGCGATTCCATTGCCTTGACTGGTCTGGAGGGGCTCTTCAGTACACGTCACAGAGGGTGTCACGAATAATCGTCTGCTGTCCCTTGCACAACCTGGCAATTAGAAACTACAACATTCTTCAGGAGGAGGAACAAGAGGAAAACCAGTCCTCCTCAGAGGAGGATGAGGAAGAGGATGAGGAGGAGGACAGCAATGACAATGAAGCCATCATCGTTATGAGGACCATGGAGAGACATGCAAGGGACAGCAGGGAGAACCTCACTTATGCACATTTCAGCCAACAATGCGCCACATCATCAAGGAATGTTGGGAGGAGAAGCATAACAATTCCCCACAGAAATTCCCTTTTGCCTGAGGTCTTTTTGATCTCTGCAATCTTAACAAAGCATTGCTGCACTTTCATGTGATTGGCATTTGAAATCATCTATTGGCTACAATGAATGTGACTACACACCACTGCAAGCAGCGTTAAGTTATGACTTTCGAAAACAAAAGTAAGGCATGACTGTTTTGGAAAATGTTATTAATCATCACTAGGAAAACAACCATCATTGAAGATTGAAGGCTCAAATTCCAATGAGATATGGACACTGGATATTTCCTGAGATACTTTGCAAACATCATTGCAGTCCTGCCATAGGCCTCCAAAAAACCTCTTTGTATCCATCTGTAATCAAGCAAAACATTACTGAGAGTGGATCAAATTTTGTATGAAATAAAAATGTACTAATAAATCTTTTCTATTGTCACAATATGTACATCACCTATGCCACCTTCGTATTCAAAACTCTTTCAATTTCCTTTTCCTGCCATTACGTCTATGTGCAACCCCGACATTAGCAGCTGAGGAGACAGTCTGCTCAGTGTGCTGCCCCGTTGCTGTGGATGACAGCGGCGGGTGTCCTCTGGAGGAACGGGGCCTTGATGGCTCCATCCTACTGGGGGTCTGCAGCAACGGTGCGTGAGTATCCCCTGTGTGCTCACCTGCTAGAGGTAACGGGCTCAATGCCGGAGTGGAGGACGAGATGTCGCTTTCCCTGGGGATGTCCTGAGAGGAAGGCCCCGGGGCAGCTGGCATGTGCTCCTCCTCCATCTGTGTGCATGATGGCACCTACCTGTCCTCCTGAGGAGAAAGAGCACCTGGAGGGAGGCCCAGTTTCCTCGTTCCCGTCTCGCTTAGACTCTGCTTCATGGAGCCCACAGCAACAGCGATGGAGTGCAGGTCAGATCACATATAGCTTAAGTGTTCAACCAGACTCACCACGGAGCTTGCCAGACTCTACTGAGGAAGCCATGTGCTCAAATGCCTGGAACTTATCAGATGTCATGGCTTGCATGAACTCCTCCATTGCATGCACAAAGCCACACATGATCTCAGGCATCACTGACATACGTTCCAAATGGCTTTGCTGCACATCCAGCAGAATTCTCATAGCAACAAACAGAGGATCATCATGAGTGTGGGGCTGAGCAGGGGCCTGGTCCCCAGCAGTCCTCCCATTGTCAGGGGACTCGGCTGGCACATGACCACCAGCTTGTGACCCAGATTCTAATCTTAAACCCCCTGCGGACCGTGTGGATCTATCTGCGCTGACAGAGGTGGAAGAAGAGGCAGGTGATGGTGCACCCTCTGGGGCATTGGCTTCATCTTCCTCCCCAAAGGAAGAGTCTTGCGCCTCGCGGCATCCATGAATTGAGTGCGGGCACCTGCAGTGGAGACACAAACAGAGACACATTGAACATCGGCTGAATGTGAGTTCACACAATTTCCTTCAGTTTCCACTTATGGCTGCAACAGCAGAGGTGACACGTCATCCTAACACCTTGTCGTCTCTGCTCGCACTGCCTCCCTTCTCTCTCCTGATCTCTGACGCCTCCTCCTCAGCCATGGTCAGTAGCCTTATGTCAGGGACCCCTCCTCCCATACTAGCACTCTGACACTGGTTGTGTCTTCATTTATCCTGCAGCAGACATTGCAGATCTAATGACATGGCAAATGATGCATCACAACCATTGCATACATGCATCAACATCACTCATTCTGCAATGACTTTTGTACAACACATCCAATCACATAACTCTGTAAGATTTAAGGTAGTTATGGAAAAGGACAAAGATGGACCGGAACTAAAGGTACTGAATTGGGGAAAGGCAAATTTCAATATGATAAAACAGGATCTGGCCAAAGTGGACTGGGAGCAGCTACTTGCAGGAAAGTCTACATCACACCAGTGGGAGTCATTCAAAGAGGAAATAGTGAGAGTTCAGAGCCAACATGTTCCCGTAAGGGTGAAGGGTAGGACCAACAAGTCCAGGGAACCCTGGATGTCAAAGGATATAGAAGATTGGATCAGGAAAAAAAAGGAGGCTTATGACAGATTCAGAGGGCTGAAAACAGCGGAGGCACTAGAGGAATATAGAAAGTGTAGGGGGGTACTTAAAAAGTAATTAGGAGAGCGAAGAGGGGACATGAAAAAACACTGGCAGGCAAGATAAAGGAAAATCTTAAGGCATTTTATAAGTATATTAAGGGCAAGAGGATAACCAGGGAAAGAGTAGGGCCCATTAGGGACCAAAGAGGCAATCTGTATGTGGAGCCGGAAGTCAAGGAGAGGTTTTAAATGATTACTTTCAATCTGTGTTCACTATGGAGGAAGACGATGTAGGTGTAAAGATCAGGGAGGGGGATTGTGATCTACTTGAACATATTAGCATTGAAAGGGAGGAAGTATTAGCTGTTTTAGCAGGCTTAATAGTGGATAAATCCCCAGGCCCAGATGAGATGTATCCCAGGCTGTTATGTGAGGTAAGGGAGGAGATAGCACGGACTCTGACACAAATTTTCAAATCCTCTCTGGCCACAGGAGAGGTACCAGAGGATTGGAGGACAGCAAATGTGGTACCATTATTTAAGAAGGGTAGCAGGGATAAACCAAGTAATTACAGTCTAACATCAGCGGTAGGGAAACTATTGGAAAAAATTCTGAGGGACAGGAATTAATCAGGGATAGTCAGCATGGCTTTGTCAGGGGGAGATCGTGTCTAACTAACGTGATTGAATTTTTCGAGGCGGTGACTAGATGTGTAGATGAGGGTAAGGCAGTTGATGTAGTCTACATGGACTTCAGTAAGGCTTTTGATAAGGTCCCGCATGGGAGATTTGTTAAGAAGGTAAGAGCCCATGGGATCCAGGGCAATTTGGCAAACTGGATCCAAAATTGGCTTAGTGGCAGGAGGCAGAGGGTGATGGTCGAGAGTTGTTTATGCGAGTGGAAGCATGTGACCAATGGTGTACCACAGGGATCGGTGCTGGGTCCCTTGCTGTTCGTAGTGTACATTAATGATTTAGATGTGAATATAGGAGGTATGATCAGTAAGTTCACAGATGACACGAAAATTGGTGGTGTCGTAAATAGTGAGGAGGAAAGCCTTAGATTACAGGATGATATAGATGGGCGGAGCAGTGGCAAATGGAATTTAATCCCGAGAAGTGTGAGGTGATGCATTTTGGGAGGATTAACAAGGCAAGGGAATATACAATGGATGGTAGGACCCAAGGAAGTACAGAGGATCAGAGGGACCTTGGTGTACTTGTCCATAGATCACTGAAGGCAGCAGCACGGGTAGATAAGGTGGTTAGGAAGGCATATGGGATGCTTACCTTTATTAACTGAGGCATAGATTATAAGAGCCGGGAGGTTATGCTGGAGCTGTATAAAATGCTAGTTAGGCCACAGCTAGAGTACTGTGTACAGTTCTGGTCGCCACACTATAGGAAGGATGTGATTGCACTGGAGAGAGTGCAGAGGAGATTCACCAGGATGTTGCCTGGGGTGGAGCATTTCAGCTATGAAGAGAGACTGAAAAGGCTAGGGTTGTTTTCTTTGGAGCAGAGAAGGCTGAGGGGGGACATGATTGAGGTATACAAAATTATGAGGGGCATTGATAGGTTAGATAGGAAGAAACATTTTCCCTTAACAGAGGGGTCAATAACTAGGGGGCATAGATTTAAGGTAAGGGGCAGGAGGTTTAGAGAGGATTTGAGGGAAAAAATTTTCACTCAGAGGGCGGTTGGAATCTGGAATGCACTGCCTGAAGAGGTGGTAGAGGCAGGAACCCTCACAACATTTAAGAAGTATTTAGATGAGCAATTGAAATGCCCTAGCATACAAGGCTATGGCCAAGTGCTGGAAAATGGGATTAGAATAGTTAGGTGCTTGATGGCCGGCACAGACACAATGGGCCGAAGGGCCTGTTTCTGTGCTGTATAACTCTATGACTCTATGATAAACAATGCCAAACTTCATCTTGGCACAACATCATGTAGTAGATGGCACCAAGGCTTCTCATGCATTCCACAGCATTCCTTGCGTACCCTCTACCTTAAGGACAGAGAGACATGGAAGAAAACAATGGAGCTGCCTCGCCAAGGCCGCTTACCCTCGCTGATCTGAGCAAGTCGTTGATGCACTTGTGGCACTGCACGCATGTTCTAAGAATTACACCAGGGCTCGAGACCTCCTCTGTTACCCTGTCCAGGCCGCCTTGGTCAAGCGGGAGGGTCTTCTGACTCCATCTGCAGGGAAGAAGACCTCCCGCCTTTCCCTGATGGCCTGGAGGAGAACCTGCAAGGAGTCATCACTTAAACGTGGGGCGGGACGCTGCCTGCTGGCTGTCATGTCATTCACTTTGGCTGTAGGGAAAATAAATGATATGAAGTTGGTGGTGACTTTCACAAAATAAGGGAGGCAAAAACATTTTTATTTAAGTTAGTCTGAAGATACTTACATGAAAGGAGGGTTGCTGCTCCTTGCAGCTGCAAGCACAGAATGTTTTATATCTGTGGCGATCATGGTGATTGGGGCAGTGACAGCGGATTCCACTAATGAAAGGCTGCCCCACCCCCACCCCGCATGATCCCATGTGTCCCCGGTGCCCGTTGATGCATGGCTAATCTGCAGACAAAATCGCGTGGGAAACGGGATTTGTGGCGGGAGCAGACGATACGACAACTTCTGGGCCCGCCGTCGGGAATGCCACGGCAATCATAATATTTTGCTCTCGGTTTCTCAGTCTAAAAGACAAAATCAGGTGGAAGACACAACAGAGGTACAAAGGGTGATCATCCAGACCCTTACTGACAATTTTTAATAATGCCTTGATAATGGAAACAAGTTACCCAAACTGGGGAAATTTTGGGTCATAAACATAAAACCACGCACTTCCAGTTCTCTGTCACTTGGAACAAATGAAAAAAAAAAGTAATCTTCTAAAACTTCTCTCTCCCATCCCTCTGGTCTTATTGCTTTAAAAAAGTAAGAGGAGGCCATTCAGCCCCCCCCCCCCAAGTCTGTTAAGCCATTCAATTAGAACATGGTTCATCTGTATCTTAACTCCACCTGGTCGCCTTGGTTCCATAACCTTTCGCATCCTTATCTATCAAACTCAAACCCCCAGCCTCAACAGCTTCCCAGGGGAAATTGGATGTGAATTAACACACGTTCTAAAGATCGCTCAGTAATTGGTAAAAGCGTCTGATGCTGCTGAATATTGCTCTTGATGTGACAGAATGAGGTTTCTTTTTCATTCTTTGAAAGTTCAGGGGAGAACACGCCACATCTTAGAGGTGTTGGTGTCTTCAAAAGAAGCTTGGTCCCTTTCTGAGATTCCAGGACATTGCTCATTTTATCAAGTGCAGATGAGAATGATCAAAAACACACGGCATCAAAATCTGGCTGTTTTGGTGCTTCAAGGACGTAGAGCAACAGGGAGTCCTAAACAATCTTTAATGTTGCTTATTTTGGTTGAGGAAGTATCTGTGACTCTTCCTCCTTCAGGAAACAATCTATTCATGAAATAACTAATAATACAGGGGGACTATTAGAAGGAACTCTTTGTGACCATTCATATTATAGTGGCTCCTAACAGAGGTAACAAAATGGTGATGCTCTTATTTATTTTTCTTAAGTCAAGATCATGTCTGGATGGAAAACGGTCATATTACAAATGAAATAGCTTACAAGACAGGGAAGAATAAACAGTAACAGACTTTAGACTTGTTGCCAGGAATTTGCCAGTCTGTGCGAAAAAGCCGAAAAGGGCCTCGTCCCTTGACTCTGATAGAATATTTTTCCAATGGCTGCCCTTCTCAGTCAATGAAACTATTGAAGTCAAACCATCTTATCAACATCAAAATTGAAATGCTGATCCTTTTCACCGACACTAATTCAATAGGAATGTTATGTTTTCACTGGTTTGCTGAGATATTTTAAAGTACTGTAAATAAACCTGTTGTTGATTTAGAACTAGCACCATATCTGCATTGCTCTGAGATAAATCAGATATATAAAATATCCGGTAAACCAGTGAAAAAGTTCCTACAAGGATGGTGGAGCAAAATTTAATTTTAGCAGCTCCAGAACTATTTCTTTCATCATCAGCAAATCCTCCCTTATGCTGGGTGTGATGGATTTCGGGGTTCAAGACCTACTTGCTCACTATGGACATGGACAGTCCAGATATAGCTGCGATCTGCAAGAAAGCGATACTTGGATATTGTCTTGGAGTAGCAGGCCAGTGAATATTCGAGCAGCTCATATAATATATGTCTATATTTGATACATCAGTAAGTGTTCTCGAAAAATGCTTCGGGCCAAAGATGATTGAACAATACACATTCCGCAACAGATCCCATCCTCATCATCACTTTTTGTTATGCTTTCACTGGTTTGCTGGATATTTTATATATATGATTAATCTCGGAGCAATGTAGATATGGTGCTAGTTCTAAGTCTCTAGTTAAGATACATGTTTGTGCAACTGCGCAGCAGTCCTGACTGCTCTGCGCAGTGCAACAGGTCTCACACAAGAAAGAATTAGGGGCGGCACAGTGGTGCAGTGGTTAGCACCGCAGCCTCACAGCTCCAGGGACCCGGGTTCGATTCTGGGTACTGCCTGTGTGGAGTTTGCAAGTTCTCCCTGTGACCGCTTGGGTTTTCGCCGGGTGCTCCGGTTTCCTCCCACAGCCAAAGACTTGCAGGTGATAGGTAAATTGGCCATTGTAAATTGCCCCTAGTGTAGGTAGGTGGTAGGGAATATGGCATTACTGTAGGGTTAGTATAAATGGGTGGTTGTTGGTCGGCACAGACTCGGTGGGCCGAAGGGCCTGTTTCAGTGCTGCATCTCTAAATCAAAAAATCAAATCAATAACTAGAGGGAACACTGTCTGCCATATTATCAGCAGTGTGTACCTTTGGCACCCATACTTGGGTTTTCAACTGTGGAGAATGCAGGCAAGTGGCTTAGCATTGAACCCCACCAGGTCTGAAGTACTTCTGCTGTTTTTCTGCACCCAGGTCGTGGATCCCTCAACACCTGATGGAAATTTGTCTCCAGCATAAAAATGATAGTAAAATGAGTGTGTAAAATGCAATGCTGACCACCCCCTCCCACCATCACCAGCGTTCCACCAGGCAGTCGGCGGGAATGTGGAGCTGAGGTTACAATCAGATCAGCCATGATCCTGTTGAATGGCAGAGCAGGGTCGAGGGGCCGAGTGGCCTACTCCTGCTCTTAAATCATGTGTGCATATGTAAAATATAATGCCACGATAAAGTCCCCATTCCAATGGCACCAGAAAACTGGATTTTTAAAAAATTTAATCATTCACAGGGTGTGGGTGTCACTGGCAAGGCCAGCATTTGTTGCCCATCCCTAATTGCCCTTGAGAAGGTGGTGGTGAGCAGCCTTCTTGAACCATTGCAGTCCATATGGTGTAGATACGCTCACAGTGCTGTTAGAGAGGGAGTTCCAGGATTTTGACCAAGTGGCAGTGAAGGAACGGCGATATAGTTCCAAGTCAGGATGGTGTGTGACTTGGAGAGCAACTTGCAGGTGGTGGTGTTCCCATGCAACTGCTGCCCTTGTCCTTCTAGGTGGTAGAGGTCTTGTTGCATAATGGCCATTTTGAGTTGAGTTTTTGACCTGAAGAGTTTCTCTGCTCCAAGGGAGATGGAAAAGAAATCAGCCAAGATTCCCTGTTCCTCCTCACTATCCTGTGATCTCTCCTGCGAAGTGTATGGGTGTGGGACATGAGACCTGTAACACATCCCACCCTCCATGACTGGAAATTCCACTCGCACTCTAGTCCCACCCAGGAGGAATGAGCAGAGCTGTGGGAGGAATCATACCCTGGCATGAGTCAGTGTTTTCCGGAAAGGCGGGGAGAAAAGAGAAGCAAAATGGGAAAAAATGGTAATGGTGAAATATTCCTCCACATTAGACAGATTAACACACACTGGATTTTGTTCAAGAGCATTTTCGGGTCGGGAAAACACTTATTAATGGCATAAGGTTGTCTGTAGCAGCTTAAGATCTCATATTAACCTCATTACAATGAGTGTCACATAATTCATTACACACATTCTAAAAAGTCATTCGTCCCACCATATATGTATTTAACAAGCACTTTCGAGGTGAAGCCAGAGAGAGAGAGGTTAGAATGCGAAGCTCACTTCCACAAGGAGTAGTTGAGTTGAATAGTATAGATACATTTAAAGGAGAGATAGAGAAACACATGAGGGAGAAAGGAATAGAAGGATATGTTGATAGGGTGAGACGAAGAGGGGGTGGATCTTAAACACCATCAAGGACCAGTTGGGTCGATGTACATTCTATGTAAACAGCACACACTAGTGAAATGTACGTACAAGAATAAATAATATTTATTTGTTAAATACAGAACTACTTGCTGTTTATATACCAGGGGTGAGGAAATGTGGAGAGACTGGAAAAGTTGGGATTCTTCTCCTTAGGGCAGAGCAGGTTAAGGGGAGATTTTATAGAGGCGTTCAAATTATACAGGGTTTTGGTAGAGTAAATAAGGAGAAACTGTTTCCACTGGCAGGAGGGTTGGTAACTAGTGAACACAGATTTAAGGTCATTGGCAAATGAATCAGAGGAGAAATGAGGAGAATTGTTTTTTTATGCAGCGAGTTGTTGTGATCTGGAATGCGCTGCCTGGAAGGGCGTTGGAAATCAATTCAATAATAACTTTCAAAAGGGAATTGGTTAAATAAAATGAAGCATTTGCAGGGCTATGGGGAAAGAGCAGCAGGAGTGAGACTAATTCGATTGGTCTATGAGAGAGCCAGCACAGGCACGATAGGCTGAATGGCCTCCTTCTATGCTGTATAATTCTATGATTGCGTTTCAATAAGTGATGTGGGAGATTATCTGAGATTTCATTTTACAGATGCTTACTGCATGCACCCTAACAGTGCCTCATATTGTGAGCTCGGTGCTCTCCAATTGCAGTGAATATTCTGTGGCAAAGTGGCAGCTCAGGGTGAGTGCATTATTTTGAACAATACGCTTGTAAAAATTATGAATAAAATTACTCTCAGGGTTAAGTGGTTAGCTGACCCAATACCATCTCTTTTTTAGTGTCGATTGATAGGGGTTGAGAGGGTAGCCTCCATTAGAGCTGGAATCAAATGCGAAAAGCTACACACACAAAATACAGATTTGTCTGGCTTTTTGGTTGATTTGTTTTGTGTAAGAGGAGAATATTTGTTCCGAATAAGGACATGTAATGGGTAGGTTGGTGAATCCAAGAGGCAGTAGGATTTGGCGCTGGACTGTTTGAATCAGTAATGCACAGACTATGAGACAATTTACCACAAGCAGTCCTTACATCAGTCTTGCATACATTGAAAGGAATGGGTTAACAATGATAGATTGGTAGCTGAAGGTTGGCAAAGGAACAAAAAGTAAACTAAAACCAGGCTTGAATTTGGAGGAAACCGGCCAGGTTGGCTATGTGACAAGGGTAACAATATGTTTTTGACCCTCACATGACACTGCCATGTCGAGGGTATAGTGGGTGCCTCCTCCCTAGAGAAATCACCCACATGCCTACTCCCCTCTGGCATGCCCCTGAATTAATTTCATTTGACCTGCTTGGCTTTTTCTTGCTTATTCATGAAGTTCTTTGTGCTCAATTGGAATGATAGTTTGTTCTACATCCATCTTTCAAGTTCCCTATGTTGCTGGTATTTACATAGGAAAATAGGAGCATGAGGAGGCCATTTTGCTCCTCCATTGTGTTCCACCAATCAATGAGATCATGGCTGATCAGCGACCTAACTCCATATTTACAAACAGAAATGTCCTTTTTAACATAGAATTACATTGAATTTGCAGCACAGAAACAGTCCATTCGGCCTAAGTAGTCCATGCCGGAGTTTATGTTCCACATGAGCCTCCTCCCACCCCTTACCCTATCAACACATCCTTCTATTCCTTTGCCAATTACATGCCCAATCTGCAGGTTTATTAATGTCTTCCTGTATTATGTCGCAAGCCTCCTCAGCATTAACCATACCTCCCTGCAAATTATTTTAGTTGAGATCTTTCAAAGCTGGTTTCTTCCAATGTGTCGTGTACTTTTTAATCGGAGACTGGGGTTGATATCTCAAACAGCCCTGCTTGTAATCGCAGAGATGTTTGTTTCTGACTGAACTGTTCCATATTGAGAATGGCCAACTTTTAGAGTACGTATGTTCCATTTTGATTTTTCGGCACTGCATTTTATCCTTTCCCCACTTTTTTCCTGTCTTCTTTGTGAAGGGATTGACAGCAACAACTTGCATTTATAAAGCACCTTTAACTTAATTAAATATTCCAAGGTGCTTCACAGGAACGATTATCAAACAAAATTAGACACTAAGACACATAAGGAGGTATTAGAGAAAATGGCCAAAAGCTTGGTCAAGGAGGTTGATATTTAGGAGTGTCTTAAAGGAAGAAGGAGAGGTGGAGAGGTTTCTGGAGGGAATTCCAGAGCTTAGAACCTTGACAATGGTGGAGCCATTAAAATTGAGGATGCCCAAGAGGCCAGGATTAGTTGAGCTCAGATACCTGGGAAGATTGTGATGCTGGAGGAGGTTATAGAGAAGGGGCGAGGCCATGGAAGGATTTGAAAGCAGGGATGAGAATTTTAACATGGAGGTTTTGCTTGACCGGGAGCCTATATAGGTCAGCGAGCACAGGGGTGATAGGCGAACAGGACTTGGTGCTTGTTAGGACACGGGGATCAGGGTTTTGGTCGACCTCAAAGGTGATGGTGCCCATGTCCCCAGCACCTGATCCAAGTTGCCTGCTTTTCGCACATGAACAGGGACTGCAACTATTGAAGGGGCCTAACAGCTGATCCTGATCCTGCCATCACCCAATGTCCATTCAAAAAAAAAGAATAAAAACAATGCAGGCACACATTCCACTAGGGGCCATTGGATAGTGAGCTGGATTGGGGAACTATTTTCCCTTTGCCTGCCTGTGAAGCGCTGAGGTCAATTATAATTTTTCAAATATTCATTCACAGGATGTGGGCACTGCTGGCAAGGCTGGCATTTATTATCCATCCCTAGTTTCCCTTGAGAAGCGTATTCTGAGCCGTCTTCTTGAATGGCTGCAGTTCATGTGGTGAAAGTGGTCCCATAGTGCTGTTAGGTAGGGAGTTTTAGGATTTTGATCCAGCGGCAATGAAGGAATGTCGAATACAAATTATTACCAATTTACAGCACAAAAACAGGCCATTCGGCCCAACTAGTCCATGTCAGTGTTTATGCTGCACATGAGCCTCCTCCCACCCCTCTTTATCTCACCCCATTAACATGTCCCTCTATTCCTTTCTCCCTCATGTGCTTAGCTAACTTCCCCTTAAATGTATCTATGCCATTCACCTCAACCACTGTCTGTGGTAGTAAATTCCACATTCTCACCACTCATGGGGTAAGTATATAAAGGGTGGCGTGTTTAATGGGTGGGTGTGTAACTGGTGTGGTATGTAGCGGGCTGGTGTGAAGCAGGAAGGTTTATAACAGGCGGGTGTATAATAGACGGGTGTGTATCGGGCGGGATGTTGAACAGTTGGGTCTATCATAGTTAGGTCGATAATGAGCAGCGTGTGTAACGGGCGAGTGTATAAAGGGTGAGTGTGTAACGGACAAGTGTATAATGGGTGGGTACATAACGGGCGAGTGTATAACGGGCGAGTGTATAACGGGCGAGTGTATAACAGGCGGGTGTAAAACAGGCGCGTGTAGAGCATATAACAGGCGGGTGTATAATGGTCGGGGTGCATAATGGGTGAGTGTATAACGGGCAAGTGTATAATGAGCACATCAATAACGGGCAGGTATATAACAGGCGAGTATATAATGGGCAGGTGTATAATGGGTGAGTGTATAACAGGTGGGTGGATAACAGGTGGGTGGATAACAGGTGAGTGCATAACGGGCGGATGTATAATGGGCGGGTGTGTAATGGGCGGGTGTGTTATGGGCGGGTGTGTTATGGACGGGTGGATAATGGGCGGATGTGTAATGGGCGAATGTATAACGGGTGAGTGTATAATGGACGAGTGTATAACGGTGGGTGTGTAACAGGCGGGTGTGTAATGGGCATGTTTTTAATGGATGGGTGTATAACGGGCGGGTGTATAACAGGCAGGTGTTTAATGGGCAAGTGTGCAATGTGAGGGTGTGTAATGGGCAGTTGTATAATTGGCGAGTATATAATTGGCAAGTGTGTAAAGCGTGGGTGTGTAATGGGTGGGTGAATAATGCTCAGGTGTGTAATGGGCGAGTGTATAATGGGTGGGTGTGTAATGGGCAGGTGTATAATGGGTGGGTGTGTAAATGGTGAGTGTATAAGGGGTGGGTGTGTAATGGGTGGGTGTATAATGGTGGGTGTGTAAATGGTGAGTGTATAATGGGTGGGTGTGTAATGGGTGGGTGTATAATGGTGGGTGTGTAATGGGCAGGTGTGTAATGGGCAGGTGTATAATGGGCAGTTGTATAATTGGCGAGTATATAATTGGCAAGTGTGTAAAGCGTGGGTGTGTAATGGGTGGGTGAATAATGCTCAGGTGTGTAATGGGCGAGTGTATAATGGGTGGGTGTGTAATGGGCAGGTGTATAATGGGTGGGTGTGTAAATGGTGAGTGTATAATGGGTGGGTGTGTAATGGGCGGGTGTATAATGGTGGGTGTGTAATGGGCAGGTGTGTAATGGGCAGGTGTATAATGGGCAGTGTATAATGGGTGGGTGTGTAATGGGCGGGTGTATAATGGGCGGGTGTATAATGGGCGGTGTATAACGGGTGGGTGTGTAATGGGCGGGTGTATAATGGGCAGGTGTATAATGGGCGGTGTATAACGGGTGGGTGTGTAATGGGCGGGTGTATAATGGGCAGGTGTATAATGGGTGAGTGTATAACAGGTGGGTGTGTAATGGGCGGGTGTGTAATGAGCGAGTGTATAATGGGTGAGTGTATAATTGGCTAGTGAGTAATGGGCGGGTGTGTAATGGACGGGTGTATAATAGGCAAGTGTATAACGAGCGGATGTGTAATGGGTGGGTGTGTAACTGG
Source organism: Heterodontus francisci (assembly GCF_036365525.1). Lineage (NCBI taxonomy): Eukaryota > Metazoa > Chordata > Chondrichthyes > Heterodontiformes > Heterodontidae > Heterodontus > Heterodontus francisci. The sequence goes on from NC_090375.1 coordinate 192,843,418, forward strand.
CGAGTGTATATGGGTGGGTGTGTAACGGGCGGATGTATAATGTGCAGGTGTGTAATGGGCGACTGTATAATGGGTGGGTGTGTAATGGGCGGGTGTATAATGGGCTAGTGAGTAATGGGCGGGTGTGTAATGGACGGGTGTGTAACAGGCAAGTGTATAACGAGCGGATGTGTAATGGGCGTGTGTGTAACTGGCGAGTGTATAATGGGCGGGTGTGTAATGGTGGATATATAATACGCAGGTGTGTAATGGGCGGGTGTGTAACTGGTGAGTGTATATGGGCGGGTGTGTAATGGGCGGATGTATAATGCGCAAGTAGGTAATGGGCGACTGTATAATGGGTGGGTGTGTAATGGGCGGGTGTATAATGGGCAGGTGTGAATTGGGCGGGTGTGTAATGGGTGGGTGTGTAACTGGCAGGTTTTTAAAGGGGGGGTGCAATGGGTGAGTGTGTAATGGGCAAGTGTGTAATGGGCGGGTGTATAATGGGCGGGGCTGTAATGGGCGGGTGTATAATGGGCAGGTGTGTAGCTGGCGGGTTTATAAAGGGGGGTGTAATGGGCGTGTGTATAATGGGTGGGTGTATAATCGGCTAGTGAGTAATGGGCGGGTGTGTAATGGACGGGTGTATAACAGGCAAGTGTATAACGGGCGGATGTGTAATGGGTGGGTGTGTAACTGGCGAATGTATAATGGGCGGGTGTGTAACGGGCGGATGTATAATGTGCAGGTGTGTAATGGGCAACTGTATAATGGGTAGGTGTGTAATGGGTGGGTGTATAATGGGCTAGTATGTAATGGGCGGGTGTGTAATGGACTGGTGTGTAACAGGCGAGTGTATAACGAGCGGATGTGTAATGGGCGGGTGTGTAACTGGCGAGTGTATAATGGGCGGTTGTGTAATGGGCGGATGTATAATGCGCAGTTGTGTAATGGGCGGGTGTGTAACTGGCGAGTGTATAATGGGCGGGTGTGTAATGGGCGGATGTATAATGCGCAAGTGTGTAATGGGCGACTGTATAATGGGTGGGTGTGAATTGGGCAGGTGTGTAATGGGTGGGTGTGTAACTGGCAGGTTTTTAAAGGGGGGGTGTAATGGGCGAGTGTGTAATGGGCAAGTGTGTAATGGGCGGGTGTATAATGGGCGGGGCTGTAATGGGCGGGTGTATAATGGGCAGGTGTGTAGCTGGCGGGTTTATAAAGGGGGGTGTAATGGGCGGGTGTGTGATGGGCAGGTTTGTGATGGGCGGCTGTGTAATGGGTGGGTGTGTAACAAGTTGCTGGTCCATTACTGTCTGTTTCTTACCCTCCACTGAGAATGTGAATTACCTCCAATGGGTTCCCTCTTCTCTCTATTATTTTAACAGAGACATTGATCTGATCATTTTAAATGGATTAGCTCCTCCATTAACATAGACAGAGGAAGTGACCCAAAATGGTTCCGTGTTTGTCTTCTATTAATGCTGGTAATAATTTCTAGGCAATAAAAAAAGGAAATAATTTCATTTACAGACTGCGTATCATTGAAGATCTTCGTACAGTGGTTGTGTTTTATTATCCAGTGACTTGTTATGAAGGTAAATTCTGGAGCAGTGATAAGGAGACACATGGTTGGTATAATGAGCATTTGTTTGCAGAGGAACAACAACTTACATTTATACAGCTCCTTTAACGTAATAAAATGTCCTAAGGTGCTTCACCGTATTTGACACTGAGACACACAAGGAGATATTAGGACAGCTGACCAAAAACATGGTTAAAGAATGAGGTTTTAAAGGAGAAAAGAGAGCAAGAGAGGTTCTGGGAGGGAATTCCAGAGCTTAGAACCCAGACAGCTGAAGACACGACCACCAATGGTGGAGCGATTGACATCGGGGATGCTCCAGGGGTCAGAATTGGAGGAGCACAGAGATCAGTGGGTTATGGGGCTGGAGAAGGTTACAGAGATACAGGGTGGGGTGAAACCAAGGAGAGATTTGAACATAAGGATGAGAATTTTAAATTCGAGGCATTGCTGGTCTGGGGAAACAACAAATAATGGCTTCAAAGAACTTGAAAGGTTAATGTTAGTGAAACTTAAGAGTGATGCCAATAAAGTCGGTCATTATATGAGGCTCCCTGCATGAGTATGGATGATAGATACCTGCCCCCTCTATAACAGACTGCCAGGTAATACGGGATTGGCCCTGTGTAATTGACAGACAACAGACAGAATATTATCAGACAGATAGAAAAAATAGACACCTCCGTACCATTACACTACTCGAACTTAGACCCAGCCCGAAGCAATCATGGAAATCTTAAACGTGACAACATTTTTTTTTATCATTAAAGAAGAAATTCAGAAATTGTTGGAACCCTAATCACAGACAACCATGTGTCATAAACTTTTATTGCGATATGGAACATTACGTCATGCACGTAAAGAAGAAACAGGAGCAAAACTTCCTGGAAGTTGGGCCAACGTGAAGCTTATTAAATTAACATTGAAGCTGCCCAGTTCTGATCACTCCTCTTTCTCTGCTCACTTCAGCATTTGTCCCTAATGATCTGGAATACGCTGCCTGAAAGACTGCCGGAAACTGATTCAAAAAGCAATTGGATAAATACTTGAATTGGAAAAAGTCGCAGGACAATAGAGAAAGAGCAAGGGAATGGGACTAATTGGAGAGCTCTTTCAAAGAGCCAGCGCAGGCAGGATGGGCTGAATGGCCTCCTTCTGTGCTGTACGATTCTAAGAAAATCAGTGACAGAATTACATGTGTACAGAATTCTGTTGTCTTTTCAGTTTTTATTGATAATCACAGATGTTTTCCCAGATTTTTATATTAATCACATTCAATTTTTTTTTTACTGATTTTCATCCAAAGCTTCAGAAAGCTGCCAACAAATGAGACTTCATAAACTACTTATTTGTGAGAGTTTCAGCTGATTCAAATCTGCACCCACAGTTATCCAAGATCATGGAAGGAAAAAAGGTATGGATACGAGACCAAAGCAGAGAAGGAATTATCCAGGGAGATGAAAATCATCAGAGATCTTATTTAGTACACACTCCAGAAAAGGTTCTATCAGACAAAATAGGAGAAACCTTATTCCTATTCCTCTAAGATGTCAATCAGTCATATATTTGGATGAACCAGATGTTGATCCTGAAGTTCAGGGAAAACCGGATACTACAAACCTCAGTGAAGGTCGACCAAGTCAACAACCAAGAGTTCAGAGAAAGACTACTGATCTTCTGAGTCTGACAAGAACATGATCCGGGAGAGTGGCGAAGCATCCTGACAGATTGAATCTGTGATGTCAGAGGCTTGGGGGGAGATGGTGTAGTAGGTAAAGTAAAAATGAATGTATATATATAAAAAATATATATGGACAAAGACTTGGGAGGTGTAGAATGAGGGTCTGAAAGGGTTAATGTTTGGGGCAGTGAAAGTAACACTTCCCACTGTGATGATGATGTAAGAGATCACATGTGTAATTGGCTTGGGAGAAGCAAGAAGCAACATGAGTAACAGAAGCTAGACAGACGTATGGAAAGTGTATATAGTCCATGTAAATATAATAAAAGAGTTACTGTTAAGATTTACGACGACTCCGAGATCTCTGTAAAAACCAAGCTCAACCTAGCGTCTGAAATGCTAGCAACAATATACAACAGGAAACATGGCAGCTAATTTGCACACAGCAAGCTCCCACAAACAGCAATGTGAGAATGAACAGAAAATCTTCTTACAGTGATATTGGTTGAGGGATAAATATTGGTCAGGATTCAAAGTAAGAATTTGGGAAGGGAGTAATTTAACATAGGTTTGAATTATCTTTTGAATATCTGGCTGTTCAATGAGTATATTAATAAGTAAGTGATCCCTTAATATTGTTTCATGCAAGTCATGCCTTCTTTCAATCAGCAATTTCCATTGAAGTCCAACAGATGAATTACTGCCAAACCTTCTTATGACTATTATTGAGCTGGTCAGCTCATCTGCTGCTGAAACACTCATTCATGCCTTAGTTGCATCTAGATTTGATTCTTTCAACGTGCTCCTGGCTGGTTTCCCACATTCTACTCTCTGTAAAGTTGAGGTCATCCAAAACTTTGCTGCCCATGTCTTGCACCAAGTCCCATTCCCCTAGCACCCCTGTGCTCGCTGACCTACACTGGCTCCCGGTCAAGTAACGTCTTGATTTTAAAATTCTCATCCTTGTTTTCAAATCCCTCCCTGGCCTCACACCCTCCCTATCTCTGTAATCTCCTCCAGCCCTACAGCCCTCCAGGTTATCTGCACTCCTCCAATTCTGGCCTCTTATGCATCACTGATTTCAATTGCTCCACCATTGGTGGCCACGTCTTCAGTTGCCTCGGCCCCAAGCTCTGGAATTCCCTCCCTAAACCTCTCCGAGTCTCCACCTCACTTTCCTCCTTTAAGACACTCCTTCAAACCCACCTTTGACAAGCTTTTGATCACCTGACCTAGTATCCCTTTTTGTGACTCGGTGTTATACTTTGTTTTATAATGCTGCTGTGAAGCACCTTGGGATGTTTTGTTAGATTAAAGGTGCTATGTAAATATAAGTTGTTGTTGTATACCTTTACTGGTGACTAATCAACCGTTCAGTCAGTTGTGCTGGTGACAACTGTGCCATTATTGAAAGTGGTAAGGGTCACAGAATCAATGGGAAAATAGTTTTTAAACAGTTATCAGAATGATACTAAATGATAAAAGGGATAAATTATGAGGGGAGGTTGCACAGACTAAGCTTGAGTATAGAAGATTAAGCAGTGATGAGGTGTTTAAGATGATTAAAGGATTCGGTAGGGTAGAGAGAAACTATTTCCTCTGGTTGGGGGGAGTCCAGAACAAAGGGGCAGAACCTTAAAATTAGAGCCAGGCTGTTCAGGGGTGATGTCAGGAAGCACATGTTCACACAAAGAAGAGTGGAAATCTAGAACTCTCACCCCCCAGGAAGCTGTTGAAACGGGGGTCAATTGAAAATTTTACACTGAGATCAATAGATTTTTGTTAGGTACGGCCTGCGCCCTGGAGAGAAAACTCCAGCTTCGTGTTCAATCCAGAAGTGACATACACCCCGGGCACAGTCCACCATCTCCTGAAACGGATGGACGCATCATTATCACGGATAGTGAAGGTTATGGAACCAAGGTTGGTAAATGGAGTTAAGGTATAAATAAGCCATGATCTCATTGAATGGTGGAACAGGATCAAGGGGCTGAATGGCCTCCTCCTGTTCCAATGAGACCATCTCCTAGAGCGTGAAATATCTGAGAAAAGTGGAGAAGCGTTGTTCACTCAAATGGGCTGTTTTCTACACAGGTGATATTGAGGCTTTGAGAAGGAGCCACTAGATTAACCTCCAGTTTGATGCATTTTAGTTATTAAGATAGACTAAAAGAGCTGGCACTCTATACTACAGAGAAGTGTAGATTTAGGGTTGATCTGAGGTTTAGAAAATGATGAAAGGAATTGATAGTGTTTGAGCTGACAGTTTGTTCCTGTTAATTAGGTTAGGGAGGGCCGGGGGTCACAATTTTAAGTTGTACAAGGCCAGATTGAGGTTCAATGTCAGAGATGTTGCTTTTCCCAGAGAATAGTGGACCTTTGCAACAGGCTGCCATCTTGTGCGATGGACGCTGACTCACTGAATTCCTTCAAGCAAGAGCTGGAGCTGTTTCTGACTGGGGCGGAGATCACCTTGTACAAGAGCCAGGTGCTGCATAGAATGATCAGGGCCAGAGTGATATTCAGAGCTAGGTTCGGTTGCCTAAGGGAGTCAGAGAGGGATTCCATAGATCTTATTTTTCATGTTCAATTTTTGGGGCACTGGCATCAGTACTCAGGGAAGATGGAGCTATTCCATTGGGATGGGCTTCACTTGAACCGGGCTGGAACCAGTGCCCTGGCCAATTGCTTAATTAGGGCTGTGGACAGAGCTTTAAACTAACAGAGGTGGGGGAGGGTTTGGGTAAAGGGAAATTTAGAAATCCAAAGAGAGGGGTCAGGGCATCAGAGCAGGATAGTGATGTGGGTAACTCCCAACAGAATGGGTCAGGAAGGGACAGAGAGTTTAAGAAAAACTGTACATTGGCAAATAAGGTCATTGCAGGGAAAAGAGGTAAAAAATGAAATCAAAGTTCCTTTATCTGAATGCACAAAGCATCTGTAATAAAATAGATGAACTAGTGGCACAAATAGAGGTAAATGATCTAGATCTAATTGCCATTACCGAGACATGGTCGCAGGGAGATCAAGGTTGGGACATAAATATTCCAGGGTACACAATATTTTGGACAGACAGACAGACAGAATGGCAAAGGAGGAGGGGTAGCCCTAATAGTAAAGGATGGCATAAGGACAATAAGAAGGAATCTGGCTTCAGAAGATCATGAAGTAGAATCAGTTTGAGTGGAAATTAGCAGTAGCAGGAGTCAGAAAACACTGGTGGGAGTAATTTACAGGCCCCCGAACAGTAGTTATATTATTGGACAGAACATTAAACGGGAAATTATTGGAGCATGTAAAAAAGGTAATGTATTAATTGTGGGGGAATTTAATCTGCATTTAGACTGGGACAATCTAGAAGATGAATTTGTAGAATGCTTTCATGACAGTTTCTTGGAGCAATATGTTGCAGAACCAACTAGGGATAAAGCTATCTTATATCTCATATTGCGTAATGAAGCAAGGTCAATAAGCAATGTCATAGTAAAAGATCCACTGGGAAATAGTGATCATAATACCATTGAATTTCATGTTAAGTTTGAAAGTGACACATTTCAATCACAAACAAGAAGCTTAAACTTAAACAAAGCCAATTACGAAGGTATGAGGGCTATGGTTAATTGGGTAAATAGACTGGAAGGTATGGCGGTAAATGAACAGTGGGAAACATTTAAAGAAACAATTCAAAGAGTTCAACAAAACTACATTCTGTTAAAAAACAAAAACTCGTCCAGAAAGACCCATCCGTGACTCACTCAGGAAGTTAAGGAGAGTATTAGACTAAAAGAAGAAGCTTACAATGTTGCAAAAAATAGTAGCAAGACTGAGGATTGGTAGTGTTTTAGAAACCAGCAAAGAGTCACAAAAAAGTTGATAAAAAGGGAAAAAAAATTAGAGTAAACTAGCCAGCAATATAAAAACAGATTGTAAGAGCTTTTAAAAGTATACAAAAAGGAAGAGAGTAGCTAAAGTAGATGTTGGTCCCTTAGAGGAGAAATCATCATGGGGAATGAGTAAATGGCAGAGGCATTGAACAAATACTTTGTGTCTATCCTCACAGTAGAAGACACAAGTTCCATACCAGAAATAAACAGTAACCTAGGGGCTAAAAAGAGTGAGGAAATTAAGGATATTGATATCAGTTGAGAAAAAATATTGGAGAAACTTGAGGGACTAAAATCTGACAAGTCCCCAGCATCAGATGGCCTACATCCTAGGGTTCTAAAAGAGATAGCTGCAGAGATAGTGGATGCTTTGTCTATGATTTTTCAGAATTCCTTAGATTCAGGAATGGTCCCATCAGATTGGAAGTTGGCAAATGTTACGCTGCTTTTCAAGAAAGGAGGTAGAGAGAAAACTGGGAACTACAGGCCAGTTAGCCTTCATTGGGAAGATGCTGGAAACTATTATTAAAGAAGTTTCCACATTGCACTTGGAAAAGCATAGTTTGATTAGAACAAGTCAGCATGGTTTTACTAAAGGGAGATCCTGTTTGACTAATTTATTAGAGTTTTTATGAGGATGTAACTAGTAGGGTAGATAAAGGGAACCAGTAGATGTAGTATACCTGGATTTTCAAAAGGTATTTGATAAGGTACCACATTAATAGGCAAGATTAATAGGCAAGATAAGGGCTCATGATGTTGGGGGTAATATATTAGCGTGGATAGAGGATTGGTTAACACACAGGAAGCCGAGAGTGGGCATAAATGGAGCATTTTCAAGTTGGCAGGCAGTGAATAGTGAAGTGTCACAAGGATCAGTGCTGGGGTCTCAGCTATTTACACTCTATATTAATGTCTTGGATGAAGCGACAGTAATGTATCTAAGTTTGTTAATGATTCAAAGCTCAGTGGAAAGGTAAGCTGTGGGGAGGATGTAGAGAGGCTGCAAAGAGATATAGACAGGCTAAGTGAGTGGGCAACAATATGGCAAATGGAGTATAATGTAGGGAAATGTGAAGTTGTTAACTTTGGTCTGAAAAATAGAAAAGCAGAATATTATTTAAAAGGTGTAAAACTGGTAAGTGTTGATGTTCAGAGAGACTTGGGGGTACTCGTACAAGGAACACATAGAGTTAACAAATAAAAACAAGAAATGCTGGAACCACTCAGCAGGTCTGGCAGCATCTGTGAAAAGAGAAGCCGAGTTAACGTTTCGGATCAGTGACCCTTCTCTTTTCACAGATGCTGCCAGACCTGCTGAGTGGTTCCAGCATTTCTTGTTTTTAGTTCAGATTTCCAGCATCCGCAGTATTTTGCTTTTATTACATAGAGTTAACATGTAGGTACAGAAGGCTATTAGGAAGGCAAATGGCATGTTGGCCTTTATTGCAAGGGGATTGGAGTACAGGAATAAAGAAGTCTTGCGACAATTGTACAGGGCTTTGGTGAGACCACACCTGGAATAGTACGTGCAGTTTTGGTCTCCACATTTAAGAAAGGATATATTAGCACTGGAGGTGGTGCATCAAAGATTTACTAAATTGGTCCCTGGGATGAGGGGGTTCTCCTATGATGAGAAGCTGAGTAAATTGGGCCTATATTCTCTGGAGTTTAGAAGAATGAGAGGCAATCTAATTGAGACATACAAGATTCTGAAAGGGTTTGATAGGGTAGAAGCTGAGAGATTGTTCCCACTGGTCAGGGAATCTAGAACACGGGACACAGTCTCAGGACAAGGGGCTGATCATTCAGGACTGAGATGAGGAGAAATTACTTCACTCAAAGGGTTGTGAATGTTTGGAATTCTCTACCACAGAGGATTATGGATCCTCCATCATTGAATACATTTAAGGCAGGAAAGTGGAATTGAAGCTTAAGATCAGCCATGATCGTATTGAATGGCGGAGCAGGCTCAATGGGCCACATGGTCTACTCCTACTCCTATTTCTTGCGTTCTTGTATGATTGGCTTGGGTTTGTGTCCGATTTTTCACCACTGTTGGGAGATTACATGCTTCCGGGTGAGGTGGAGATTGTAAATATTCTTATACACAAGGTATCGCAATTGTGTGGGACAGGTTGGGTGGACCAGAGGGTCTTTTCCTGTCTATCATTGTTCATATCCTCACTCGTACCAAGGCCTGTTCACCCATCACCCTTGTCCTCACTGTTGTACATTGGCTTCCGGTCGGGCAAAGCCTTGATTTTAAAATTCTTGCCCATGTTCAAATCCCTCTATGACCTATCCCTCTCCCTATCTATAACCTGTTCCAGTCCTGCACCATACAAGATTTCTACACTCCTCTAATTCCTCCTGCCTTGGTGTAATGTCTCATCTGAAAGACGGCACCTCTGACACTGCAGCACTCCTACAAGTACTGAACCTTGATTTTGGAGAGGGATGCGATCCCACATCCTTCTAACTTAGAGGCAAGACAATACTACATTACCTATCCACCGCAAGTTTCTAATCACAAGGTACCACAGGACTGCCAATATCTCAATATGAAATTATTCAGTCACATGAAAAGGCTAATTGGATGAATAAATTATTGTTTTTTTTTAAATTTGCTCAATTTGTCACATTTCTTTCTTTGATCTCACAATTTGCAATTTTATTCAACATGTTGGACACGGGATGCATTATTCAGTAATAATCCCATAAAACTGGCAACTAGGAGCACAGCGTGCAACCCAGCATGGCAGACATCTGGAAAGTATTGACTAGAAGAAAAACCCCACTGCAATTTTACTGGACATTGATCGAAGTCAGTGACATTAACCCTTTGCCTGAAGCTTGTCTTGTAGTTAAAGAAAGAAGTGGTATTTCTATAGCGTCCTTCATGACATCAGGACATCCCAAAGCCCTTTACACCAATGAAGTATTTTTTGAAGCGTTGTCACTGTTGTAATGTTGGAAAAACAGCAGCCAATTTCTGCACAGCAAGATCCCACAAACAGCAATGTGATAATAACCAGATAATCTGTTTTTGTGATGTTGGTTGAGGGAATCAGAATTATCTAGGACACCGGGGAGATCTCCCCTGCTCTTTTTCGAAATAGTACCATGGGATCTTTTATGCCCACCTGAGACGGCAGACGGGCCTTGGTTTAACGTTTCACCTGAAAGATGGCACCTCTGACAGTGCAGCACTCCCTTGGAGCTGCATTGGGAGGGTCAGCCTGGATTTTTGTACTCGATGTCTCTGGAGTGGGGCTTGAACCCACAACCATCTGACTCAAAGATTTAATGAATGAATTCATTTTCAGTTTCAATAACATTGCCCCAGATATCTGGTTTGTCACAGGCCTTTGTGACTATGGCTTGCAAGCCCTAGCTGAAGACAGGTCAATGTTGGGTTCGGAGCCATCAACCCACACTCCCCTGTGCTTGTCTATGTCACTTGAGGTATTGGCTTTCATTTCTGTTTAATTTGGATTAGAACAACGGTACACTTGTTTTTTCTCCTTCCTCCATTATGGTTTTTAAATGTTTCATAAAGACTGATGTGATTCCAGTAATTGTTATCTTAGCGCTGTGCATATTTTTTTTCCTGCTTAGGTGTCACAAAAGTGATGTGAGAATAGCTCTGACTTTACATTCAACTGCCCTGGATCTGGGTGAGTGTTATTTTGTTCAGTGATGCCTTCCTTTCATCATTCTTGGGATGTAGGTGTCACTGGCAAGAATGGCATTTATTGCCTCATCCCTAGCTGCACATTGAGAAGGTAGTGGTGAGCCGCCATCTTTAACCGCTGCAGTCCATTTGGTGAAGGTACACCCACAGTCCTAGTCAGTGGGGATTTTGACCCAGCTCCATTATAGTGGTCTGAAATCTCACTGATAATGCAGTCGAATGTAATATTGAAAATATATTTTCATTTTCTAATTTCATCCCCCAATTCCCAAAGAGGCTCATGCTGGTGCCTACTCTATCAGGGAGAATGTAAAAAATCCCATGGCACTATTTCAAAGAAGAGCAGAGGAGTTCTCCCCATTGTCATGAAGAGTCTGGACAGAGTAGATAGGGAAAAATTGTTCCCATTGGTGGAAGGATCGAGAACAAGAGGGCACAGGTTTGAAGTAATTGACAAAAGAAGCAATGGGGACATGAGGAAAAACACTTTCACACAGAGAGTGGTTGGGATCTGGAATGCACTGCCTGAGAGTGTGGTGAAGGCAGTTTCAATTGAGGCATTCAAAAGAGAGTTGGATTGTTATCTGAAAAGGAAGAATGTGCAGGGCTACAGGGAGAAGGTGGGGGAGTGGCACTAAGTGAATTGCCCTTTCAGAGAGCCAGCACAAACACGATGGGTCAAATGGCCTCCTTCTGTGCTGTAACCATTCTGTGATTCTGCGTCCTGGCCCATATTCATTCTTCAATCAACATCACAAAAAACAGATTATCTGGTCATTATCATAATTTCTGTTTGTGGGAGCTTGCTATGTGCAACGTGGCTGCCTCATTACCCACATTACAACAGTGACAGCACTTCTTTGGCTTTGAGCCATCCTGAGGTTGCGAAAGGTGCTATAAAAATGCAATTTCATTCCTTCCATCATAGTGTTGCCAGTGCTGGTAGAACTCTAGTGCTTTGCACAAGAAGTCATGTTACATGGGTGACCCTCAGTGAGTGTTCATATACATCTAAGCTCAAAGCTGTCCTCAGCTAACATTCGCTTTCCGGCGTTGGTTAGTGGGTAGAGAACCTCACCCTAGCCCAGTGGGTACTGCGACCAATTACAGCTCTCTGCTGTCATCCCAGCAATGATCAGCTGACTCAGTACAGTCCAGGGATCGAACCTGGGAACCTTCCATACTCGATTCCGTACTAGACAGTTCAATTAATAACTGCTCATGTAGGTTATTCCCTTCGGTTAGTTCCTTCACATCTGTTGCTGACCTGATCTAGCAGATGTGTCCTGCAGGACTGGGCCAGCTCGGTCAGTAGAGTTATTAATAAACCACTCTTGGACATCGAAGTTCCCCATCCTGGGTACATGTTTTTTTTCTTGCTTTGTGCTTCCATAGATTTCTGAATAGGGACCATAAATATAAATAGTCACGAATAAATCAGAGACGCAGGAGAAACTTCATTACCCAGAGAGTGGTGAGAATGTGGAACTAGCTACCACAGGGGAAGTTGGATAAGTACATGAAGGAGAAAGGAATAGAAGGATATACTTAAAGGGTGAGAGGAAGTAGGTTGGGAGGAGGCTTGTGTGGAGCATAAACACCGAAATGGGCTTGTTGGGCTGAATGGCCTGTTTCTGTGCTGTAAATTTTGTGTAATTCTATGATGGGATGGGATATGGTGAACAGTAGGAGGTTTTGTTGAAGTGAATGGAATAGAAAATCAGGCAAGGTGCAAAACATGTGGGCGATTTGCTGTCAAACAGTTCTATTGCACCAAAAACCAACTTCACCCCCTTTAATGTACACTGTGGAACTATTACTCAGAGAAATGGGAACACTGAGGTGAGTTATAAAAGCTATTCAATCCTTGTTAGGATTGGCTCCTCGATGCACCAGACAAGCTCGTTTTTGATGGTGAAGACCACCCCATGGTGGTGTCGTTCCTCTTCCAGGAGACCATTCCAGAAAAAGGGGTATTCACTGCCTGAGCCCTAAGCTGTGGAATTCCCTCCTTAAACCACTCCGCCTCTCCACCTCTGCTTCCTCTTCTAAGATGTGATTTGACCATGATTTTGGTCACCTGTCCTAATATCTCCTGACGTGCTCAGTGCCAAATTTTGTTTGATAACACTCCTGTGAAGCACCATGGGATGTTCTTCCGATGTTAAAGGTGCTATATAAATGCAAGTTATTGCTGTTGAACTCACAATTCTAACTGAGCACATACAGAATTCACGATGCAGTCCCAATTTACCAGCAAGCACATGGAGATATTGTTGTAGCAGAGATAGGTGAAGAGCCCTACATATAACCTGGTCACATGTGCATCCAGGTAAGGACAATAAAGACGCTATAAAAACTATCGAATCCAGTTCATCTTAATGATGCAGTCAACTTTGGAACTACAATCCTTTTGCAAAGTGTGTATTCAATCTCAATCAAATTGCAACCCATCAGAAAAAAAGGGATACACACATACTATAAAAATGCTGAAAACGTCATCTTTTCATGTCGGGTTGACTGCTGTAAGTGATTTTTAATTTACTGTTTTCTTCATCCCATCAGTCAGTCAGTTCCTGGTACAGTGAAGCTCTTGTAATTGTGACATTGTGCATTTCTTAATAAAAGTGCCCCAATATATTTCAATAGTATTACTGAGCCAAGCCGATCTGGCCCATTAAGATGCTGTCTCCTCAGCCTCCTTTAAAAATTGGAATAAAATAAAATAAATTATATTAAAAAATAGAAAGTTGTCTTCCAGCCAACTTCATGAAGGCTGAGGACAAAGGCAGCACTTAATAAACCACTGTGATTTTGGCTGTCAGCATTTCACAAAGGGATCATTAAGTGCTGTTTCTGAAAGAGGCTCCTGCTCTTTAACAGTTTAATGAGAAGAGGGAGGTATGTCAATGATGAACATGCTTGTTTGGTTGGTCCTTCAGAGCTGAAATTGTTCTCCGGCTTGTCACCGTGCATTTGGAACATAGCTGCCAAATTGCATTGCAGGTCTAATGGAGGAGATCCCAACAGACACCAATGGCCGAATGTTCAAAGCGCTTTGGGGGTGTGCACGGGTGCGGGCGCAGATTGAAGATTGTGTTCCGGAAGATGTCTCTGGATCCTGATGCCCCCGGGATGCACTCCAATTTTCAAAGTGAGGGCAGGGGGGCAGGGAGTCAGGAATCTGCTCACCTCCAATTAACAGCCTGTTAAGCTCCTTGAGGAGCTTGTTAATGGGCAGGGTAAGGCAAGAATGCAATTTTCAATCGGCCAATCGGTGAACCCGTACAGTCTGGTACACATTAGCGCACAGCTGTCGGGTTCAATGCAGGGAGAAGTTGATGTTTTTTTTATAAGGTGAAGAATCTTGACACCTGGGGGATCTTGCGCAGTATCTCTCATTTTGGCCACCTGACCACTTTCCTGCACGGTCAGGCGGCTGGCCCTCCGAGGTGTTGCCTGCTGCCGTCTTCTGCAAGGCAGCAGCAGGCCCTATCATAGCTGCTGTCTGCCTTTGCCGCTCGTGCTCTGCAAGCAGCTCCTGCCTCCTGGTAACGTCGCCGCCATTAATTGGGCATCGAGCTCACCTCCAGCCCAACTGGGGCATTTACATTTGAAGATAGCATCACGTGCCACAGATGCGGCATGGGATTGGGACCCGAAAATTATCCGAGCATTGGGTTCTCAATCCCAAATTGAAAATCAAACCCCACTAAGAGAAGACAATGGTAAATGTGCAGCACTAACTCTCCATGTCCCCATCATTGTAGATACATTGCAGAGGTACAAGGAGGGAGAATGGAATAGAAGGATACGCTGATAGGGTTAGAGGAAGTAGGGTTGGCCAAAGCTTATGTGGGACATAAACACCAGCATAGACCAGTTGGGCTGAATGGCCTATTTTCGCGATGTAATTCTGTTATATTCATTTGCATACACATGGTCAGCACCCAGAAAAATACTTTCTGGCCAATAACCTTCATCCAACATCACAAAAGCACAGGACGGCAATATAAAAGTTAAGGGCAATTAGGGATGGGCAATGGGCAACAAATGTTGGCCTAGCCCACGATATCTGCACCCCATGAAATAATTTTTAAAAAAGGTCCTTCCCATTATGGCTGGGTTGAGGCTCAGTCTGCTTGCAGTCATGGCTTCAAGTGCCACTGACTTTTGTATATATCTGTCATCAATGGTCCTTGGTCTAACAGCTAAACAGGGACAGACGCCCCAGGAGTAATCCTTACCTTCAGTGCCAGGGCAGTAATCTGGCTGAGCAAATCGCCTGTCTCGGTTTCATCCCATTAAACTCGCTGAAAATCAGACAGGTTCTTAAATGGGTGGGGATTCACTCCCCAGGTTACCACACAACCAGTGAAGGTGAATCCCTTTCACCAGCTTTTTTGTTCATTCTTAGGATGTGGGCATCGATAGCAAGGCTGGCATTTATTGCCCATTCCTTATTGCCCTGAGAAGGTGGTGGTGAGCCACCTTCTTGCACTGCTGCAGTCCATGTGGTGAAAATGCTGTTATTTGACAAGGTGGCAATGAAGGATATATGCCCAAGTTGGGATGGCATTAGACTCGGTGGTGTTCCCATGCATCTGCTGCCCTTGTTCTGCTAGGTGGAAGGGGTCCCAGGTTCAGAAGTGCTGTTGAAGGAACCTTAGCATGTTGCTGCAGTGCATCTTGTAAATGGTACACACTGCTGCCACAGTGCGTCGGTGGTGGAGGGAGTGAATGTTTTTAAGGTTGTGGATGGGCTGCTGATAAAGGGGAAATTCACAAAACAGGAAGAATGTTCAAAGTAAACTAGTCACAACAGCAGTGAAATGCAATAACAAAGAAATACCCAAAGCATGTGATTTGCCACTGGCACACATCACTGAAATGAAACAGCACAGATTACCTCTTTCAAAATAATGCACGGTTGTTTCCTGAAAAAAGTGATTTTTCTCCCCTTATTTCTTGCAGTACAGCATCAATCATCCCATGGTATCTCACACTAATAGTCAGTTTCCACATGTGTACTGACAACATTCAGATCTACCACAACACCTCCTCTCTTGACCCCTGCACTGTCTCAGAATAATCAGACTGTATGTCTGATATCCAATACTGGAGGAGCAAAAAATCTCTTCCAGTTAAATATTGGGAAGACTGAAGCCATTGTCTTTGGACCTCACCACAAACCCTGCTGCCTAAACACTGACTCCAAATCCCTCTCCTTGGCAACTGTCTGAGGATCATCCAGACTGTTTGCAACTTTGCTGTCATATTTGACCCTGAGATGAGCTTCCGATCACTTAGACCACCTACTTCCATCAGCGCAACATTGCCTGACTCCGCCCCTGCCTCAGCTCATCTGCTGCTGAAACCTTCATCCATGCTTTTGCTACCTCTAAACTTGACTATTCCAATGCACTCCTGGACAACCACCATTCTACCCTTCATAAACCTGAGATCATCCAAAACTCTGTCCATGTCTTAACTTGCACCAAGTTCCATTCATCCATCACTGTTGTGCTCGATGATCTACAACAACTCCCAGTTAAACAATGCCTCAATTTCCCAATTCTCATCCTTGTTTTTAAATGTCTCAATGGCCTACCCCCTCCCTATCTCTGTAATCTCCTCCAGCCCCACAGCCCTTTGAGATCTCTGCGCTCCTCTAATTCTGGCCTTTTAAGCATCTCCGATTTGAATCGCACCACCATTGGTGGCCAGGCCTGGAATTTTCTCCCTAAACCTCCCCTCCTCTCTGCCTTAAGGACATTCCTTAAAACCTACCTCTTTGACTAAGATTTTGGTCACCTGTCCTAATATCTCCTTATATGGCCTGATGTCAGTTTTTCTGCTTCAAAACGCTCCTGTGACGCACCTTGAGACATTTGATTACTATGTTAAAGGCGCTATATAAATACAAGTTGTTGTTGTCGATTTTCAATTGCGAGCCATGAATGTATGTTGTCGATAGGGTTGCCAACCCTGGTTGGACGTATTCCTTCCTCCAACCACCCTGCCCCCACCCCAACAGTTTTTCGACCCATCTCCGATATTTTTAGAACTGATCAACAGTTGGCTGTGAGAAAAACATCATCCTGATCACCCAGTGCCCAGCTATATGTACTTTCCAGTAGGGTCCTCTGGATAACAAGCTCGAGCGCAGAGCCCTGGCTGATTTTGCAGCTTGGCTGAGGCAATTGTAATGCTTCATCTGCTGCCCCAGCAGAAATAAGGCAACTCAGCTCAGAGCATTGGATTCTGTGACTTCCTGGAGTGTATGCCGTAGGCTGTGGGTATACCTTTCCCCCTCAGCATTTGGGAACGGGAATTCTGCTCTGAGCGTTTCGATCCATTTTGATCATTGTTTGGTTATTTCTAGCACACTTGAGAATAGAACATTAAAGTGTTAACTTTATATAAGCTGGTAATGTAAATGTAGAAATCACTGTCAGCAATACCAACAAGTAAATTGCTTCATCTATGACATTCCAGAAGAGGCAACATAATAAGTGAGCTAATTCCTCCTCTGGAATACAGGAGGAATGCCACATGAACAAAGTAATTGTGTGCCTGCTGATATCCGTAGCAGGAATCTCCAGGCTTTACTGGCACAGGGAGCAGCCACAGCTGTGGTTTTTGTGCAATGTCAGTGTGAGTTGAGGAAGACTGTGCCAGGGTTGGTCTACTTGCTTGTGAAAATGGAGTTTAGGCTTGCAAATCTACCCAGCTTTCCTAAAGTGGCTTGGTATTTATGTTATAGTGGTTATGTTACTAAGCTAATAATCCAATGACATGAGTTCAAATCCCATCAGAGCAGCTGTAGAGGAGTTTAAATTAATCTGGAATTTTTTTAAAAAGCTAACATCAGTGATGATGACCATAGAACTGCTGAAGTGTTACTTTAAAAAAAAGACAACAATGTGCAGCAATATGGTTCACTCTTAACTGCCCTCTGAAATGGAGGGGCTGACCACTTTGCAGGCTCACCATCATCTTCCCAAGGGCAATTAGGGATGGACAAATGCCAGCGATGCCCACATCTGGGAACTGGTCCAGTGTCCCTCTTCTGCGCCTTTTCCAAAGCTTCAATACCACCCACCACATAAGGAGACCAAAACCAAGGTCTTATGGTTCAGTGACCTGTGCTGTTGTTCATCCTTCAAGGTGAAAATGACCATGTTCATCATCTGGGGTGTTTGGTAGGGTTCCAGTGGGTATGTAGGTGACCTGCGCCTAGAAGGTTCTGCTACAAATAGGAACATAGGAGCAGGAGTAGGCCATTCAGCCTGTTGCACCTGCTCCGCCATTCAACTAGATCGTGGCTGATCATCTACCTCAACGCCGCTTTCCCGCACTATCCCCATAATCCCTTGATGCCATTAGTATCCAGAAATCCATCAATTTCTGTCTTGAACATGCTCAATGATTGAGCTTCCACAGCCCTCTGGGGTGGAGAATTCCAAAGATTCACCACCCTCTGAATGAAGAAATTCCTCCTCATCTCAGTCATAAATGGCCTGCCCCTTATTCCGAGACTGTGTTGCCTGGTTCTCGACTTGTCAGCGAGAGGAAACATCCTATCTACACTCACCCTGTCAAACCCTGTAAGAATTTTGTAAGTTTCAATGAGATCACTTCTTATTCTTCAAAACTCTAGAGAATACAGGTCCAGTTTCCTCAATCTCTCCACAAAAGACAATCCTGCCATTCCAGGGATTAGTCTGGTGAACCATTGCCCTCTTTGGCATGTATATCCTTCCTT
The DNA here is from genome assembly GCF_036365525.1 of Heterodontus francisci. Classification (NCBI taxonomy): domain Eukaryota; kingdom Metazoa; phylum Chordata; class Chondrichthyes; order Heterodontiformes; family Heterodontidae; genus Heterodontus; species Heterodontus francisci. The sequence continues at coordinate 192,862,012 of NC_090375.1, forward strand.
CGTGGAGGAGACCAATACTGTACACAATACTCCAAGTGCAGACTCACCAAGGCTCTATAAAATTCCAGCAAGACCTCTTTACTCCTATACTCAAAACCCCTTGCGATGAAGGCCAACATACCAGTTGCCTTCCTAATTGCTTGCTGCTCCTGCATCTTAGCTTTTAGTGACTCATGAACAAGGACACCCAGGTCCCTTTGGACATCAACTCTTCCCAACCTCTCACCATTTGAGAAATACTCTGTCTTTCTGTTCTAGCAACGTATTTTTTCATTCGTTCATGGGATATGGCCATCACTGGCTAGGCCAGCATTTATTGTGCATCCCTAAATGCCCTTAAGAAGGTGATGGTGAGTTGCCTTCTTGAACTGCTTATTTATTTACACATTGCAATCCATCTGCCATGTTCTTGCCCATTCACTTAGCCGGTCCAAGTCCACTTGAAGCCTCCTTGCATCCTCCTCACAGCTTACATTCCCTCCTTGTTGTGTATCATTAGCAAATTGGGAAATATTACATTTGTTCCCCACATCCAAATCATTTATATAGATAGTGAACAGCTGTGGCGCAAGCACTGATCCTTGTGATACCCCACTAGTAACAGCCTGCCATCCTGAGAATGACCCATTTATTCCTATTCACTGTTTTCTGTCTGTTAACCAATTCTCAATCCATACCAGTATATTACCCTCAATTCCACGTGCTCTAATTTTGTTCACTAACCTCCTGTGTGGGACCTTATCAAAAGCCTTCTGAAAATCCAGATACACCACATCCACTGGTTCTCCTTTATCTATGCTACAAGTAACGTCCTCAAAAAACATTTCCCTTTCATAAATCCATGTTGACTCGACCCAATCATGTCATTATTTTCTAAATGTCTAGTTATCACATCCTTTATAATAGATTCTAACATTTTCCCAACTACTGATGTCAAACTAACAGGTCTGTAGTTCTGTTTTCTCTCTCCCTCCTTTCGTAAATAATGGGGTTACATTTGCTACTTTCCAGTCTGCAGGAACCTTTCCAGGATCTGTAGAATTTTGAAAGATAACCATCAATGCATCCACTATCTCTACAGCCACCTCCTTCAACACTCTGGAATGTAGCTCATCTGGTCCAGGGGATTTATCAACCTTCAATCCAGCTAATTTTTCGAACACTACCTCTTTATTAACACTAATTTCTTTCAGTTCCTCATTTTCACAAATTCCCTTGTTCCCTAGCATTTCTGGGGGATTTTCTGTATCTTCCTCCATGCAGACAGACACAAAGTGATTGTTTAGTTTCTCCGCCATTTTCTTACTCTCCATTGTAAATTCTCCTGTCTCCGCCTGTAATGGACCCACATTTGTCCTCGCTAATCTTTTCCTTTTCACATACCTAAAGAATGGGTACCAATGACATAGGCAGAACAATGAAAGATGTTCTACAGAGTCAGTATGAGGAACTAGGCACCAAATTAAGAAGTAGAACCTCAAAGGTATTAGTCTCTGGATTATTACCTGAGCCACATGCAAATTGGAATAGGGCAAATAAGATTAGAGAAATGAATGCGTGGCTCAAAGACTGGTGTGGATTTGAGCAAGGCATTTGACAAGGTTCCACATGGCAGACTGGTTAAAAAAATAAAATTCCATGGGATCCAAGGAAATGCAGCAAGGTGGATACAAAATTGGTTCAGTGGCAGGAAACAAAGGGTAATTGTTGACGGGTGTTTTTGCAACTGGAGGGCTGTTTCCAGTGACGTTCCACAGGGCTCAGTACGGGGTCCCCTGCTTTTTGTTGTATATATTAATGATCTGGATGTAAATGAAGGGCGCATGATCAAGAAGTTTGCAGACAACACAAAGATTGGCTGTGTGGTAGATAGCGAGGAGGATAGCTATAGGCTGCAGGAAGATATTGATGGTCTAGTCAGATGGGCAGAAAAGTGGCAAATGGAATTCAATCCGGAGAAGCGTGAGGTGATGCATTTGGGGAGGTCAAACAAGGCAAAGGAATACATGATAAATGGGAAAATACTGCGAAGTGTAGATGAAGTAAGGGACCTTGGTGTGAATGTCCACAGATCCCTGAAGGTAGCAGGACAGGTCAATAAGATGGTTAAGAAGGCATATGGAATCCTTTCCTTTATTAGCTGAGGTCTAGAATATAAGAGCAGGGAGGTTATGTTGGAACAGTATAACTCATTGGTTAGGCCACTACTTGAGTACTGTGTGCAGTTCTGGTTACCACATTACAGAAAGGATGTAATTGCACTAGAGAGTGTACAGAGGAGATTTACGAGGATGTTGCCAGGCTGAGGAGAGATCTGATTGGAATGTACAGAATTTTGAGGGGCCTGGATAGAGTGGAGGTGAACGGTCTGTTCACCTTAGCAGAGAGGTCAGTGACTAGGGGGCATAGATTTAAAGTGATTGGTAAAAAAATTAGAGGGGAGATGAGGAAAACTTTTTCACTCAGAGGGTGGTGGGGTCTGGAACTCACTGCTTGAAAGAGTAGTTGAGGCAGAGAACCTCAACCCATTCAAAAGGAGTCTGGATATGCACCTTAAGTGCTGTATTCTGCAGGGCTACGGGCAGACTATGTGTGTGTAACCTCTTTGAATCTAACATGGCAAATTCAATCTGGACTGGTAAAGTTCGTGCTTTTCCCAAGGTTAAATCATCATCCTCTGTGAGAAGACATTCCCTAATTTGTGGAATTGAAGTCTTTTCAATTAATTGGTCACAAATCAGTTCGTTGGTTAGTGTGCCACATTTACACATAGATGCCAATTGCTGCAATGCTATCACATATTGTTTAATGGTCTCACCATGTCACTGGGATCTCTGACGGAATGTGCATCGTTCTATCATCACACTTTTCTTTGGCCCAAAGTATTTTTCGAGGGCGCTTACCGCTGTATCAAACGTAGAACTTATCTTCTGTGAGTTGCTCGAAGACTCACTGGCCTTCTGCTCCTAGACTATGTACTAGTATCACTTTCTTATGGTTCGCTGCTATCTCTGGGCTGTCCATGCCTGTAGTGAGCAAGTAGGTTTTGAACCCGAAATCCATTGCTCCCAACACAAGGGAGGATTTCTTGGCGTTGGAAGAAAAGGTTCTGGAGCTAATAACATTAGATTTTGTTGAATCATCCTCTCAGCCACGTTTTTGTTATGTTTACACTGGATTGCTGGATATGGTCTGTATATCTGATTTATCTTAGAGCAATGCAGATATCACACTTGTATTAAATAACCATCTGGTTTATTTACAGCACAATAAACTATATTAGTTCTTACACGATTTCAGTACATGTCTCCTCAAAGCAGTCAGTGTGTTTTCTGTAGAAGATCCAAGCTGTGTCTTTTAGTTTCATTTTTAACTCTTAAGCTCCACCCATAGGCTTGAGCAATCAAACAGAGCGAACACAGATAAGTGAACAAACTAATACCATCAAACCCAGATCAATCAAACACTACAGGGGTCATAGTTTAAAAATAAAGGATCACTCATTTAAGATAGAGATGAGGGGAATTTTTTTCTCTCAGAGGGACATGAGTCTTTAGTACTCTCTTCCTCAAAAGGCGGTGGAAGCAGAGTCTTTGAATATTTTTAAGGGAGAGGTAGATAGATTCTTGCTAAGCAAGGGGGTGAAAGGTTATCGGGGCTAGGCAGGAATGTGGAGTTGAGGTTACAATCAGATCAGCCATGATCTTATTGAATGGTGGAGCAGGCTCAAGGGGCCGAGTGGCCCTGCTCCTGCTCCTAATTCATATGTTCATATGAAATAATCATAAAAATTGAAAGAGTACCAAGGGCCATGCTTCCATACCTGTACCCCACACGGTGTGCCACAACCGCCAGTTGGCTGGTAGGTTTCACTTGGCATACTGATTGCTGATTCTGTGCCAGGCTAATCCCAGGCTGTAACACTGGTGCACCTGGCCCCGCAAGTCGCTGGCCTTGGCCCCCGTTCCTAGTGCAACACTGTCATTCTACAAGAGCCAGCTGTACCTCCCTTTAGAGTTTGCTGATTGTGCAGCTTAATGACTCAAACAGAAAACATACTGTGTCACTCAGTTCAAATATCAGTTACAGCTTGGATTCAAACTCCAGGTCTCTTTAGGTAGTCTTTAATGAAATGACCATTAGGTTAAACTTAGTTGTGGTATTGCCTTTATAATCAAACACCACATTTGGACCTCTCCTTCCTTGTATATAGATCCAAAACCCATTAGAGCTTTTTAATAGACTGACTTCTATAATTAACTTGCCCATCTGTGTGTATAAATGTGTCTTAAATCCATCAGTGAGCTCTTTAATGGAATGCTTATTACAGCAAGGCTCTACATCTGTGCGCACCACTGCGTCTGAAATTCATTAGTGATATCTTTATGGCGTCATGCTAACAATGTGCCTGCCCTATCTGTGAACTGGATGTGTGTTCCTGTGAAATCTATTAGGGATATCTTTAAGAATTTGTGCTTACACTGGGTTTGACCATCTAAGAACTAGATATCTGAGTGCCTGAAAGTCATTAGTGAGGTCTTTACAGATTCGCCACAACAATGAGCCCATCATCTGTGAATGCTCATGTGTCTGACATACAAACTGATAGCAGCTGTAATAATTTGGCAAGATGGACATGTCTGGTGAATTTGACTCATTCAATAAAAAAAACAGTTGGAATGACGGAGATTCTGACTTGGGGGCAAGACAAAATGCACCTTCAGTATTTTCAGAACAGAGTTCTAACAGGATGATCTCACCATGACACCTGCTGGGACTCAGGATGACACCTGCTGGGATTCCACTGACCTGTGCAAGACGCCATGTGCGTAGTTTCCTTGCTTAGCCTCCCCTTAGTGGTGACAGCATTTAGGCCACAACGGGGCCTTGCGGACCTCGCTCATCAAAAATAAGAAATGATAAGGACAACTGTGTCCATATTTCTAGCAGTTATATCTCATGAGTGTCAGGTTGTGAGGCCCCTATTCATGCCAAAACCCACCCCACAAACATGGCTAAAATAACAGAGCTGCACCTTTCACTTGAATCTCTGTGACCAAGTAATGTTACTTAATTTTCGTTTGCTTTCAGTTTTTTAAAATTTGTAATTGTTTCCAGTTACTGCAGGTTCATGGATTTATGCATTGAAAGTGTACTGTATAGCATAGGGATGATTTTCTGAAAGTGTAGAGCCTCACCTGTAGGCCAAGAAGTGTGAGGAACATACGAACATATGACCATATGAATTAAGAGCAGGAGTAGGCCACTTGGCCCCTCAAGCCTGCTCCGCCATTCAATAAGATCATGGCTGACTGATTTCTCCATATTTCCACCTACCCCCGACAACCTTTCACCCCCTTGCTTATCAAGAATCTATCTACCACTGCCTTAAACATATTCAAAGACTCTGCTTCCACAGCCTTTTGAGGAAGAGAGTTTCAAAGACTCATGACCCTCTGAGAGAAACAATTTCTCCTTGTCTCTGTCTTAAATGGGCGACCCCTCATTTTAAACAGTGACCCCTGGTTCTAGATTCTCCCACAAGGGGAAACATCCTTTCCACATCCACCGGTCAAGACCTCTCCGCCTCTGACCCTTCTAAATTCCAGCAGATACAAGCCTAGCCTGTTCAATCTTTCCTCATAAGATAGCCCGCCCATTCCAGGTATTAGTCTAGTAAATGTTCTTTGAAATGCCTCCAACACATTTACATCCTTCCTTAAATAAGGAGACCAGTACTGTACACAGTACTCCAGATGTGGTCTCACCAATGCCCTGTATACCTGAAGCATAACCTCCCTACTTTCGTATTCAATTCCCCTCATCATAAACGATAACATTCTATTAGCTTTCCTAATTATGTGCTGTACCTCAATACTGACCTTTTGCGATTCTTGCACGAGGACACCCAGATCCCTCTGCATCTCAGAGCTCTGCAATCTCTCACCATTTAGATAATATGCTTCTTTTTTATTCTTCCTGCCAAAAGGGACAATTTCACATTTTCCCACATTATACTCCATTTGCCAGATCTTTGCCCACTCGCTTAACCGATCTATATCCCTTTGTAGCCTCCTTATGTCCTCGTCACAACTTACTTTCCTACCTATCTTTGTGTCATCATCAAATTTAGCAACCATACCTTCGGTCCCTTCATTTAAGTCATCTCTATAAATTGCAAAAAGTTGAGGCTCCAGCACAGATCCCTGTGGCACACCACTCATTACATCTTGCCAACCAAAAAATGACCCATTTCTGCCTACTCTCTGTTTCCTGTTAGCTAGCTAATCTTCTATCCTTGCCAATATGTTACCCCCTACACCATGAGAAAGAAGAAAAAAAAGATCAAGGGGTTTGGGATGGAATAACGTTGGGCAAATGTTGAAAGTCAGGACTGGAATCACTGGAAACTGTGAGAACAATGATTCCAGTAACTGTTCCAAACAACTGAACACCCCTTTGAGTTCTCTGCACCCTCCAATACTGCCCACTTGCGAATCCCCAATATCAATCGTTCCACCATTGGCAGCCGTGTCTTCAGCTGCCTGAGCCCCAGGCACAGTGGCGCAGTGGTTAGCACCGCAGCCTCACAGCTCCAGCAACCTGGGTTCAATTCTGGGTACTGCCTGTGTGGAGTTTGCAAGTTCTCCCTGTGTCTGCGTGGGTTTCCTCCGGGTGCTCCGGTTTCCTCCCACATGCCAAAGACTTGCAGGTTGATAGGTTAATTGGCCATTAGCAATTGCCCCTAGTGTAGGTAGGTGGTAGGGAAATATAGGGACAGTTGGGGATGTGGTAGGAATATGGGATTAGTGTAGCATTAGTATAAATGGGTGGTTGATGGTCGGCACAGACCCGGTGGGCCGAAGGGCCTGTTTCAGTGCTGTATTTCTAAACTAAACTAAACTAGACCTCTCTACCTGTCTTTCCTCCTTTAAGACACTCCTTAAAACCTACCACTGTTATAAGATTGCTTCTATTTCTTTTGTAAAATATGTTAAGTACTTATCTTTGAATTATGGACACTGATTCATCTGGAATTTTAAAGATATTGCTGAACTTTGTGTTTTTTTGAAAAGAAGTTATAGAAAGTTCCTGGATTTGGCTAGTAATGTCTTACTGGAAGGCACCTAGTCTGTGGATAATCATACAGCAGTTTTTGACTTGGGGAGACGTTTACAAAGAAGTAACAAGCCAAGAGTGTTGGTTGTCACCGTGCTAAATGGGATAGATTCCGAACAGATCTAGCAATGCAAAACTGGGCATCCATGAGGCACTGTGGGCCATCAGCAGCAGCAGAATTGTACTCAACCACAATCTGTAGCCTCATGGCCAGACATATCCCCCACTCTACCATTATCCTCAAGCCGGGGGATCAACCCTAGTTCAATGAAGAATGCAGGAGGGCATGCCAGGAGCAGCTCCAGGCATACCTCCAAATAAAGTGTCAACCTGGTGAAGCTACAACCCAGGACTACTTGCATGCCAAAAGCGTAAGCAGCATGTGATAGATAAAGCTAAGCGATTCCATAACCGACGGATCAGTTGCAGTTCTGCCACATCCAGTCATGAATGGTGGTGGGCAATTAAACAACTAACTGGAGGAGGTGGCTCCACAAATATCCCCATCCTCATCAGTGCAAAGGATAAGGCTGAAGCATTTGCAAGAATCTTCAGCCAGAAATGCTGAGTTGATGATCCATCTCGGCCTCCTCCTGACATACCCAACACTGTCGCTGGGTCAAAATCCTGGAACTCCCTTCCTAACAGCACTGTGGGTATACCTACCCCACATGGACTGCAGTGGTTCAAGAAGGCAGCTCACCACCACCTTCTCACGGGCAATTAGTGATGGGCAATAAATGCTGGCTTGGCCAGTGATGCCCACATCCCATGAATGAATAATAAAAAAAAGGAGGCTTGCTTTCTGGAAAGTTTTAATTTCAGTCTGAACTGTTACAACAGTCAGTTGGTTTTGCCTGCCAGAAGAAGAACAGCTCAGTTCTCTCTCTCTTGAAAACAAACCCTATATACAGTGTGGCAGTTTCCTAATTCCTTTTGTATTTGACGAAACCCTGCATGTTGGAAGAAACCTTTGCACATCAAAAGTGTGGAAACTGAAACTTGTTGCTGCTTCCTGCTGTAAGACCTATTTGGAGCCTCTGTAGCTGCATCTCTTGGTCCGCCTACCCAAACTGATCTTCAACATTGCCTGGAAAGAACTCTTCTAGGAGGATCCTAGTGACAGCCGCTTATATGCATTTGGGACACCAAACCAAACCAAAGGACATCTTTCCATATCTTCTTTTCAGCCTAAGTGTTTTTTTCCCCTTTTGTTTTCTTTGTAACAGCTGTAAACAAAAATCCCTTTATTTCCGGTTAATCAGTTTGTGTGTGTGTGTGTGTGTGTGTGTGTGTGTGTGTGTGTGTGTGTGTGTGTGTGTGTGTGGCGGTGGGGGGAGGGGGGATGGTTAGGATAAATAAGCGGGCTTTAATATTTCAGTTTGTGTGAATGTTTTCTTCATTATTGGTTAAGACTTGTTTTATAATAAACTGATAACTTTGTTGTTTATTAAAGAAACCTGTTGTGTTTTCTTCTGGGAAAAATAGAGTATATGATTGACCGTATCGGTAAGTGGGAAAATTTTAAAAATATATGTTTTGACCTGTGGAGAACTGGAACTTAATAAACAGTGCACTCCTCCCACCTCGGTCGTAACATCACTTTGACCAAGCTTTTGGTCACCTAACCGCATATCTCCTTATTTGACCCGGTGTCAAATTTTGGTTGATAATCATTCCTGTGAAGCATCTTGGGACATATGACTATTTTAACGGTGCTATATAAATGCAATTTGTTATTCCAGATCTCCCTCTCAGATCCCATTTCATTGTTAACATTTCAGTTTAGTATCCTTCGCTTTTTATCATTCCATTTTTATAATGTACTGTTAAAATTCTGAATTCACCTTAATTTAACTTAAGTTTCTGTATAATTTCACCGTTCCAGTTATGTAACTTACAGTCCCTTTCCATTGTTTTATTTGCTGGCAATTAAACTGCAATGTCAAGGTAATGTTATTGCAATGTAATAATTAACTCTAATACTAGTTGGAGAGGTCACACTATTTCCAGTTCGATCCAACAACAACCACTTATATTCAGATAGCACCTTTAACATAAAACATCCTAGGCGCTTCACGAGAGCGTTATCCGCTGCTGATTATAGTTCTGATTCGAGTTCTAATTGAAAGAAAATTAACTTGCATTTATATAGCGCCTTTCAGAACCTCAGGACCTTCCAAAGCACTTAACAGCCAATTAAGTATTTTAAGAGTAGTCATTGTTATAATGTCGGAAATGGGGCAGCCAATTTGCGCACAGCAAGCTCCCACAAACAGCAATGTGATAATGACCCGCTAATCTGTTTTTTCTTGATGTTGATTGACGGATAAATATTGGTCAGGGAACCAGCAAGAACTCTCCTGCTCTTCTTCAAAATAGTGCCTTGGAATCTTTTACATCCACCTAAAAGGGCAGATGAAGCCTCGGTTTAACATCGCTTCTGAAAGATGGCAGCTCTGACAGTGTAGCACTCCCTCAGTACTGCACTGGAGTGCTAGTCTGGATTTTTGTGTTCAGGTCTCTGGAATGGGATGTGAACCCACAACCTTCTGACTCAGAGCTGAGACATGACTGAAGACCACAGATAAGATATTTTTATGCTATTTGTGTCTTTATTTAATGTACCTATTAACAGATGCCCCTCTACATTGCTTTCATTGATCTCACCAAAGCCTTTGACCTCGTCAGCAGACGTGGTCTCTTCAGACTACTAGAAAAGATCGGATGTCCACCAAAGCTACTAAGTATCATCACCTCATTCCATGACAATATGAAAGGCACAATTCAACATGGTGGCTCCTCATCAGAGCCCTTTCCTATCCTGAGTGGTGTGAAACAGGGCTGTGTTCTCGCACCCACACTTTTTGGGATTTTCTTCTCCCTGCTGCTTTCACATGCGTTCAAATCCTCTGAAGAAGGAATTTTCCTCCACACAAGATCAGGGGGCAGGTTGTTCAACCTTGCCCGTCTAAGAGCGAAGTCCAAAGTACGGAAAGTCCTCATCAGAGAACTCCTCTTTGCTGACGATGCTGCTTTAACATCTCACACTGAAGAATGCCTGCAGAGTCTCATCGACAGGTTTGCGTCTGCCTGCAATGAATTTGGCCTAACCATCAGCCTCAAGAAAACGAACATCATGGGGCAGGATGTCAGAAATGCTCCATCCATCAATATTGGCGACCACGCTCTGGAAGTGGTTCAAGAGTTCACCTACCTAGGCTCAACTATCACCAGTAACCTGTCTCTAGATGCAGAAATCAACAAGCGCATGGGTAAGGCTTCCACTGCTATGTCCAGACTGGCCAAGAGAGTGTGGGAAAATGGCGCACTGACACGGAACACAAAAGTCCGAGTGTATCAGGCCTGTGTCCTCAGTACCTTGCTCTACGGCAGCGAGGCCTGGACAACGTATGCCAGCCAAGAGCGACGTCTCAATTCATTCCATCTTCGCTGCCTTCGGAGAATACTTGGCATCAGGTGGCAGGACTATATCTCCAACACAGAAGTCCTTGAAGCGGCCAACACCCCCAGCTTATACACACTACTGAGTCAGCGGCGCTTGAGATGGCTTGGCCATGTGAGCCGCATGGAAGATGGCAGGATCCCCAAAGACACATTGTACAGCGAGCTCGCCACTGGTATCAGACCCACCGGCCGTCCATGTCTCCGTTATAAAGACGTCTGCAAACGCGACATGAAGTCGTGTGACATTGTTCACAAGTCGTGGGAGTCAGTTGCCAGCATTCGCCAGAGCTGGCGGGCAGCCATAAAGACAGGGCTAAATTGTGGCGAGTCGAAGAGACTTAGTAGTTGGCAGGAAAAAAGACAGAGGCGCAAGGGGAGAGCCAACTGTGCAACAGCCCCAACAAACAAATTTCTCTGCAGCACCTGTGGAAGAGCCTGTCACTCTAGAATTGGCCTTTATAGCCACTCCAGGCGCTGCTTCACAAACCACTGACCAACTCCAGGCGCGTATCCATTGTCTCTCGAGATAAGGAGGCCCAAAAGAAAAGAAAAGAAGAATTTACCCACCCCCCAAAAATATTAATTTTGTGAACTGCCCATGCTGTTCTGGCAAAATACATTACCTTCATGAAGAAAGAGTGAAGAGAGTAAGAAACAGAAAGTCTTGCACTTAGGTAGCGCTTTTCACAACTTCAGAACTTCTCAAAGTGCATTACAGCCAAACAAGTACTTTTTAAAGTGTAGTCACTGTTATAAAGTTAGAAACATTAAGCATGATTGGGTATCACAAATATGGGGAGGGAAAGACTGCCCGTGTCAAAATTGGAAGACGGGGGGAATCGTGCCACAGAGAGAAGGAGGCAGGTTGAGTCTGAGTCTATGTCCAAATTGGTTAAAGGTATCTTGCTGCTGATTTATAAGATTGTGGAGCAATAGAGACAAGCAGTTCCTTGCCAGACCAAGGCAATTCTCTGAGGCTCTGCTACTTCTTGCAAAACTTTGTCAATGTAGCTTCTAGATAAACATTTTTATCGTAACCCTGGACTCAGGGGACTATCACAATTCAGGGATTATTATCCTCTTCAGTTGAAATCAAGCAAGTTGGTTGCCAAGCAGCTGTAAATAAAACACAAATGTAAGTACTTTAGTTCTGGAAACAGAACACGAGGCAAGTCTGATACCTCTGAGAGAGTGAGGCCTGTTTCAGTGAACGTTGCTTTCATTCCAGGAGAATCTTTCTTTCATTCGTTCTCAGGATCTGGATGATTCTGCCAAGGCTGGCATTTATTGCACATCCCTAATTGCCCTGAGACGATGATACATACGAACATATGAATTAGGAGCAGGAGTAGGCCACTCGGCCCTTGGAGCCTGCTCCGCCATTCAATAAGTTCATGGTTGAACTGATTACTCCACATTTCCACCCACCCCCCGATCACCTTCCACCCCCTTGCTTATCAAGAATAATGGTAATGGGCTTAGAATAGAAAGAAAGAAAGACTTGCATTTATACAGCGCCTTTCACACCCCTGGGACTACCCCAAAGCGCTTTACAGCCAATGAGGTACTTTTGAAGTGTAGCCACACTGTTGTAATGTAGGAAACACAGCAGTCAAATTGCACATAGCAAGATCCCACAAACAGCAATGTGATAATGACCAGATAATCTGTTTTTGTGATCTTAATTGAGTAACAGATATTGAGCAGCAAGAAGGACAAGAGCAGCAGATGCATGGGAACACCACCACTTGCAAATTCCCCTACAAACCACACACCATCCTGACTTGGAACTATATCGCCATTCCTTCCTTGTCACTGAGTCAAAATCCTGGAACTCCCTTCCTAACAGCACTGTGGGTGTACCTATTCCCCAAGGACTGCAGCAGTTCAATAAGGTGGCTCACCACCACCTTCTCAAGGGCAATTAGGGATGGGTAACAAATGCTGGCCTTGCCAGCGAGGCTCACATCCCACGAAAGAATAAAAAACACAGGAATTCCACACATGGGTCATAACAAATGAGGCAACAAGGCGTTCTTTATAGATTTAATTACACTTTGTGTACCAATCTTTTGGAACATCTGCTAATCTCAAGTGAAGGTAATTATCGGACTCTGTAAGTGACTTGATAAATGACTGGCATGTGTCAAACTGTTTGCTTGACAGTGAACTTTAGACTTGGTGGCACCTCATTTAGCCAGCCCTAAGTCAGCCTTAGGCATCAAAAATTTAGTTCTGGACATTTAATACCTTCTGCTTCAAATAGTCTGTAGCCTTCTCAACGCATAATAGCTGATGCTTTGCTTCTAACCAATGCATTTACTATGATGACAATTGAAAAGTTGGACAGAACTTACTAAAATAAACATGGGCATTAACTCCACCTTTTCAGCAGCTAATGCTTTGTTACTCAGCTGACAGCTCTCAAATTTCAGTTTTTAAAATTAATTACTAACAGATGCTCACATCAGAAAGGAACCTTAAAGAAAAATATACAACAAGAGGATTTCTGTAGTCTATAAGTTGACATTTTTATATTAACTGGATCAATTGTTATGGAACTTGAACCTGCAGTTATTAGAAATACAATAAGGTTCCAAATCAAAAATGAATGAATCATTTCTTAAGCAATTTTTTCAGTAAATGGAGTAAAGAATTGCTGTCATCAAGAAGTTGTAAGGGAGAGATACAAGTTTAAACAGAGCAGTTCACTTCTTTGTTAACAAAAAGCCATTATGAATGTGTTTTCAAAATTTACATTCTACCCATTAGGAGTTCAGGTTTCACTTCCATTTCTGTTTCTAACAGGCTAATATTCTGAAAGGAAGGTAGTGGACGGTTCTGGGTTTTCCACATTGATTTGAAATGGTTTCTCTGCACAGAGCAGAAGCATTTTAGACTTCACCTAACAGTATTCAGTTTGGAAAACATTCTGTCAAATTATGCCATTTGTTACGCTCATGTGAAGAGAAATTATGAACTATGAAATGAACTAATGAATTGAACTCAAAATGGACACCATTTGCTGCAAAACAAATGGACTAAGAGGTCAGGTGACCTCTCCTGTACTGCGAATACACATGGTAACTGCTGGAACCCTAAACAAATCGTCATGTCTGTACAAGTGTTGAAGAAAGCATTAGAAATGTAAATGGTCCATTCAATATTAATGGCTACCCCTCTTCAACAAGTTGGGCTAACGATGACTTTGCAGACAAAAAGACTCCAGACTCAAACTCAACATAAATGGTGTGAAAAAAAACACCACTTTATCAGGATGCAAAGAGCTGAGCAACATCCAAACCCATTGTCTAACAATGGCCACACCATCAAACACCATTTATGAAACCACAATGAGAGAGCAACTTAGGTCACATGACAGGAGCCAAGTCTCTGATAAGGAGTTTTTAAGAACAGACTTTTTTCTTTGCAGAAGAGCCAGAAAGCCAGAAGGAATAGAGACCCATCCCAGCAAGAAAAAGGACCCTGCCAGAATACCATCTTTAAACTAGCTAGAGGCAAAGACAAATGTTGACCTTGAAACTCCCTACCTGAGCAATTGTAACAGGATGTCTGTCATTGAACTGTGACTGAGATTTAACCAAAGACGTCTGCAGCAAAGCATCTGTCCACCAGAAACTTTCCAAAGTTTGATATCAGTGAACCAGCAAAAAGGAGAAACATGCCAGTACCATTTTTCAAAAATCTTTCTCCCGGGGAAACAAACAAGGTTTCACAGTGAACTCTTTGTTAACACCATCAGACCTAAATGCAGGCCATATTTTAATCTCTATCTTTTCTTGTATGTGTTCATGCGTGTGTGTGCGTGAGTGGGTGAAGTTGTGAATATTTTGGGTATGTTTAATAAACATTTATCTTTCTTTAAACCTACAAGAAAACCTGCGATTTGTCTGTTTATTGAATATTAAAACACTCAACACAATTTTAATAAAAACGCATTGTCTTCAGTCAGTTGACAGATGAAAGGTGGAAATCATCCCTTTCATTTCCCACTTGACCGTAACACATTAAATATTTTCTTCAGCAATTCAGTCAGTCCTTATAGGGCTCTTATGTATTTCTGGAACATAAGCCATAAGAATCTATTGTTTTTAGTTTTTTTTCAGTTTTAGAGATGCAGCACTGAAACAGGCCCTTCGGCCCACCGAGTCTGTGCCGACCATCAACCACCCATCTATACTCATCCCACACTAATTCCATATTCCTACCACATATCCCCACCTGTCCTTATATTTCCCTACCACCTACCTATACTAGGGGCAATTGCTAATGGCCAATTTACCTATCAACCTGCAAGTCTTTGGCTTGTGGGAGGAAACCGGAGCACCCGGAGGAAACCCACGCAGACACAGGGAGAACTTGCAAACTCCACACAGGCAGTACCCGGAATTGAACCCGGGTCACTGGAGCTGTGAGGCTGCTGTGCTAACCACTGCGCCACTATGTCGCCCTATTGTTATGCTGTCTTCCACCAATTCTGGTCTCTTATGCATCCCTGATTTTCATTGCCCCATCAATGGTAGCCACGCCTTAAACTCTGAGCCCTAAACTCTGGAATTCCCTTCCTGGACCTCTCCATCTCTCTACTTCTCCCTTTAAGATGTTCCTTAAAACCTACCACTTTAACCAAGCTTTTCTTCATCTGCCCTAATATCATCTTACGTATCTCTGTATCAAATTTTGTTTGATAACACTCCTGCGAAATGCCTTGGGACATCTTACTACATTAAAGGCGCTATATAAAGACAAGTTGTTGTTGCTAAAAATACTATAATGGGCTCAGAAAGGTAATAAACCTGGAGGATATTTCACTGAGACTGATTATCTATTCTTCAACTGAATATACAAACAAGGGTATCAGTAAGATATCTCATTCAGAGTGGGCTAGCAAAATACTAATAGAAGTTTTCAATAACTTTATCAGGACCCATTTGCAATTATTAACAAAATGAAAAGATCTAATTATTTTTCATTTTCCTTCACATTTTCCCCCTTCATTTCCTGTTCTATGTATGTCACAATGATAATATTATTTGCAGTCTTAAAAGTTGTGTAATTTAGGTAATTGCCTTAGTAATATCAACGTAACAGTGCTTGTAACCCTAGTAAGGAAAGTATCCAACTGCAAGTAGGTATGTTCATTTGTGAATCCTTTTAATTGATGATCAACTTACCACACAATTCACTCTACTCTCCTCCCAATTCCAGAGCACACTAGGCTGGATTTTAAGAGCCCGCTGCCGATCTCAGTGGTGAGCTGGGCCACAAACCGAAAAGCCGCCGAGGCCTCCTGCACGTCAGCTCCCCCCACCCTCAATCACATGGAGTGGATGGGCTGTCCGTCCCCGGCAATGGTGTCAGCTGCCTGTACACAGGCGCTGGCTTCATTTCTAAAGGGCAGTCAGCCCTGTCGGCTCATTTAAATTTTTAAAGAAGAACCCTCCCAAAATTTATCCGATAAATTTTAAATGCCCCTTCCCCCCCCACCCCCCCCCCAATCACAATTACATTAACTATTTGCCCTTTCCCCCCCACCAAAAATAGTTACCTTTTAAATGTGACCTTCCCCCTTCCCTCCAGCAGACTGGACAAAGTTTGGAGTTCACACCTTCCCAGCATCCCCGACACTCATTACGTTTATTTGACACCCCCTCTCCCCCCACAACGGAAAATATTAACTCCTATCCCCCTTCCCACCAATGTTATGCTGCCATTCCCCAGACGGGGAATTGAAGGCACGGGAATGCTGGCTGCCGCACCAAAGATCGTGGTAGGCTCTCAAGATTGTACTTAAGTCTATTTAAGTATATTCATGTTATTAATTTAAATATTTAAATTGAGGTCCCGTCTCCCAGCAGTGGTGATGGAGGGGGGAGGGGCTGCCACGGAGCCTCGCCACAGCCACGAGGATCGGGCCGGGCCCTCCTGGCATTGAGGTCCACGGTGGGCCTCGTCCAGACCCATCTTCAGACACCCCCAGCCATGGAGCCCAATGTTGAGGGCTTGGTAAAATCCAGCCCACTGACTCTAATGATGCCCTTGCGGTGTTACTGCTAATGGAAGTCTTGTCTTCAACAATAGTGCTACCTCTGGAGGTGGCATGGTTTTCTTGAAGAAATGGACCCAGATGACAGCATTTGCTGCTGATCTTGAAGAAAGCTGTCTCAAAGATCTAGTGAGATATGTGGCATAGTTTTCCCCTTTCTGGACTGGAATTTAAATCTGGAGCTATTTGTTGGGGACCTCAGGCATCCAGCAACAGTGATGTCATCAAGAAGAGTAAGCAGCCAATCACATTGAAGAATTCTCATGGACAGCAAACCAGGGAGCACGAAGCAGGTATTATTATTCACTATTTGTAATTAAAGTAGAAGTTGAAATATCATAAACAAACTGTAAAATGTATCAATTATTATTATTTTAAAAGTCTATGGAAATTTTAGCATGGAATGGAGAAATTTGACATTCCACAAATATAAAATTAGTTTTTCAGGACCAGAGATGTAGTTCAGCAGTAATTATGGCTTAGTGCACAGTTAAAAAATCCAGTTAAACTCATTCAACAAGGCGTAACTTTTTTGAGGGGCTTTTACAGCAAGAGGGCGGCACAGTGGCGCAGTGGTTAGCACCGCAGCCTCACAGCTCCAGGGACCTGGGTTCGATTCTGGGTACTGCCTGTGCGGAGTTTGCAAGTTCTCCCTGTGTCTGCGTGGGTTTTCGTCGGGTGCTCCGGTTTCCTCCCACTTGCAGGTGATAGGTAAATTGGCCATTGTAAATTGCCCCTAGCTGATAGGGAATATGGGATTACTGTAGGGTTAGTATAAATGGATGGTTGTTGGTCGGCGCAGACTCGGTGGGCCGGAGGGCCTGTTTCAGTGCTGTATCTCTAAATAAATAAAATGTGGAGGGTCACAGCAATTCAGTGATTTCTAATTGATCTCCACCTGCAAGGACTTGAACAACATACTTGTGGAGGAGCAGAAATCACTGACAGCTACTTCTGCGTTTCAGTGTTTAACTGTGCATGTAGTTAACCAATTCCCTTTTGAAAGTTACTATTGAAGCTACTTCCACCGCCCTTTCAGCTGGGGAGCTCTAGATCATCAACACTTGCGGAGTAAAAAAAATCCTCAGCTCCCCTCTGGTTCTTTTGTCAGTTATCTTCAATCTGTGTCCTCAACTAAGCTATGCTTCTGCCAGTGAAACAGTTTCTCCATATTACTCTTTCAAAACCCACCTAATTTGGAATACCTCAATTAAATATAAATAGGGTTCTACATTAAGTTATGTGATGTAGTACCATGTGCACAGGCTTCAGATGAGCGAAGGAGTCAGTGTGGTTTATTAAAGCTACCCGCATCACTCTAAGTCAAGTGGACGATGGGTGGAGTCTCAGTGCCCGTGACACTGTACTCGAGCATAAGTCCTCCTCACCTTCGGAGAGAAAGGGAGACATCCTATTGAGAGGTCAAACAAGGAACATGTCTACAATATCAAGACGAGGTATGCTGAGAAGGTGTTTGCAATAGAATGCAGATGAGAACCACACAAGTAAGTTACTGTTTGAAAAATGTCCTTATCCTACATAATTGAAGCCATAGCTGTATTATGCCAGATATCAGTTGCGCCTCAGTGGGTAGCATTCTTGTCCTTAAATCTGAAGGTTGTGGGTTCATGTCCCACTCCAGAAACTTGAGTACAAAATCTAAGCTGATACTGTACTGCAATTGAGAGGGAAAGCTACACTGCTGGAGGTGCTGTCGTTTGGGGTAATAAAACCAAGGACCTCTCTGGTGAATTTGAAGGATCCCATGGCACTACTTCGAAGAAGAACAGGGGAGTTCTCCCCGATGTCCTGGCCAATATTCATCCCTCAACCTACATCACAAAAACAATTATCTGGTTACTATCACATCGTTGTTTGTGGGAGCTCGCTGTGCACAAATTGGCTGCCGTGTTTCCTACATTATAACAGTGGCTACACTTCAAAAGTAGTCGGCTGTAAAGGATTCTGGAATCATGAAAGACATTATATAAATGAAAGTTCTTTCTTTCTCTCTCATGTGAACACCATTAAAAGAACAGTAAAATGTGGGATGACTGGAAGCACTTCTTCACACAAATTATGTGGAAATTTGGAACTCTCTCCCCCAAAAAGCTGTTGAGGCTAGGGGTCGACTGAAAATGTCAAAATTGAGATTGATAGATTTTTGTTGGGTGAGGGATTAAGAGTTATGGAACTAAGGCGGGTAGTGGAGTTAAGATACGAATCAGCCATGATCGAACTGAATGTGAACAGGCTCAAGGGGCTGAATGGCCTCCTCCTGTTCCGATGAATGAACAGTTCACAGCTAGGACTGGGAACCAATAATACAGGGAGCTGGAGCTTGGAAAGGAAACAGTGCAGGCTCAGAGAGAAGGAGTACATTATTATTTAGAACGCTTTGTTAGATAATGCTTCAGTCTGATGCTGCAGGAGAAAGCAAAGAGATCACAACTGTAGTCACACAAAATATAGTAATTAGCTGTGTGGAACACATAAGGATTGGAACTTCAGAATCACAAACAGAACATAGGAATAATTAACCCACTAAATGATGTTCAAATGAAGTTATGATACATATACCATCCCTTCAGACACTTCAGCAATGTGATCGACTGGTGCTTACAGAACGACATATGAATTAAAACTCGGCTTTCTTAGCTGAAGCATCATGCTCCACATATTGATACCTATACTCACAAGCTGGGAATTAATCTAGGAACTCACGATATTCAGCTTGTAGGACATGTGGGTCCAGCTGTATAAATAAACAGTTGGCTGAAAGTGACCCTGAGAAGTGAAGATCTTTGAAAATAAACATCTCAACAGGATGGTACAGTGACCCAGGGTTCCGATGAAGCTTAAATGATGTATGAAAGAAAGCAAGCGTCACAAAATTGAGTTTCAGATCTTTGCCATGCAGCTCTGAGCTGTTTCAACATCCAATGGAAGTAAAGAAGCTGTTGGCAGCCAAGAAGAGTCAAGAATTGGCAGCGGGTGAAGAGGGGCAGGGGTTGGGGGGATGGCGGTGGTTGGGCGAGGGCAGCTTAACAAGTAATTCCTTAAAGGCAGCCAATTCAGGCACAGCAAGCTCCCACAAGCAGCAATGTGACGATGACCAGATCATCTGTTTTTAGTGATGTTGATTGAGGGATAAATATTGGGCCAAGACCCCAGGGGGAAAACTCCCCTCTTCTTCTGTGAAGTAGCGCCACAAAATGTTTTATATCCACATGACAGAACAGACGGGGCATCGGTTTAACCCCTCTTCCCAAAGGCGGCACCTCTGACCGTGCTGCACTCCTTCAGTACTGCACTGCAGAGTCAGCCTGAATGGAGAGCAGACACCGCCATCTGTTCTCTAAACATTTACATTTTGCCCAGTGGCAGGGCTCTGATTATAAGAATTAGAAATTCCAGCTACCCGTGTAAGCAGGGTTTTTCCTGACTGGAACCTGCAGTGCAGCTGGTGATCTCAGACTGCAACGTGAGTGAAACAAATGGTGTTTAATTTTGTCTCTGTTTTATTATTCATCAATTTCCTTCGCCGGTCTACAATGTTACAATATCAGCTTTAAATTCTTATTTGATGACTATACATTTCTGTATATTGTGTTTCAAACAGTTTTTCCTGTGATATATCTGCTGCAATAGACCTTCTGACATAATGTCAGTCTGGCAGAGTTGGGCCAGAACAATGTAGGTTCAAACTACATGCCCCGCCTCTTCCTCCCATCCCTGACCACCTAATCTCCCAATAGACTGGCGTGGGGCGCTTTTTATTAATTCATTCATGCGATGTGGGTGTCACAGGCTATGCCAGCATTTATTGCCCATCCCTAATTGCCCTTGAGAAGGTGGTGGTGAGCTGCCCTCTTGAACCACTGCAGTCCATGTGAGGTCGGTACACCCACAGTGCTGTTAGGAAGGGAGTTCCAGGATTTTGACCCAGCGACAGTGAAGGAACTGCGATATAGTTCCAAGTCAGGATGGTGTGTGACTTGGATGGGAACTTGGATTAGGCACTAATAGTGGCAGAAAACCTGCAAAGCTTTTTAGGTCCCAACTGTTGCACTGCTGTGTTTTTTACAGTGAATGATTATTATGATGGTTGTAGGTTTACTAATTCAGCAAATTACTGAGGAGGTGGTGATGTTCCCATGCATCTGCTGGGCTTGTCCTTCGAGATGGTAGAGGTCGCGGGTTTGGAAGGTGCTGTCTAAGGAGTCTTGGTGTGTTGCTGCAGTGTATCTTATAGATGGCACACACTGCAGCCACTGTGCGTCGGTGGTGGAGGGAGTGAATGTTTGTGGATGGGGTGCCAATCAAGGGGGCTGCTTTGTTCTGGATGGTATCGAGTTTCTTGAGTGTTGTTGGAGCTGCACCCATCCAGGCAAATGGAGAGTATTCCATCACACTCCTGACTTGTGCCTTGTAGATGATGGACAGGCTTTGGGGAGTCAGGAGGTGAGTTACTCGCCTCAGGATTCCTAGCCTCTGACCTGCTCTTGTAGCCACGGTATTTATATGGCTACTCCAGTTCAGTTTCTGGTCAATGGTAGCCCCTAGGATGTTGATAGTGGAGGATTCAGAGATGTTAATGCAATTGAATGTCAAGGGGAGATGGTTAGATTCTCTCTTGTTGGAGATGGTCATTGCCTGGCACCTGTGTGGCGCGTATGTTACTTGCCACTTATCAGCCCAAGCCTGGATTTTGTCCAGGTCTTGCTACATTTCTACATGGACTGCTTCAGTATCTGAGGAGTCGCGAATGGTGCTGAACATTATGCAATCATCAGCGAACATCCCCACTTCTGACCTTATGATTGAAGGAAGGTCATTGATGAAGCAGCTGAAGATGGTTGGGCCGAGGACACTACCCTGAGGAACTCCTGCAGTGATGTCCTGGAACTGAGATGATTGACCTCCAACAACCACAGCCATCTTCCTTTGCACTAGGTATGACTCTAACCAGCAGAGAGTTTTCCCCCTGATTCCCATTGACTTCAGTTTTGCTAGGGTTCCTTGATGCCATACTCGGTCAAATGCTGCCTTGATGTTGAAGGCAGTCACTCTCACCTCACCTCTTGAGTTCAGCTCTTTTGTCCATGTTTGAACCAAGGCTGTAATGAGGTCAGGAGCTGAGTGGCCCTGTCGGAACCCAAACTGGGTATCACTGAGCAGGTTATTGCTAAGCAAGTGCTGCTTGATGGCACTGTTGATGACACCTTCCATCACTTTCTGATGATTGTGAGTGGACTGATGGAACGGTAATTGGCCAGGTTGGACTTGTCCTGCTTTTTGTGTACAGGACATACCTGGGCAATTTTCCACATTGCCGGGTAGATGCCTGTGTTGTAGCTGTACTGGAACAGCTTGGCTAGGGGTGCGGCAAATTCTGGAGCACAGGTCTTCAGTACTATTGCCGGAATATTGTCAGGACCCATAGTCTTTGCAGTATCCAGTGCCTTCAGTCTTTTCTTGATCACATCCGGAGTGAATCGAATTGGCTGAAGACTGGCATCTGTGATGCTGGGGACTTCAGGAGGGGGCCGAGATGGATCATCAACTTGGCACTTCTGGCTGAAGATTGTTCCAAATGCTTCAGCCTTATCTTTCGCACTGATGTGCTGGGCTCCCCCATCATTGAGGATGGGGATATTTGTGGAGCCACCTCCTCCAGTTAGTTGTTTAATTGCCCACCACCATTCACGGCTGGATGTGGCAGGACTGCAGAGCTTAGATCTGATCTGTTGGTTATGGGATTGCTTAGCTCTGTCTATTACATGCTGCTTATGCAGTTTGGCATGCAAGTAGTCCTGGGTTGTAACTTCACCAGGTTGACACCTCATTTTGAGGTATGCCTGGTGCTGCTCTTGGCATGCCCTCCTGCACTCTTCATTGAACCAGGGTTGGTCTCCTGGCTCGATGGTAATGGTAGAGTGGGGGATATGCCGGGCCATGAGGTTACAGATTGTGGTGGAGTACAATTCTGCTGCTGCTGATGGCCCACAGCGCCTCATGGATGCCCAGTTTTGCATTGCTAGATCTGTTCAAAATCTATCCCACTTAGCACGGTGATAGTGCCACACAACATGATGGATGCTACACTCCACAAAATCTCTTTTATACTCTGTACAAAACCAAGGTCCTGTTGCATCAAGTGGGCATTAAAAATTCAATGGCACAACTTCAAGAAAAGGGAGCGAGTTATCCCGGCAACCTTTCTCTCTCAACCGACATAGCCAATTGAAAACAAATTCACATTGGCGATTTTGGGATCTGCTCTGTACCTAATTGATGCCACATCCCAACATACATTTCACTGAAAAGAAATTTGTTTTGCATGTAATACGTTTAGGTATTTTTGAGAAAGCTATGATAAAAAGCAAATATCAACTTTAAGCCTTCCTCACTCAGCCAGAGCAAAGGAGCAGTTTGTGAATGAGATTGTCCAACAGACACCTCAGTGATTGTTCAACTCTTGCATGTCAAAAGATATGTAACATATGGAATCCGCAGCCCACAACTGCTGAAAGCAGATGCAAAACTGCTCTGATCTACTCCTCTTTGAGGAACTGCAAATAGATAGAAACATGCAAGAAAAGGACACTTATTCCTTCCTTCCACGTTCTATCTTTCAAATAATACGAACTGTCCTTTTCTGGCTTATTCATTCTCCTTCTCCACAATTGATTTCGACGGGGAGTAGAATGAAATTAAAGGTCTAATTGTGTTTTGATAAAACATGATGTGGTGAACAGTGTGGAAACAGTAAGTTGCAGTTTCATTCCTTCTATCCCCTGATACCATTTTCAGACCGCACAAAATTTGCAGAGTAGCCAGTTAGAACAAATCCACACATGCCTGTGAGATGCTTATTTTTGTTATTTTTGAGAATGTTATTTGTGGAATCACAGCTCCTACAGTGAAAGAAATCTGGTGAAGCCCACATCAAAAGCACTGAAAAATACAATGAAGTCCATTCCATTTCATTCAAATCCAGAAGATATTCCCTTAATAATCTTAAAAATGAATGGAATTGCCAAGAGATGTATTAGATGGTAAAATATAGTGAAGGCTTCTGTGGCTGTACCACAATCAAGTTAAATAGTGGGTGTAGATTCTGACTTTTTGAAATGGTTTAAAGCAGGTAATAGGGAGAGGCCAGTCTGCTATATCTCTCCTGATCATTCATATCAATGATATTAAAAATAGGGAGAGATTGCCTGCTGATTCCCCATCACCTAGTTTGCAATATCGCACCAAGTCAAGATTCACCACATTGTCTCCGCCAGCCCATGCCACACGCTGCATTAACTAATACTGATCAGAGGCTGGGAATCCCGCAGTGAGTAACTCACCTCCTGACTCCAAAAGCCTGTCCACCATCTACAAGGCACAAATCAGGAGTGTGATGGAATACTCTGCACTTGCCTGGATGGGTGCAGCTCCAACAACATTCAAGAAACTCAACACCATCCAGGATAAAGGAGGCTGCTTGATCAGCACCTCATCCATTACATATTCACCCCCTCCACCCCCGGTGCACAGTGGCAGCAGTTTTTTACCATGTACAAGATGCCCTGAAGTAATTCACCAAGGGCCCCTTGAAAGCACCCTTCAGACCCGCAACCTTTACTACCAAGAAGAACAACAGCAGCAGATACATGGGAACACCACCATCTGCAAGTTCCCCTCCAAGCCACACAACATCCTGACCTGGAACTATATCGCCGTTCCTTCACTGTTGCGGGTCAAAAATCTGGAACTCACTTCCTAACAGCACTGTGGGTGTACCTACACCACGTGGACTGCAGCAGTTCAAGAAGGCAGCTCACCACCATCTTCTCAAGGGCAATTAGGAATGGGCAATAAATGTTGGATGGTGGTTGAAATTGCAATTATTCTTTGATTATCAGACATTGATAAGTATTACATTCATAGTTCACAGTGTATGTGGTTATAGCATGCAGGACAGACACTGCAAGTAAGTGAGCTCTACAAAATAGCTTTGACTGTGGACGACACTGGAGACTCATTTGAGGGAGTGGCAATGGTGTTAGCATGCACTACTGTACCAATATCTACCAAAGCTTGGAGGCTTTGAGCACCAATAACAACATTCAGGTTGGAAATCTATCTATAACACTCTCCGGAGTCTAGGGGAAAGAAAGTCTTTTACTGGTCTCGGTTTAATGTCTCATCCCAAAGACAGCACCTCTGACAGCACAGCATTCCTTCGGAACTGAACTGGAGCGTTGGCCTGGATTTTGTGCTCAAATCTCTGGGGTAGGACCAGCTGTAATTTGCTTGTTTTTTTTTAGGTTATGTATGTGGCACACAAATGATAAATGTAACCGTAGCAGCTTTAACAAGAGGTGATCCTGCCACTTATCATTTTTCATTTTGTAACTGTACACGATCATGTAAAGGGAGTTATTTTGCAACCGTTCCAAGCGTGCATTTAATTTGATGCAGTTTTGGTATCTTTCATGTTGGTTAGAAGTCCTGCAAACAGAAAATTTTATATACATCAAGACCATAAATAAAATCCAAATTAACATGGATTACTATATATGTTTTGAAGTGGGGTGAATACAGGTTGTCCTGACTGTCAGTTCACCTGTTGTACTGAGCTCTGTGCAATGAGTCCTCTTTTACTAACTTCATCTCAGCTGTTGGTCCTTAATGCGGGTTAATTAGCAGGCACAAATTGACCTAATATGCCAATTTTAAGGTCCAGTTGCTAACAGGAAATTTCAGACCTTCAAAGCATCTTAACTTCAAAAGATGTCAAAACGTAATCCTTTGTTTGAGAACCTCATCTACATGACCAGTTGGCAACCCACACTTCTGACCTCCCCTCCCATTTGATCTCTCTTATTAATACAATAACAGCTATTTATTTCACTAGTAATGTTTCTCAAAATGAAATGCCAACTGAGGTGCTTAAGCAGCATTAGGTCTCAACACCTGAATTTTTGTTCCTGTCTCACCCACATGCCAGGCCTGGTTTTGGGCTGGATCACGGAGGAATCTACTCCCCCGTTGTCCATGCATCAAGCAAGATATTAGTTAGAAGAATATTACATCTGGGGATGTGTTGCACTGGAAAGCAGGATGAACACTAAGAATGAATTCCAGAGGAAACATCTATAAAGGGTCCATCTGTTTAATAACAACAACTTGTTGCAACAATATCGTGCATCTGACCGAGTCTGGCATCAAGGAGCCCGAGCAACACTGGAATCAATGGGAATCAGGGGGAACACTCTCCACTGGTTAGAGTCATACCTAGCGCAAAGAAAGATGGTTGTGGTTGTTGGAGGTTAATCATCTCAGCCCCAGGACGTCACTGCAGGAGTTCCTCAGGGTAGTGTCCGAGGCCCAACCAACTTCAGCTGCTTCATCAATGCCCTTACCTCCATCATAAGGTCAGAAGTGGGGATGTTCACTGATGATTGCACAATGTTCAGCACCATTCGTGACTCCTCAGAAACTGAAGCAGTCCGTGTAGAAATGCAGCAAGACCTGGACAATATCCAGGCTTGGCTGATAAGTGGCAAGTAACATTTGCACCACACAAGTGCCAGGCAATGACCATCTCCAACAAGAGAGAATTTAATCATTTCCCCTTGACATTCAGTGGCATTACGATCGCTGAATCTCCCACTATCAACATCCTGGGGGTTACCATTGACCAGAAACTGAGCTGGAGTAGCCATATAAATACCATGGCTACAAGAGCAGGTGAGAGGCTGGGAATCCTGCAGTGAGTTACTCACCTCCTGACTCCACCATCTACAAGGCACAAGTCAGGAGTGTGGTGGAATATTCTCCACTTGCCTGGATGGGTGCAGCTCCAACAACGCTCAAGAAGCTCGACACCATCCAGGACAAAGCAGCCCGCTTGATTGGAGCCCATCCACCACTTTCAACATTCACTCCCTCCACCACCGACAGACAGTGGCAGCGGTAAGTACCATCTATAGGATGCACTGCAGCAATGTACCAAGGCTCCTTGGACAGCACCTTCCAAACCCACAACCTCTACCAACTAAAAGGACAAGAGCAGCAGATGCATGGGAACACCATCACCTGTAAGTTCTCCTCCAAGTCACACACCATCCTGACTTAGAACTATATCGCCGTTCCTTCACTGTCACTGGGTCAAAATCCTGGAACTCCCTTCCTAACAACACTGTGGGTATACCTACCCCATATGGACTGCAGCAGTTCAAGAAGGCAGCTCACCACAACCTTCTCAAGGGCAATGAGGTATGTGCAATAAATGCTGGCCTAGCCAGCAATGTCCAAATCCCAGGAACGAATAAAAAAAATGTAGGAAAGCATCTCATGGTGTTTCACAAGGAGCCTCATCAAACAAAATCTTGACACCAAGTCACTTAAGGAGATATTATGATAGGTGATCAGAAGCTTGGCCACAGGTTTAAAAGAGCATCTTACAGGAGGAAAGAGAGCTAGTGAGGTGGAGATGTTTAGGAAGGGAATTCCAGAGCTTAGGGCCTGGGCAACTGAAGACATGACCACCAACAATGGAGTGAAGGAAATCAGGGGATGCGCAAGAAACCAGAATTGGAGAAACACAGATATATCGGAGGGTTGTAGGACTGAAGGAGGTTACAGAGATCGGGAGGGTGAGGTTGTTAGGCGTTTGAAAACAAGGATGGGAATTTTAAAATTGAGTTTTTGCCGGACCAAGAGACAATGTAGGTTTTGGAACATAATGGGTGATGGGTGAGCTGGACTTGGTGTGAGTTAGATTACAGGCAGCAGGATTTTGGATGAGCTCATGTTTATGGAGGGTGGAAGATGGGAGGCTGACCAGAAGGGCGTTGGAATAGTCAAGTCTGGAGATAACAATGGCATTGCATAATCACGTACTCTAAGGAGCCATAGAGACCAGGAACATCCCAAGTTTAATTTCTGGTCAAGGAAATCAACCAGGGTGATGTTGGAAGGGTTGCCGTTAGCATCAATGTCCCTGGTCTAAGGATAGATCATACGCCAATGTGAGATGAGGATAGATGTAAGCGCCGATTTGAACTTGAGGACAGGGATCAGGCAACCGAGGGCTGAGAATGATGTCAAACTGTCCAAAACCATGGCAGCATGAAACCGCAACCAGCAAGAGGCCAGGAGAGCAATGTTAGGGGTCAGAATGTTGCCCCCTGGCCACAGAAGGGGAGGACCCTGGGATCCAAGTGAATGGTCACTGGCTAGAAGTTCAGGAGGCCCAAGCATTTCTTGTGGGGACTGTAGCAACACATCTGCTTCTCCAAGCTCCAGTGGGGAATCCAAAAACTGGATCAAGGACTATCCTATTGGGCCTTTTTCGGCTTCAACTCCTCTTTGACTTGGTTTGGCAGGAAAGCCACACCGGGGAATTCTTCCTGAATCTCTTCCCATAGACCAATCATTCAGTCACCAGGGTCCTCTCCATCCTTGGCCTGGGGGCACCAAAGAATGAGAAATGATCTAATTTAAACATATAAAATTCTTAAGTGGCTTTACCAGGTAGACGCTGAAAAAATGTTTTTCCAGCTGGGAAATCTGGAACATGAGGTCAGAATAAGGGGTCGGCCATTTTGGACTGACATGAGGAGAAATATCTTCACTCAAATGGGTTGTGAATCTTTGGAATTCTTTACCCAGAGAGCTGTGAATGCTCAATTATTGAGTATATTCAAGACACAGGGTAATAGATTTTTGGGTCCTAAGGGAATGAAGGGATATGGTGATAGTGTGGGGAGGTGGAGCTGAGGTAGAAGATCAGTCATGATCTTACTGAAAGGTAGAGCAGGTCAAATGGCCTCCTTCAGCTCCCATTTTTAATGTTAACATGGGTCTCTAGCTCAGTTATCAGTCAGGCCCCTATGACATCATCAAAGCCCCATGTGTGTCTTTAATGGATGTACTGGACATCCTCTCACCTGCCCAGAGGAGGACAATTACAATTTGAACCCATGGGATTGGTTGGCACTGGGTCATCCCCAGGCCAATTTTAACTGCCTGCTGCACTTTTCACCGAGCTGGAGAGAGTCAAAATCACCCCTAAATCAAATCAGCCTCGGTTATGATGCCCCGTCATGATTCAATAACATGACAAAAAGGATGATTCCTATGTGAATTACCATAGCTGAGAGGTTATAACTATCAGGAAAGACTGAACAGGCTGGGACTCTCTTCTCTCGAAAGGGAAGACTGAAGGGTGACCTGATAGAAGTCTTTAAAATTAGGAATGGCTTGTGGGGAAGTCCAAAACTAGGGGCTATATCTTTAAGATAGTCACTAATAAATCCAGTAGAGAATTCAGGAGAAACTTCTTTACCCAGAGAGTGGTGAGAATGTGGAACTCGCTACCACAGGGAGTGGTTGAGTCAAATAGTGTGGATACATTTATGGGGAAGCTAGATAAACACATGAGGGAGAAAGGAATAGAGGGATATGCTGATAGGGTGAGATGAAGTAGGGTGGAAGAAGGCACGTGTGGAGCAAAAACACCAGCATAGATCCGTTGGGCCGAATGGCCTGTTTCTGTGCTGTAAATGCTTTATCATTCAATGCAACATACCACCTGTGTACATAGATAAGAAATTGGCATTTGGAGAACCACGGATGAAGTATCGAAACAAGCAGATGAAGAAAATTCAGGGTAATGTCCTGTGTAACAATGAGAAACCATGCTTGGGTGAATTGGGGAAGATGACCTAAATTTGGGAAGGAGTGAAAGAGTTCTTATTTCAGGTTCCCGAAGATCGTTACGCACTTTGCAATTACTATAACTCTTTCTAGGAAATTGCTGATGACGCTGAACTCACAGTCAACCCCGCCACTCCACGTTAAAACCAAATGCGCTGCTCTCATTGACGTCTGTTATTTGACTTTTCTCTTTAGCCACACTGATTAATTTGCTGATGGATTGTATGACATGGATGTTTTTCTTCCATTCCAAATTTAGGTCAAACATTGTCAGTCAGATTGGAACCAGACTTGCTACAGTTTCCCTTATATTAAAGATTCTCTTTCTTTCTTGCCAGCCTCTCCAGACTCTAATCAAGTATGGTTATTTTGCTGCTACATATCAGCCCCTGTGATAAAGTAAATCCTCCATTTTCTTAAAATGCAGCATGTATCTTTTAAAATCGACATTCCTGTAGGTGCAAGCAATCTGCAGCATCTGTAACATAATATATTTTGGGAAAAGAAAATATGTGCGGCTTTCTCCCTTGACTGGAGACTTGTGTTTATGTTATAAATAAAGCTGGGTCCAAAATTTGAAGTTGCTCAAACATTTGTTTTTTTTTGATGACAGAGGCTGGATAGAAATTCTGTAAACCTTTGTGTGTGTGTGTGTGTGTGTGTGACAGAAGAAAGGTGATTATTCAATTAGAAAAAAGCCACCAGCAACGGAGAGTCCAACATTTCAGTACCACCCTTCCTCTCCTTCATGTGTAGCATGGGAAGCTTCAGAATTTCTAAACCACCGTCAAAATCGTTAAAAGGAACCTTGGCTACGTGCTGCTGAAGCTTATCTTTGCAAATCTTGCTTCCCATTGAGTTATGAATCACAAACCATTGGTGTAATGAATATGAAATGTCTTTCAAATGTGCTTAATCAAAGGAGTATAAATGCTATAATCAGCCTTCCTCTTGATGACTACAATATTGATGTGAAGACCACCAGCAAGTTCCTACAGGAGAGCTACTTGCTGTGGTAGCAAATGATACTTACTTTCTTTCCCTATATTTGCCAGGCGATGATGAGAGATTACATCCGGGAGCGCCTGTTTTTTCCAGACCGGTGATGTTATGGTAGCACACCCCGAGTTAGTGATTCACACCCCGAGTTAATCATTCATAACTTAAATGGGAGATTTCTTTGGTTGAGTAAAAAGATATTTGCTTGCTCTCACTTTTCTTGTAACGGGAGAAAGACTTGGATTTTTATAACGCCTTTCATGACCACGGGGTGTCCCTAAACGCTTTACAGCCAATGAAGTATTTTTGAAGTGTAGTCAAGGTTGTAATGTAGGAAACACCAATAGCCAATTTGTACACAGCAAGCTCCCACAAACAGCAATGTGATAATGGACCATAAAATCTGGTTAAAGTTGTTGGTTGGGGGATAAATATTTGCCAGGATACTGGGGAGAACGCCCCTGCTCTTCTTCAAAATAATGCTGTGGGATCTTTCACATCCCCCCAGAGGGTAGATGGAGCCTCCGCTTAAGATCTCAGCTGAAATCGGGACCCCCTACAGTGCAGCACTCCCTCAGTATTGTAGTGAAGTGTCAGCCTGGTGTTACGACCAGTGAGATATGGGTCTAGGGGTTCCCTCTAAGCCTTTGCCTGGTTTAACCGTAACAGGGTTTAATTTTTAAAAACAACATATTTTAGCTCCCCCTTCATTGAATTCTTGTTCACTGCTTTCCAATTGCAAGGCAAAGAAATCAATCAGACAGGTTTTCTTCAATTTAAACAAGAAAGATGGAGGTTTATTAACCTTAAACTCTAATCCGGGTAACGACTAGAAATACGCGACACGACCATGCTAGCATGCATACGGGATAAACACACACGCAGATAGAGACAGAAAAAGCAGAAAGAATAAAGGGGGAAAATTTGAGGCAATAGCTGGGTGTATTTACAGTCCTTTGAGTTCAATGTGGAGTCTTTGGTTGCTGGTAAGTCTTGCTGTTCACTGGGGCCCAGTACATGCTTTAACTTGTTTCGATGTAGGAGTCTTTTCTCTCTTGAGATTTAAGTGACTTCAGTGGGTCTGGAGGTTTGTGAGAAAGTGAGAGAGAGCCAGCCAGGAGAGAGGCTCTCTTGTTCCAGGTTCAGTTGCAATCTGCAGTCTGTCTTCAAACTATCCTGTGTCTAGTTCAAAAAAACTGGGCCGACAGGTTCGTCATGTGATCAACTGGCTTAACTACTCCTGCATTTGTGGTTTCTCCATCTTAGCAGACCCTGGAATGCCAGCTTTCTTACACCTTCAATGTCTGGTGATCAAAATCCATTTGGGTTAATTGGACCAGGGAGCGGTTGCTTTGTCTCTTCAAGCACTGTCTCTTAGTATGCAAATGTCCTCCAGCCAAGTGTCCGGTGATCTCTTTAAACAAGTCATTTCTTCGCTCCAGCAACATTTTTAAATTTATGTTCATATGACGAAATTAGTATGCCTCATTCTTGGCAGGTGGGAGTCTTCATGACACCCAGCGGAATGAAATGTGATTTTTTTTAAAGAGCATTTCGTTAAAAGGGAGGAGAAAGAAGAATAAGTACAGGAACACACACATGCATCTCTCTCATTCATTCAGAACCCGAACAGTTGTTACAACCTGTCTTTTCTTGGTGGCAGTGCTGATTTAAACTGCCCTTTCTGGCATCCCAAAAAAACATGTGGTTTTTGGGGAAGTTTTTCAGTTTGCACATTTCCATGACTGCCTAAGGGGGTCTTTGCTCTTGTTGAGGTCTGCAGGGGGAGGGTTAGGTTTAATTAGTCCTCGGTGTGAGCTCTGTTCAGGGGCGGTGGCAATGGGTGGTTCTACTCTGAACTCTCTTTCAGTGCTTTGATGAGCCATGCAAGGGCTTTTCACCTTAGGGGATGGTTGATTCCCTTTTCTCCTGACTGTGGGGGTGAGATTCCTTGATAATCTTCCCTTTGTCCTCTGCGACACTGCTGCTTGCAGGTATTTGTCCAGATTCTGCTGCACTCCCCTGCGGCACTTTGACTAGGTGTGGCATCACCCTCATGGTTTCTCTGCTCTCTTGTGGACGTTCTTTGTCTCTGCAGGTTCCTGTAAATGCTCTTAGCAACTCTGGTGGGATGCTTCTAGTGTCTGCATTTACATAGGAGGATGCGGGCTCTAACTTTTCAATTATTTCGGGACTGGCTGACCGGACAGTAGGGGTTTCCATTTGGGATTCCTCCCGGACTTCCTTTAACCTGCCTCTTGGTCCCTTTTACCCCCGTTACTTTCGAACCTTTTGCCAGCCTTGTGCCTGCCTGTCTTCTTTTGTTCTCGGCAGGGATTCCTTACAGTTCACCAGCCCTCTGCTGGAGGGTCTGCCAAGCACAGATACAGGACTTAGGGGTGCAGATTTCACTGTGGGTTGGGGTTTCACTTCTATCTGGCACATGTGGCAACTCCTGCAGTACTCCACCACATCTTTGTGGAGTTTTGGCCAGTCAAACTGCTGTCTTATGCAGGCTTTGGTCTTTCGTATACTGGCATGTACAGCCACTGCCGTCTCGTGGGCCATTCTTAATATTTCTCCCCGGTACCTCTGCGGCACCACTAACTGGTGAACTACTGTCCACTCCTTGCTCTCAGGTCTTTGAGGAGAACTCCATTTCCTCATCAGTACCTCATTCTTTAAATAGTAGCAATCAGGGACTCCCTCTGCTCAGACTGGACAGCCTGTGCTAACTCTCACAATACTGGGTCGGCTCGCTGAGCCTCAGCTAGGGAAAATCCATTTAATTCATTCCCTGGATCTCCTAACATTCCAAAGAAAGTCTCAGTCAGACAGACCTGGTCATCTGTCTGCAATGCCAATTCAGTCTCCTCTGGGGGAGCTGGTTTGATCATGGCCTGATCCACTACACATTCAGGGAAACTGCAGGGGACCATCTCCTGTCATTGCCCTGTCACTCTGACCTCCTGCGGTCTTT
This sequence comes from Heterodontus francisci, assembly GCF_036365525.1. Lineage (NCBI taxonomy): Eukaryota > Metazoa > Chordata > Chondrichthyes > Heterodontiformes > Heterodontidae > Heterodontus > Heterodontus francisci. The sequence goes on from NC_090375.1 coordinate 192,895,368, forward strand.
TATTCACTACTGTGGGGGGTGGGGGGGGGCTACCACCTTCGCCCCCGCCAGATCATTACCTAGGAGCAGGTCAACCCCATCCACAGGCAAACTAGGGATAATCCCTACGGTCACAAGTCCGGAAACTAGGTCGCACTCCTAGTGCACCCAGTGTAAAAGTACAGGCATACACTGCCCTCCAATACCATTCACCATTCTGGTGTTTACTGCAGTCTCTGGGGGAAAGGTCAGGTCTTTTCCCAGTAAAAGGTATCTAGTGGCTCCTGTGTCCCTGAGAATTACTATGGGCTTGCTTGCCCCACTCGAGGGGTATGGGGTTACTCTCCCCTCAGACACAAAACCCGATAACCTTCAGGAATCCTATTAAATTTTCCTGCACTTGCAGCCGTAAGCTTCTTGAGTCTCACTCTTACTGCAGTTAAAGTCACAGCTTGTTCTGCTGTGCTTTCCATCAGGGTCCCTTTTCCTTCACTGAGCGTGTGCATCCTGATTAACCCTACAGGTTTTACCTTTAGTTTCCAGCAGTCAGCTCTTAAATGCCCTGCCTTATTACAATGGAAGCACACAGGTCTCTGGGTCTCACTCCTACCTACAGAACCTTCGTTTTTGGCTAGAAGAGGGGCCCCCTTTGTCTCCAGCTTTCTTTTCTCTCCCAGGACTGCCTGGGTTCTATCACCTTCCCACTCTTTGTCCTTTTCAGATTTGTGGGGGTGATTAGGAAAGATTTTCTCCTGGGGAAACAACTTATAAATGAGAGCAAACTCATTAACCAGCACTGCAGCTTGCCGGGCTTTATGGCCTTCTGTTCCTCTACGTGTGTCTTTATGGAGCGTGGCAGAGAGCTTTTAAATTCCTCAAGCAAAATTACTTCTCTGAGATTTTCATAGCTGAACTGTACTTTAAGAGCCCTCAGCCACTGGTCAAAAGTCAATTGCTTATTTCTCTCAAATTCCAGGTAACTTTGATTAGCTTGCTTCTTGAGGGTTCTAAACTTTTGGTGATAGGCTTCCAGTACTAACTGATACGCCCCGAGGATAGCATTTTTTGTCAGTTCATAATTTGATGAACTCTCATCTGGCAACATGGAATAAACCTCATGGGCTTTACCAATTAACTTGCTTTGTATCAGCAGAGTCCAAGACTCAGTTGGCCACTTTAACTGCCTTGCCAGTTTCTCAAAAGACACATAAAACCCTTCCGCATCTCCCTCATTGAATTTTGGAATCAATTGGGAAAATTTTAAAAATTTCATATCCAGCCCTGAATTCTGCTCCTCCATATTGGCCATGCTTTCACTGGGGTTACTCTGTTGCCCCCTAGTTAACTCAAGCCACCTCAGCTCTCTCTCTTCGCATTTCTTCTGTAAGGCTCTTTCTCACTCTCCTTTCTTGCTTTGTCTCTCACCTCTCTTTTTCTTCACATTCCTTCTGGAAGGTTTTTTCTTTCTCTCTCTCCTCTCTTTCTCTTTCCTCAAATTCAAGTTTCCTTTGTTCCAATTGTATCTTTGCTAACAATACCCTGTCTGGGTTTACTTCTAACCCTGTTTCTGCTTCTTCAGATTCAAGGGAAAAATGGTTGGCCACCAGCCTTAGGAGTTCAGACTTTCTAGCCTTGTCACGGACAGTGTTCCCACACTGCTCAGCCATTTTTCTCAACTCTTCCATAGACAGTGCTTTTAACTTATCCCAAGTTACTTCACCGTGGCTTGGGGAGCTACTGGCTTTAGTCGCAGACATGTTAGTATTCCAGGACACACAACCACAAGAAAACCTGTATTGAAATCTCTCTTTTTGAGTGGGATCAATTTGGCTCCCCACTTCCAATTTCTTATTTATCTGTGGGTCAAATTCAGGACGGTAGCCCCCAAATTTCTGTTACTACAAGGTGAGAAAGGGGTCTGGGGATTCCCTCTCAGCCTTTGCCCGGTTTAACCATAACAGGGTTTAATTTTTAAAAACACTGTATTTTAGCTCCTCCTTCAGTGAATCCTTATTCACTGCTTTCCAATTGTAAGGCAAATAAATCAATCGGACAGGTTTTCTTAGATTTAAACAAGAAAGGTGGAGGTTTATTAACCTTAAACTCTAATCCGGTTAATGACGCGACCATGCTAGCATGCATATGCGATAAACACACACGCAGATGGAGACAGAAAAAGTAGAAAGAATAAAGTTTGAGGCAATAGCTAGGTGTATTTACAGTCCTTTGAATTCAATGTGGAGTCTTTGGTTGCTGGTAAGTCTTGCTGTTCACTGGGGCCCAGTACATGCGTTAACTTGTTTTGATGTAGGAGTCTTTTCTCTCTTGAGGTGTAAGTGACTTCAGTGGGTCCTGAGGCTTGTGCGAAAGTGAGAGAGAGCCAACGAGGAGAGTGGCTCTCTTGTTCCAGGTTCAATTCCAATCTGTAGTCTGTCTTCAAACTATCCTGTGTCTAGTTCAAAAAAACTGGGCCAACAGGTTAGTCATGTGACCAGTTCATTTAACTACTCCTGCATTTGTGGATTCTCCATCTTCGCAGACCCTGGAATGCAAGTTTTCTTACACCTTCAATGTCTGGTGATCAAAATCCATTTGGGTTAATTGGACCAGTAAGCAGTTGCTTTGTCTCTCCAAGCACTGTCTCTTAGTATGCAAATATTCTCCAGCCAAATGTCCGGTGATCTCTTTAAACAAGTCATTTCTTCACTCCAGCAACAGTCAAAAATTAATGCTCATATGACAAAATTAATCTGCCTCATTCTTGGCAGGTGGGAGTCTTCATGACACTGGATATTGTGCTGAAGTCTCTGGCAAGAGTGCTACCCACTGAGCCACAGCTAGGGAAGGAAAAATCCACCTTAATCTACAATGTTCAATGATGTGTCAAGTTCTTTATTTGAACCATGGAATTAGAGCCCACCTTGACATTATCTATCTTCTATGAGCTTCTGGAGTCATGATCAGGTTTTTCCAGATCTTTTATCCTGTACCATCTCCCATGTTCATTTTGATGACACCCTTGTAACATGCCATTCCTGACCTTAAAATCAACCTTTGGGGATTTCATTGTTCATATTGGCATGTTATTAGTTATTTAGGCTTGTGGCTGAATCATGGTTATTCCATCCAGCCATACTCATCTCTTATCAAACTATTGAAGTATAAGTGTTTCACTAAGGCCTGTACACCAATTAACTTTTGCATTCCAGCAAGCATTTCTTAATTAGGCACGGTTTCGCTGAAAGACTTAACACATCTTTGAAGTGTGGTTGTCTGTTGTGTTTAGCTCTCTTTTTATGACAGTGGGTCTCACGGCTAGACCTACCATGGCCTCGAAAGTGTTGTTTCCTGTCACAGTCCAGTGGTTCCTACTTATCTGTGAAAAAGCAGCCTGCAGCTTTTAGCAGGTTACTTTACTTCAAAATGTCTCTTGGCCCTGCAAAGCATGCAGGTAAATTTGGTCAAGCTTTTAAATTTGGCCCAGTTATATCAAACCTGTATTCTTACAACTCCGACAGGTATACTTTTAAAGAAGAGAACAGCACATACAATTTTCCCTCTATCTCTGAGCTGTGCATGGATTTATTAGTGCCAACATGTACAATAGGGTTGCCAACCCTCCAGGATTGTACTGGAGTCTCCAGGAATTAAAGATTGAACTCCTGGACATTGCTCTGAGCAAAAACTCAGCATAAAGTTCATAAGAGCATTTTTAAAAATTGTGTGGGCATTTTCATCTTTTTTCAACACTTTCGTTTGTCAATTATAAAAATATTGGAGCTGGATAAAGGCAGTTTGAGTGGACAGGACAGGAGGCCATGTGACAAACTCTCTGGGAATACATCCAATCAGAGTTGGCAGCCCTAGAGTGCAATCTGTCCTTAGAACTGAAACTACATGTTGTTTTAATAATCAGTTAATATTTATCTCCAGTTGCAGGCCCACAGTCAGTCTCTGTTAATCTGCGTTTAATGTCTCTTTCCTGCTCATTATTGTAGTGACATCAGAACTCCATTTGTGAAGATTCCCTCTGTTTTGGTGTTTCTAGCAAATTATAAACCTCTTTTAGAATAGATTTGTAATTTGACTAGACATAACAGACAGAGGAAATGCTCACATGTTTATGATGCTGCTGTGCACAAGACCAGAGGAACACGTCTCCCTGCATGAGAATCACACTGATCCTACCAATATGAGATGCATACTAGCTTACAATAATAACAACTAAACTTATATTTATATAGCACCTTTAATATAATAAAACATCCTCAGGCACTTCACGGGCGGATTATAAAGCAAAATTTGACGCCAAACCACAAAATGCAATAACAGGGCGGATGGCCAAAGGCTTGGTCAAGGAGGCTGGTTTTAAGGAGTGTCTTAAAGGAAGAGGGTGAGGTAGAGAGTCGGAGAGGTTTAGGGAGGGAATTCTAGGCAGTTGGAGCCACGGCTGCCATTGGTGGAGCGGTTAAAATCAGGGAGGCCAGAACTAGATGAGTGCAGAGATCATGGGGGCTGTTGGATTGGAGGAGATTACAGGGATAGGGAGAAGCAAAGGCATGATGAGACTTCTCTCTCCCACAAAGAGTTATACTAATGAATCTAATATCAGACAAATGCAACTAAACCCAGACCTAGAGCTAACTAGAAACTTCCTTAACTGGAGTAAACAACACTCAATTTTAACCAGAACAAAATTTGCATTCCCTGCATCTGCAATTAACAAAGCTACGTAATGCAGAATCAATGCCAACAATTTCAAGAATTATATACATAGCCCTGGAAATAAAGCATTGCAGACAATTACCACTAACTCAGCTGACTGCCATTGTGTTAAAGCTGCACCAGCACAAGCCTACATATATGTATAATATATATATATAATTTTAATTCTCACTGACCAGCATTGACTTATATTTCCATTTGCTCCAGTGACTTCGGCTTGTGTTAAGACAACAAAATGTCGTTACTTAATCTGTAAGCGAGTGAAATACACAGGAATAAAAACTGTGATTTAGTAAGGAACCATTGAAATACCCTGTTCACTATCTAGTGTTACGAACGGGTGAGGAGGGGTTGAAGGGCTCCCCTCTTGTACTTCTGCTTGCTTGACTGCAACAGGGTTTATTTCTTTTTTTTTAAGTGAATGTACTTGCCAATTCAGTGAGGGAGCAATAAAAAAGGGCATACAGTCTGTGGAGTTTGGTGACACAGTTAGCTTCCAGCTGAACTCCCTGGTCCTGAGGCTTCTGGCTAGTAGATGCGGCCAGCAGGTTCAGTGGTCCTCCTGGAAACAACGATGTGGATGCGTTCCTTCATGGGGTCTCTGTCTGCCACAGTGCTATGCTTATGTGGTTATGGCCAGCAGGCAGGGCTTGAAACTTGCCAGGTGGACTGGAGAGAGAGAGAGAGAGACCCCACTTGGGTCTCTTCTGATCAGTATCCACACAGACACACAGATGGTGGGTCTGTCACATGATGGCTCAGTGTGTATTTCCTCTTGCAACTTAATTAGTTCATGTCTAGGAATTCCCTTCTCTCAATCAGGGTCCCATTGTTCAAGTGATTACCTTTGAGTGATTTGTCTCCACCAGTTTATGTCCCAAGTGTTTGCCTTTAAATGTCTTGTTAATGGGGACTGGCTAGGTAATTTACTCCAAACTTCCTAAGCCATTGTTCTGGAGGGGACTGGCCAGACAATTTAACTCTCTCTCTCAGTGCACTGGAATGTCATGGATTTTGATGCAAGTTTTTGTGGCCATTTTAGCTGCTAACACCTTCTTTAAAATTTCAATTCAGGTTTCCAGTCCAGATGAAAAAAGTCATCATTCAGCATAGCACGTGTTTGTGACACTAGTCATAAAAAGAGCAGAAAGAACTTGCATTTATATAGTGCCTTTCATGACTCAGGACATTCCAAAGTAATTTACAGCCAATAAAATACTTTTTTAAGTGTAGTCACTGTCTTAATGTAGGACACATGGCAGCCAACTTGTGCACAGCAAGCTCCCATAAACAGCTGTTAAATAAATAACCAGACCATCTGTTTTGGGTGTTGATTGAGGGGTAAATGTTGGATGGGACATAAGGGAGAATTCCTCTGCTCGACTTTGAAACGTGCTACGGGATCTTTTATGCTCACCTGAGAGGACAAACTTTGGTTAAACATTTCATCAGAAAGACAGCACCTCTGACTGTGCAGCACTCCCTCAGTTCTGCCCTGGGAGTTTCAGCCTGGATTTTTGTGCTCAAGTCCTAGAGTGGGACATGAACCCACAACCTTCTGACTCTGAGGTGACAGTGTTGCCCACTGAGCTAAAATTTCTGCAGAGTATAGGCATGAATACTTCAGTTGAGCTCAGGGCTGCCTCATTCTCACCGCTGAACGGCTGTACAGTCACCTGTTTAGGCTTACCCAATGAGATGCTGCTGATTGGTCCCGTGGAACCCCCACTCCGGTATAAGTCACCAGCCAGCTCTTTAACTGAAGTTCAGTACTCTGATCCCATCCTTTTATATAATTCTTACTTGTCCAATCCCAGTTTTATAGTAATTTTCAGTTAAAACGATCAGCAAAATACTGATAGATGCAAAGTTCAGAAACAGCAATCCAGTAGAATCTGATGCCATAATTGAATGTTTAAATCTGGGTCGGCTGAATGAAGGATTAATTTCCTCAACTGACCATCCACTCACCTGTAACCTCAGTGTCAAGGACTTCAAAGAGGTGAGTGGACTACAGTTATCATTTATTAACCATCTATTTCACTGTTTAATCCTCAGATTACCAGTGAGAGGGAACAGGCTATGCATAAGAGCTGCGTGACACTCTAGGTATAGCACACTGTGTCAACTGTGACTGTGAATCACCATCCAGTGTGTATCATTTACAAGATGCACTGCAGCAACTGGCCTAGGCTTCTTTGACAGCACCTTCCAAACCTGCGACCTCTACCACCTTGAAGAACAAGAGCAGCAGGAGCAAAGCAGATTATCTGGTTATTGTCACATTATTGTTTGTGGGAGCTCTCTGTGCACAAATTGGCTGCCCCGTTCCTACATTACAACAGTGACTACACTTCAAAAAGTACGTCATTGGCTGTAAAGCACTTTGTGACATCCCAAGGGTTGTGGAAGGTGCTATAGAAATTCATGTTGTTTGTTTAACATTGCTTCAACTAAAGAAAGCAGCTAGCACCAAAAACCATTGAAGTGCTCGAGAATCAACAGCTTTTAGAGAAGCACATGAGGAACATGCCCAAGATATAGTCATAGGGTGTTTCACCCTGGCATTAAGTATCGTGAATTCTTAGAGGAGCATCGCCTATGAAGCATGATGATACTGACCCATTTATTTTATAGTGTGTGCATGTAGTTGTAGAGTCATTTACAGTACAGAAGGAGGCCATTTGGCCCATTGACTAGCCCAGACACAGTATTTTTATTAGGTTTTTTATTTGTTCACAGGATGTCAGCATCACTGGCAATCCCTAATTGCCCTTGAGAAGGTGGTGGTGAGATGCCTTCTTGAACCACTGCAGTCCATGTCGGGGAGATACTCCCACTGTGCTGTTAGGGAGGGAGTTCCTAAAGGAGCGGTGATATAGTTCCAAGTCAGGATGGTGTGTGGCTTGGAGGGGAACTTGCAGGTGGTGGTGTTCCCATGCACCTGCTGCCCTTGTCCTTCTAGGTGGTAGAGATCGCGGGTTTGGAATGTGCTGTCTAAGGAGCCTTGGTGCATTGCTGCAGTGCATCTTGTAGATGGTACACACTGCTGACACTGTGCTTCAGTGATGGAGGGAGCGAATGTTTAATGTGGTGGATGAGGTGCTGACGAAATGTGTTTATCATTTCAGGCCCATAATTTGTTAAACAATATCTCCATGATAAGTGGCACAGTGGCGCAGTGGTTAGCACCACAGCCTCACAGCTCCAGGGACCTGGTTTCAATTCTGGGTACTGCCTATGTGGGGTTTGCAAGTTCTCCCTGTGACCATGTGGGTTTTCACCGGGTGCTCTGGTTTCCTCCCACCGCCAAAGACTTGCAGGTGATAGGTAAATTGCCCCTTGTGTAGGTAGGTGGTAGGGAATATGGGATTACTGTAGGGTTAGTATAAATGGGGGTTGTTGGTTGGCACTCGGTAGGCCGAAGGGCCTGTTTCAGTGCTGTATCTTAAAATTAAAAGAAAAATTTGCATCGTTATAGCACCTTCCACAATGACAGAACGTTCCAAAGCGCTTGACCACTCAAGCAAGGTTCTCGCAGCTACGGAACTGTAAAAGGCCTCACTGCCTCCAAAAGATGAGGTAGATTAAAAAGGATGGAGCTTTTTGGTGCACTGAAGCTTTGAACTTTGATTTCCCCTGTTGTCCCACCCAGTGAATTCCTGATCCCTAGCAGCTGATGGATATTTTACCCAAAATACACTTGACATCACAGAAAAAAAACAACTTGCATTAATATAGCACCTTTCACAACCTCATGACATCCCAAAGTGCTTTAAAGCCAATGTTGCACCTTTGAGGTGTAGTCACTCTTGTAAGAAATGCGACAGCCAATATGTGCACAGCAAGCTCCCATAAGCAGCAAGTTGATAACAGCCAAATAATCTGTTTTAATGATGCTGGTTGAGGGATAAGTGTTGGCCAAGGATGGTAGGGAGAACTCCTCCTGCTGGTGCCACTGGACCTTTTATGTTCACCTGAGAGGGCAAACAGGGCCTCATTTTAATATCACACCCAAAACCTCTGACAGTGCAGCCCTCCCTCACTGGAGTGTCAGCCAGGATTTTGTGCTCCACCCTCTGGAATGGGACTTGAACCCACAACCTTCTTAGAGGCAAGAGTGGTACCCACTGAGCCACAGCTGGTACAATGTTCCTTTAAGTCACAGAACCCAGGAAAAAAGGGCAATAAAAATAATTTTAGAAAGACCCACAGCACCATTAAATCTAGTTTCCAAAACATATCTAAATCCTGCAGCAATATATGTTAAAGGCATTCACACAAAATAAAAACTTTACAGGAACTTTAGGCCATATTCTTGCGATTACCCCTGGATGACTGATGAACCCACAGGACAGTTGCTATATAGAAACAGCCACGTTTGCTTTTCATTTCCACTATTCATGGGTGGTAAGACGCTCCTAGTTTGAGGTATGGTATCAAGTAGCATTTGACCCTGGCGACTCATTATTGGACAATGCAAAGGAGCAGTTTGAAGGCAGCTTGGGTTCCCTGTTCAATGTTGTAACATGATGGCATGATATTCCCATTGTTGAAGTGGACAGATTAAAACAGTGATACCGAGGCAGACCTGAGTGAGATTCTGAAATGCATCTACGAGCTTTTATTTTCATCCTAATTACTCATTAAAAAAGAAAGACTTGCATTTATATAACACCTTTCATGAGCTCAGGGCATCCCAAAGTGGTTTACGGCCAATGAGATAATTCTGAAGTATAGTCACTGTTTTAATGTAGGAATATAGTTTTAGTCAAAATCTCTGTGAGTACAATGATATTCTGAACACAGATGTTCTTCCTCCTTCTGGTTATGGAAGAACAGCCTCACTCAGGAGTAACAATGAAGAGATAATAGTAGGCACCTTCAGGAATTCTCAGTATCATACTAAAAAATTCCCACATCGAACCCACGCTCTTTTCAGATCAGATCAGACGTTAAACCGAGGCCCCGTCTACCCTCTCAGGTGGATGTAAAAGATCCCATGGCACTATTTTGAAGATGAGCAATCAACATCATATTATTAAAAAGAAATTATCTGGTCATTGTCACCTTGCTGTTTGTGGGAGCTTGCTATGTGCAAATTGGCTGCTGCGTTTCCTGCATTACAACAGTGACTACACTTCAAAAGCATAAAAGCAAAATACTGCGGATGCTGGAAATCTGAAATAAAAACAAGAACTGCTGGAACCACTCAGCAGGTCTGGCAGCATCTGTGGAAAGAGAAGCAGAGTTAACGTTTCGGGTCAGTCAGTGACCCAAAACGTTAACTCTGCTTCTCTTTCCACAGATGCTGCCAGACCTGCTGAGTGGTTCCAGCAGTTCTTGTTTTTAATACACTTCAAAAGTACTTCACTGGCTGTAAAGCATTTTGACTGTTGTGCCTTCAGTGCCCTGGGCCCTCAGCTCTGGAATACCCTCCCTAAACCTCTTAGCCTTTCCACCTCTCTTTTCTCCTTTAAGACGCTCCTTATGACCTACCTGTTTTTGATCGGCCCTCTTCCCTAATACCTCCTTACATGGCTTGGCGTCAAACTTCTATTGATAGGGCACCTGTCAAGCGCCATGGGTGTTTTGCCATGTTAAAAACCCTATACAAATACCAGCTTTTGTTGTTGGTGCTTTTGTACAGGTCTCATGCCTCCTAGCAGCATATCCAGGAAAAATACCTTCCAGACAGGCTCAGGAGACCAAAAAAGGGAGGAGGCAAAGTGAATTCAATCAAATTCAAAGCCAGATGCGGTGCATTAATATCACTGTAAAAAAAAAACCTTCTGTGAAACCCTTCGGCTTAGCTCCAAGTTTGTTAAACATGATTCAGGATTCTTTCTGAACCTGATATCCCACTGTGTCACCAGGAGCCAAGGAAAACCCAGCTGTAGTCCCGAAACCTAATTAAAAGGGATTAGTTTAGGATCCTGCGCCAGTTGGTTTATTCCTCCCTAAAGTACTCCGCACTGCTGATGCCGAGGAAGCTTTCACAGAATTTCTCCTCAGCCCCAATTCTGATGAAACCATTCAACAGTTGGCCTCACTTTTCTGCACTTCAACTGATAACTGGTGTTATTCAGGCCATCACCTTGAGGGTCTGAGGACTGAAACATGGTGGGGGGAACTGCTTATAAGCACCAGGGACCCAAATCATTACAAAAACATGGTTCTGTTCACAACCTTCCCAGAGCAGATGGCGCCTGTCTTTCTGCAGGGATCACTCATTGACAGACACCAGCAGCCCATCTGGTTACTGAGTACTGATAACACTTTTCTCTAGTGGCAATGTTTACATTGCAGCGTTTCAAACAAAAGCTTAATTTAAAAAAAAATGTTACCCATCAATTCAATCACAGAGGCACAGGATAAAATCGCAAAATACGAAGAGCCAGGTCAAAGGCACAATGAGGGTTGAGAAAATGGTTCCGATTAGACAGGACCATGTGTGAGGTGTGTACTTCCATTTGGTTTTGATGAGGAACAGTGGCAGATCCTTCTTGAAGGCATCTTGCTATCATTACCCTTTTTTCTGAAACACTCAAACAGCTTACAAAGAGTAATGAAGAACTTGAAAATGACAAGTGAAAGTTTGGACAGCGAGCACTGATAACGTCTTTCAATAGAATGGGTGGGGAAGTATTACCAAGCCTGGGTGTGGGGAACAGAATTTACTGTCATCGTGTAGTAGCAGAGTGATCCAATTGGTAACTATCCTTTCACCCTTAGGGATCTGTTTCTGAATCCACCCAGATGCAGAGCTGGAACTCTCCACTCTCTGTCTGCTGCAATATATCTCATGAAACTAAAAGAGTGTAGACCAGTTTCTAGTAGCTGGAAGTCAAGAACAGAAGAAAACCCGACATGTTTTATCGACAATGGCCCGGATTTTGTGGTCAGCGGCAAAGAACTGATGCTCCCTATTCATCATGCTTGCAAGATGCCCACAGGCTTTTGAGTGGCAACTTGCGGTTGTTAGAGAGACACTTCAGCCCAGCGCCTCTACAGGGGATCTGGGACCTGCGTGAACAGGGCAAGTGACAACGTGACTCTTCAACCAATCAGATTGAAAAATGCACACTGAGGCACGTAGAGTCTAAACCAGGAAGTGCAAAGTTAGAATACTTAATTCATTGTAAAGTCATGTATAGAAAGCAAAATAAAGAGAGGGAAAGAAAGATGGGATAAAGAGAGAGAGCGCTGAGAGAGACAGAAAGAAAAAGAAAGCAAAACATTTTTTATTTTAATTTTACCCAACTTTTAAAAAAATCTCCAATCACAATTAAATACTCGCTGTTGAAATGCAGGAAACACAGCAGCCAATTTGTGCACAGCAAGCTCCCATAAACAGTGACATGAAATGACTAGATAATATGTGTTCATGATGTTGGGCCAGGGATAAACATTTGTCAAGATACCAGGGAGAACATTCTTGTTCTTCTTTGAAATAGTGACCATTGGCTATGAGAGGGCAGACAGGGCCTCAGTTTAATGTCTTAGAACAAGGACATTGAGGGGAGATGTACAAAATTAAGACAGGCTTAGATAAGTTAGACAAGCAAACTCTGTTCCCATTAACTAATCATACAAGCACTAGGGGACACAGATTGAAGGTTTTGGGGCAAAAGCTGCAGGGGGAATATGAGAAAGAACTTTTTTACGCAGTGGGTGAATTTTACAGCCCCCCCGACAAAGGGGACGTGGCAGGTGGGGTGGGGGGGGTGGGGAGGGGGCGGCAGAGGCACGCCACGGGCCTCGATGCCGGGAAGGCCTGGCCCAATATTGCCGGCGGCGGCAAGCCTCGTGGCAGCCCCCGCCGCTAGGCAACAGGAGCCCCATTCAATATTTAAATGTATTTAACCCAACGAATCGATTACTTACCCACTCCCGCCGCCCGTCTGGTGCGATATTGGTGCCAGTGGGCGGCACTCCCGCGCCTTCAGATTCCCATCCAGGGATTCGAGGCAGAACAATGGTGGGGAGGGAGGAGCAGGTAATTTTCTGTGTGTGAGCCGGGTGGGGGAGCATGGTCAAAATTATCTGATTGGTGTAGGGGATAGTGGGAAGGGGTAAAATTTTAACTTTATGTACTTCGGGGGGGGGGGGTGGGGGTGAAGGTCAGGTGGGCAGGGGAAGTGTTTTGGTGGGGAGAGGTCAAGTAATTAATTTTATGGTTATTTGGGGGAGGGGGGGTGGTGAGAGAGGGGCAATTTAAATGGATCTAAATTTTTCTATTGCTTTTAACTTTAAAAATTTAAATCAAATGGAAGGGCTCGAAGCCCTTTAAAAATGGCGTCAGCGCCTGCATAAAGGCTGCTGACCCCATTGCCGGGGAAAATGCAGCCCAGCATCTCCGACAGTGCAGCATTCCCTCAGTACTGGCACTAGGAGTGTCAGCCTTGAAAAAGGGCAATAGGATAACATTTCAAAGGAAAAGAGTGCAGTGTACAAACCCCAAAACTAAACACATGGATGTAAAGTTTCAAATCATTCACGGCAGGAATGGAATCTCCAAAAGGTTACACCAAGCGCGAAATACCCGAACATCTAGAAAGGAAGCTCATGGATAAGCTTATGTCATATGCAATACTGGTGTATATTTTTACATGCTGGCATGTGGGGGATGTATGTCAGAGTCATACCTACATTTGGGGAGCGGGTGCAGACACAATGGGCTGATTGGCCTCCTTCTGCACTGTAACAGTTCTGTGATTCCCAATATGCACAATGTTCTGTACTGTGAGCGATAAAACAAAAACATAGGCCAGCAACTTACATTTATATAGAGCCTTTAGTGTCATTAAACATCCCAAGTTGCTTCACAGGGCTGTTTTGAGACAAACTTTTGTCACCAAACCACATAAAGCAACCTTAGGCCAAATCTTGCTGGAGTGGGTGCCCCATTAATTCAATTGTTTTCATTCATCCTCCAGCTCAAAAAATTTCTTTGTGCCATAACCTGCTGGGTGTGTGAGCTGATAACAGCACGATGGGGAACAAACAGGGCAACTGGGCTCTCAGTGGATGACAGAACCAACAGTCTATCTCCTTAAGCAATGGGATTTAGGGAAAAGGAGTGAATTAGAGTCAAATCAGGTCCAGAAAGAGAAATAAAGAGAGGGAAAGAGATTGGATTAAGAGAGAGGACAAAAAGACAGAAAGAAAAAGTAAAAAAAAAAAACAAAATTTAAAATCTCTAAGAATTTTCTGCATGCAGCAATAACACAGTCATTGTACACTTGTCCAGGCTCAGCACTGCATCTAAATTATTATGCAGATAAAAAGCCACTATTCTGAGCCCCTTGTAGCTTATAAATCTTCAAAAGGGAATCCTTAACGCTGTACAAAAAAATACAAGCTGTTAAAGAAACCAGTATAAACAAAAGACTATAACGTCGAGTTATAGGGTTTTTATAACCTCGTTGTATATGTGTGTACGCATGCGTATATGAGTGACTGTCTTTTTTTTCTTTCATGGGATGTGGATGTCGATGGCAAGACCAGCATTTGTTGCTTATCCCTAATTAAATTGAACTGAGTGGCTTACTAGGCCATTTCAGAGGCAGTTAAGAGTCAACCACATTGCTGTGGCTCTGGAGTCACATGTAGGCCAGACCAGGTAAGGATGGCAGATTGCCTTCCCTAAAGGACGTTCGTGAACCCATGGGTTTTTACAACAATCGATGATAGTTTCATGGTACAATTACCGAGACTGGCTTTTAATTCCAGATATTTATAAACTAATTAAATTTAAATTCCACCAGCTGCTATGGTGGGATTTGAACCCATGTCGCAAGGGTATTAGCCTGGGCCTCTGGATTACCAATCCCATGACATTGCCATCATGCCACCATCTCCCCAGAACAACAAAATCTGTGTGTGTGGGTAACTGTGTGGAGGGTGTCTCTGTGCAGAGGGTGTATCGGAGCGTGTATCTGTGTGTAGGGTGTATCTGAGTGGAGGGGTGCTGTTACTATCAGATGAGGAGGGTTCGAAGATCTCCCCTCTTTTCGCTCTCCTTGATTGATCACAACAGGTTTATTTCTTTTGAAGTGGATATAATTGTCAATTCTGTGAGTCTTTAACTGTTTCTGTGCCGTGATCAGGTTTTCTTGAGTTCAACAAAGAAAGAGTCTAGCCTTATACTTAAACTGATCTAAGAAAAATAATAAAATATGCTCTAAATTTCACACACACACACAACACAAATAGGTTACAGAGTGGGGAAGGATAGATTGGTAAAATTAGTCCCCAGAGAAATAAAAAGGGTATACAGTCTGTGGAGGTTGGCAACTCGGCTGGCTTCAGGCTGAATTTGTTGGTCATGCAACTTTCCTTTGGTGGTCCTGAGGGTTGTGGTTTAAAGATATGGATGCTGACTCTGTGGTTTTCTCAGAGGCAGCAATGCAGTTGATTTCCTTTGAGAGGGGGTCTCTGTTCTTTCTGGAAATTCTCTATTCGCAGCAGCTCCCCCCTCAGGCTTAAGTCATTAAGCACAGTGAACATCGATCGGTGAACAGACTAACACAATCAAACACAGATCAATTAAACCATTGAACACTACAATCTGGAGCAGGTAATATGCCTCCGTGCTCGTAGTCAGCAGACAGAGATCGAAGCTTGCAAAGTTTGAGTGGTTTGTCTCCACCAGTTTAATATTCAGGTATCCAGCCGGTGAATTAAAAAGAAAATCATCATTCGACATAGTGCGTTTTCATGACACCTCCACACCATGCAAAATGAAATGCAATGACAAGAGCATTACAAAACTCTACACACACATTCATCCTCAAACGCTCCCTTCTCAATCTCACACTGCCATAGCTGTGCTCTGGTTTAGTTTTCATCCGGGATGATTCTGTGCTGAGTTAGACTCTGGATTACACATCAGCTACCACATTGTTTTTCTCTGCAACGTGGGTAATCTTTAGGTGGTAAGGTTGTAAAAGCTGATTCCATCGAAATAGCCTTGCATTCTGGGTTTTGAATTTCACCACAAATGTTAAAGGTCAGTATAAGCTACAGTCTCTCTATATCCATTTCATACATATACTTCAAAGTGCTTGAGAGACAGTAATAATCCCAGAGTTTCCTTCTCCACAGTGGAGTATCTCTTTTGATATTTGTTTAATTTTTTTAGAGAAATACCCAACTGGTCTCTCAATGCCGAACTCATCATCTTGGAGCATGATGGCACCTACCCCTAGGTGTGTGGAGGGGTGCATCTGTGTGTGTAAATATGTGGAGGTGTGTATCTGAGTGTGTAAATGTGTGGAGGGGTGTATCTGTTTGTGTAAGTGTGTGGAGGGGTGTATCTGTGTGGAGGTGTATATCTGTGTGTGTAAATGTGTGGAGAGGTGTATCTGTGTGTGTAAATATGTGGAGGTGTGTATCTGAGTGTGTAAATGTGTGGAGGGGTGTATCTGTTTGTGTAAGTGTGTGGAGGGGTGTATCTGTGTGGAGGTGTGTATCTGTGTGTGTAAATGTGTGGAGGGGTGTATCTGTGTGTGCAAATGTGTGGAGGTTTGTATCTGAGTGTGTAAATGTGTGGAGGGGTGTATGTGTGTAAATGTGTGGAGGAGAGTATCTGTATGGAGGGTTGTATCTCAGTGTGTAACTGTGTGGAGGGGTGTATCTGTGTGTGTAAATGTGTGGAGGGGTGTAGTTTGTGTGTAAATGTGTGGAGGGGTGTATCTGTGTCTGTAAATGTGTGGAGGGGTGTAGTTTGTGTGTAAATGTGTGGAGGGGTGTATCTGTGTGTGTAAATGTGTGGAGGGGGTATCTCTGTGTGTAAATGTGTGGAGGGGTGTAGTTTGTGTGTAACTGTGTGGAGGGGTGTATCTGTGTGTGTAAATGAGCGGAGGGGTGTATCTGTGTGTGTAAATGAGTGGAGGGGTGTATCTGTACGGAGGGGTGTATCTGAGTGTGTAACTGTGTGGAGGGGTGTATCTGTGTGTGTAAATGAGTGGAGGGGTGTATCTGTGTGTGTAAATGAGTGGAGGGGTGTATCTGTACGGAGGGGTGTATCAGTGTGTAACTGTGTGGAGGGGTGTATCTGTGTGTGTAAATGTGTGGAGGGGTGTATCTGAGTGTGTAACTGTGTGGAGGTGTGTATCTGAGTGTGTAACTGTGTGGAGGGATGTATCTGTATGGAGGGGTGTATCTGTGTGTGTAACTGTGTGGAGGGGTGTATCTGTGTGTGTAAATGTGTGGAGGGGTGCAATGTATGTGTAACTGTGTGGAGAGGTGTGTCCGTGTGTATATGTGTGGAGGTGTGTATCTGAGTGTGTAACTGTCTGGAGGGGTGTATCTGTATGCAGGGGTGTATCTGTGTGTGTAACTGTGTGGAGGGGTGTATCTGTGGGTGTAACTGTGTGGAGGGGTGTATCTGTGTGTGTAAATGTGTGGAGGGGTGTATCTGTGGGTGTAACTGTATGGAGGGGTGTATCTGTGTGTGTAACTGTGTGGAGGGGTGTATCTGTGTGGAGGGTGTATCTGTGTGTGTAAATGTGTGGAGGGGTGTATCTGTTTGGAGTGTGTATCTTAGTGTGTAACTGTGTGGAGTGTGTAACTATGTAGTGGGGTGTATCTGTGGGTGTAACTGTGTGGAGGGGTGTATCTGTGTGTGTAACTGTGTGGAGGGGTGTATCTGTGTGTGTAAATGTGTGGAGGGGTGTATCTGTTTGGAGTGTGTATCTTAGTGTGTAACTGTGTGGAGGGTGTATCTGAGTGTGTAACTGTGTAGTGGGGTGTATCTGTGTGTGTAAATGTGTGGAGGGGTGTATCTGTATGGAGGGGTGTAACTGTGTGGAGGGGTGTATCTGTGTGTGTAAATGTGTGGAGGGGTGTATCTGTATGGAGGGGTGTATCTGTGTGGAGGGTGTATCTGTGTGTGTAAATGTGTGGAGGGGTGTATCTGTTTGGAGTGTGTATCTTAGTGTGTAACTGTGTGGAGTGTGTAACTATGTAGTGGGGTGTATCTGTGGGTGTAACTGTGTGGAGGGGTGTATCTGTGTGTGTAAATGTGTGGATGGGTGTATCTGTATGGAGGAGTGTATCTGTGTGTGTAACTGTGTGGAGGGTGTATCTGTGGGTGTATCTGTATGGAGGGGTGTATCTGTGTGTGTAACTGTGTGGAGGGATCTGTGTGTGTAAATGTGTGGAGGGGTGTATCTGTTTGGAGTGTGTATCTTAGTGTGTAACTGTGTGGAGGGTGTATCTGAGTGTGTAACTGTGTAGTGGGGTGTATCTGTGTGTGTAAATGTGTGGAGGGGTGTATCTGTATGGAGGGGTGTAACTGTGTGGAGGGGTGTATCTGTGTGTGTAAATGTGTGGAGGGGTGTATCTGTATGGAGGGGTGTATCTGTGGGTGTAACTGTGTGGAGGGGTGTATCTGTGTGGAGGGTGTATCTGTGTGTGTAAATGTGTGGAGGGGTGTATCTGTATGCAGGGGTGTATCTGTGTGTGTAACTGTGTGGAGGGGTGTATCTGTGTGGAGGGTGTATCTGTGTGTGTAAATGTGTGGAGGGGTGTATCTGTTTGGAGTGTGTATCTTAGTGTGTAACTGTGTGGAGGGTGTATCTGAGTGTGTAACTGTGTAGTGGGGTGTATCTGTGTGTGTAAATGTGTGGAGGGGTGTATCTGTATGGAGGTGTGTATTGTGGGTGTAACTGTGTGGAGGGGTGTATCTGTGTGTGTAAATGTGTGGAGGGGTGTATCTGTGGGTGTAACTGTGTGGAGGGGTGTATCTGTGTGTGTAAATGTGTGGAGGGGTGTATCTGTATGGAGGGGTGTATCTGTGGGTGTAACTGTGTGGAGGGGTGTATCTGTATGGAGGGGTGTATCTGTGGGTGTAACTGTGTGGAGGGGTGTATCTGTGTGGAGGGTGTATCTGTGTGTGTAAATGTGTGGAGGGGTGTATCTGTATGCAGGGGTGTATCTGTGTGTGTAACTGTGTGGAGGGGTGTATCTGTGTGGAGGGTGTATCTGTGTGTGTAACTGTGTGGAGGGGTGTATCTGTGTGGAGGGTGTATCTGTGTGTGTAAATGTGTGGAGGGGTGTATCTGTATGGAGGGGTGTAACTGTGTGGAGGGGTGTATCTGTGTGTGTAAATGTGTGGAGGGGTGTATCTGTATGGAGGGGTGTATCTGTGGGTGTAACTGTGTGGAGGGGTGTATCTGTATGGAGGGATGTATCTGTGGGTGTAACTGTGTGGAGGGGTGTATCTGTGTGGAGGGTGTATCTGTGTGTGTAAATGTGTGGAGGGGTGTATCTGTATGCAGGGGTGTATCTGTGTGTGTAACTGTGTGGAGGGGTGTATCTGTGTGGAGGGTGTATCTGTGTGTGTAAATGTGTGGAGGGGTGTATCTGTTTGGAGTGTGTATCTTAGTGTGTAACTGTGTGGAGGGTGTATCTGAGTGTGTAACTGTGTAGTGGGGTGTATCTGTGTGTGTAAATGTGTGGAGGGGTGTATCTGTATGGAGGTGTGTATTGTGGGTGTAACTGTGTGGAGGGGTGTATCTGTGTGTGTAAATGTGTGGAGGGGTGTATCTGTATGGAGGGGTGTATCTGTGGGTGTAACTGTGTGGAGGGGTGTATCTGTGTGTGTAAATGTGTGGAGGGGTGTATCTGTATGGAGGGGTGTATCTGTGGGTGTAACTGTGTGGAGGGGTGTATCTGTATGGAGGGGTGTATCTGTGGGTGTAACTGTGTGGAGGGGTGTATCTGTGTGGAGGGTGTATCTGTGTGTGTAAATGTGTGGAGGGGTGTATCTGTATGCAGGGGTGTATCTGTGTGTGTAACTGTGTGGAGGGGTGTATCTGTGTGGAGGGTGTATCTGTGTGTGTAACTGTGTGGAGGGGTGTATCTGTGTGGAGGGTGTATCTGTGTGTGTAAATGTGTGGAGGGGTGTATCTGTTTGGAGTGTGTATCTTAGTGTGTAACTGTGTGGAGGGTGTATCTGAGTGTGTAACTGTGTAGTGGGGTGTATCTGTGTGTGTAAATGTGTGGAGGGGTGTATCTGTATGGAGGGGTGTATCGTGGGTGTAACTGTGTGGAGGGGTGTATCTGTGTGTGTAAATGTGTGGAGGGGTGTATCTGTATGGAGGGGTGTATCTGTGGGTGTAACTGTGTGGAGGGGTGTATCTGTGTGTGTAAATGTGTGGAGGGGTGTATCTGTATGGAGGGGTGTATCTGTGTGTGTAACTGTGTAGTGGGGTGTATCTGTGGGTGTAACTGTGTGGAGGGGTGTATCTGTTTGGAGTGTGTATCTTAGTGTGTAGCTGTGTGGAGGGTGTATCTGAGTGTGTAACTGTGTAGTGGGGTGTATCTGTGGGTGTAAATGTGTGGAGGGGTGTATCTGTGTGGGAGGTGCTCTGAATGCACTTCATGAGCTCATGGAATTGCACTGTTGCCAGGTATGAATTTAAAGAAGGGATTTTTGAACTATAATGTGACTTCACACCACTCTTTAATCAATCAAAAGCATGACACTATATTCCTCCCAATCATCTGTTCGGACTATGTCCCTGATGTGGTGGGTACCCCACCTCTGTCAGACAATAAGCCCTCCCACACTCATCATGTACTCTGTGTTTATCTGAAAAATAGTTGGGTAACAATTACAGCGACTGAACATAATCAGTTCTGTTTCTGGACCCGTACCTCTCGGGTGTGTAGCTGTTCAAACTACTGACCCTTTGCTCTGAATTTGCTGTCAAAACGTATGCTGCCTCCCACCCAGAATTTGCTAAGTTCCTGCTCTGTTTACTTAGAACAGCTGCTTCTAGTTACTAATGACTGAAGCCCACTACCAGTCGGAGCCAGGGCAACTTCAGTTTGTTGAGGGAGGGGTGCGGCAACACAATGCTAAGAAAATGTTTAGCTCTCGGATTTAAAGTCACATCCTCAATTTCAAACACAATGATGCTTTTACAAGCTCCGTAAACCTGGGCTCATCCTAAACGGCCACCTTCCACATTTTCAAGGGCAATAAGGGATGGGCGATAAATGCTAGCCTTGACAGCGACACTCACCTCTCATGAAAGCATAAAAATACTCTGCTGCCTGTATCCTAACTCAGCCCACTCCCATTCACTCATGACCCCCTGTGCTCACTGACCTATATTGGCTCCTGATAAGTCAATGCTTGGATTTTTAAATTTTCATCCACGTGTCTAGCTGGCCTTGCCCCTCCCTATCTGTGTAACCACCTCCTGCCCTACAACCCTCTGGGATTTCAGCACCCCTCCAATTCTGGACTATTTCACATTCCCAATTTCAATCACCTCACCATTAAGCAGCTGCCGAGGCCCGTAGCTGTGGAATTCCCTCCCTAAATCTCTCCACCTCTCTAGCTGCCTCTCCTCCTTTAAGTTGCTCCTTAAAACATACCTCTTTGACCAAGCTTTTGGTCACCTGTCCTAATATTTCCTTATGTTGCTTGGTGTCAAATCATTCCTGTGGAGCGCCTTGCAATGTTTTACTACATTCTGAGGTATATTAAGGCTATATAAGTGCAAGCTGGTGTCTGTGAACTAGCACAGTGACCTGTAAACTTGTTTGCCCAGTCTTCCCTCCCATCAAGACAGCCTCTGGCCCAGGGATACCAACTGTGACTCACTTGGTAGCACTCTTGACTCTGAGTCAGAGGGTTGTGGGGTTATGTCCCACTCCAGAGACTTACATACATAATCTAGGCTGATGCTCCACCTGCAATATTGAGTGAGTGCTGCACTGTTAGAGGTGCTGTCTTTCAGAGGTGATATTTAAACTGAGACCCCATCTGTCATCTCAGTTGTATGTAAGAGATCCCATGGCACTGTTTCAACAGAGCATGTCTGAGAGTGTAGCACTACATAGTGTTGGCCTAGACCTTGTAGCAATTTCCTTCAAAGGTCCCTAGATTTATAGAATGATACAGCACTGAAGGAGGCCATTCAGCCCATCATGCCTGTGCCAGCTCTTTGAAAGAGCTATCCAATTAGTCATACAGTCATTACAGCACAATAAGAGGCCTTTCAGCCCATGCCTACGCTCTTTTCCCATTGCCTTCCAAATTTGTCCTTTTCAAGTATTTATGCAATTCCCGTTTGAAAGTTACTATTGAATCTGCTTCCACCGTCCTTTCAGGCAGCGCGTTCCAGATCACAACAACTCACTGTGTAAAAAAATGTCTCCTCCTCTCACCTCTGTTTCTTTTGTCAATTACCTCAAATCTGTGTCCTCTGGTTACCGACATTCCTGCCAGTGGAAACAGTTCCTCCTTACTTAATCCATCAAAACCCTTCGTAATTCTGAACAGTTTCTCAAACTTGTTTTTTTTTTTGCCCAAAAGCAAAATACTGCAGATGCTGGAAATCTGAAATAAAAACAGAAAGTGCTGGAAATCCCCAGCAGGTCTGTCAGCATCTGTGGAGAGAGAGTTAACATTTCAGGTCAATGACCCTTTCACAGAAGCATATGTCAGCTGTGGCTCAGTGGGTAGCTATCTTTGAGTTGTAAGGTTTTGGATTCAAGCCCCTCTCTGGGACCTGAGCATAAAAATCAGTGCTGATGTTTCAGTGTAGTAATGAGGGAGTGCTCTGCTGCTGGCGATGCTGTCTTTCAGGTGTGACATTAAACCAAGACTTTGCCTGTTTGCTTAGGAGGATATAAATTTTGCCAACATCCGGTCCGCTGAAGGTTTCCAGCCAGCCAGCTAGTCCTCTGTGACTGACATCAGGCTGTCTGTGGCTCTCCTGTACACGTACGTCAGGTGGAGGGCTAGGCGGGACCTGCGTCTGAATAGTCCTGTCGTTTGATCACTTTGTCCTGGATCCTGATGAATCACTTTCCACCACTGTCTGGAATTGCCAAAAACAATGCTGATTCTTGCAGGGAAACATTTCCACTGCAGCAGATAGTGTGTCATTCCCCGAGCTCCTGCACTACAAATCATACTCCAATACTTTTCTCGTGTTAATTCAAATGAATGGGCGGTACTGTACAACACAGAGCAGAAAAAAAAGACTTCCATTTCTATAGCGCCTTTCACAACTTCAGGACATCTCAGATCACTTTACAGCCAATGATGCACTTTTGAAGTGCAGTCACGCAACAGCTAATTTGCACACAGCAGGATCTGACAATCAAGTTGATAAATGAACAGATTGCCTGTTTTATTGATATTATTTGAGGGAGAACTGCCTTGTGCTTCTTCAAATAGTGCCATGGGATCTTTCACATCCACCTGAGAGAGAAGACGGGGCCTCCGTTTAACGTCTTATCCCAAAAGACGGCACCTCCAACAGTGCAGCACTCCCTCAGTACTGCACTAGGAGTATATGGACTGGGACTTGAATCCACGAGGTGAGAGTCCTACTCACTGAGCTCAAGAAGTGCAGCTGTTGAGAAGGAAAAAGCAATTGGGGTGAAATTAGTAACAACGAGGATAAATAAGTAATCATTGATAACTGCTGTTCACTGCTTGATCGGGGAGATAAGTTAGGCAAATGGCAGACCCAACAGGGAACTGTAACATAGTAAATCATATCGGAATTTCAAAATCCTAGAGATAAAATTGACAGCTCAAAAGCAACCATGGGGAAGAGTCAAAACATAAACAGCTTTAGCAAGGTTATCAGTGATTGCTGCTTAAAACAACAGACAGTGAGGAGAATGCCACTTTCATTTTGCACCAGAAATGATTAATGTCTTGGAGGTGGGGTTCTAATGATCAGTGCACAGTTTTATTGGAGATTGTAATTGAAGGTGAAGATTGTTTTATGGATAAGCGTCATCTGTGTTGACCAGTTGCCCAGACATTTTCTCACAAAATAGTATCAATAACAACAGCTTTTAGTTTTGGTCATGACTGAAGATATATGACTGAAAACCTTGGATGATTTGAGTACCTGTAAGAATATCAGTTGCAACAGCATAAACACAAGGTTTATTTGGAGCTGAAACGCTCGCCCATGACTCTGTTCCCTCCAGACTCAATGGGCAGATGCTAACTTTTGGACCCACTCGAGGCGAGAGGATCCAATAGCGGGTTGGAAACACGGAGGTTTGTGGAGTGGGTTCCGCCGTGGCTCTTTAACTCAGCCACCACAACCACAAAACCACTTCTGGGTTTCCCGACCAATCAGAGTGGGCTGGTGGGATGACGACTTGCGCCTGACTGTGATCCAACTGAAATTGAACCTTTTAAACAAAAACTGCTGATAACATTTTATGACATTAGTACAATGTGAATAAGGAATAAAGGTTAAAAAAAAGTTCAACCGAGTCCACATTACAATTAATTTCTTCTTTTTCTTTTGGGCCTCCTTATCTCGAGAGACAATGGATACGCGCCTGGAGGTGGTCAGTGGTTTGTGAAGCAGCGCCTGGAGTGGCTATAAAGGCCAATTCTGGAGTGACAGGCTCTTCCACAGGTGCTGCAGAGAAATTTGTTTGTTGGGGCTGTTGCACAGTTGGCTCTCCCCTTGCGCCTCTGTCTTTTTTCCTGCCAACTACTAAGTCTCTTCGACTCGCCACAATTTAGCCCTGTCTTTATGGCTGCCCGCCAGCTCTGGCGAATGCTGGCAACTGACTCCCACGACTTGTGATCAATGTCACACGATTTCATGTCACGTTTGCAGACGTCTTTATAACGGAGACATGGACGGCCGGTGGGTCTGATACCAGTGGCGAGCTCGCTGTACAATGTGTCTTTGGGGATCCTGCCATCTTCCATGCGGCTCACATGGCCAAGCCATCTCAAGCGCCGCTGACTCAGTAGTGTGTATAAGCTGGGGGTGTTGGCCGCTTCAAGGACTTCTGTGTTGGAGATATAGTCCTGCCACCTGATGCCAAGTATTCTCCGAAGGCAGCGAAGATGGAATGAATTGAGACGTCGCTCTTGGCTGGCATACGTTGTCCAGGCCTCGCTGCCGTAGAGCAAGGTACTGAGGACACAGGCCTGGTACACTCGGACTTTTGTGTTCCGTGTCAGTGCGCCATTTTCCCACACTCTCTTGGCCAGTCTGGACATAGCAGTGGAAGCCTTACCCATGCGCTTGTTGATTTCTGCATCTAGAGACAGGTTACTGGTGATAGTTGAGCCTAGGTAGGTGAACTCTTGAACCACTTCCAGAGCGTGGTCGCCAATATTGATGGATGGAGCATTTCTGACATCCTGCCCCATGATGTTCGTTTTCTTGAGGCTGATGGTTAGGCCAAATTCATTGCAGGCAGACGCAAACCTGTCGATGAGACTCTGCAGGCATTCTTCAGTGTGAGATGTTAAAGCAGCATCGTCAGCAAAGAGGAGTTCTCTGATGAGGACTTTCCGTACTTTGGACTTCGCTCTTAGACGGGCAAGGTTGAACAACCTGCCCCCTGATCTTGTGTGGAGGAAAATTCCTTCTTCAGAGGATTTGAACGCATGTGAAAGCAGCAGGGAGAAGAAAATCCCAAAAAGTGTGGGTGCGAGAACACAGCCCTGTTTCACACCACTCAGGATAGGAAAGGGCTCTGATGAGGAGCCACCATGTTGAATTGTGCCTTTCATATTGTCATGGAATGAGGTGATGATACTTAGTAGCTTTGGTGGACATCCGATCTTTTCTAGTAGTCTGAAGAGACCACGTCTGCTGACGAGGTCAAAGGCTTTGGTGAGATCAATGAAAGCAATGTAGAGGGGCATCTGTTGTTCACGGCATTTCTCCTGTATCTGACGAAGGGAGAACAGCATGTCAATAGTCGATCTCTCTGCACAATTAATTTACCCTGATAGAAAGGGGGTATATGTGCACAAGTCATTGAAGGTGGCAGGGCGGGTTGAGACAGCAGTTAAAATGGGATCTTGGGCTTAATAAATAGAAGCAAAGAGTACAAAAGCAAGGAAGTTATGAGGAGCCTTTATAAAACACTAGTTTGGCCTCAACTGGAGTATTGTGTCCAATTCTGAACATCGCACTTTAGGACGGATGTGAAGGCTTTAGTGAGGATGCAGAATAGATTTACATGCTGGGGTTTTGGGGGGGTGGGGGTGTGATCTCAGAGGGGGGAATCGATCGGGTGGGGCAGTGGGGGAGGAGGGAGTCAATCGGAGTTGGTGGAGGCACGATCGGGTGAGCTGCCGATTGCTAGGAAGGTTCGGAGGCTTCATGATGGGATCGAAGGCCGTGCGGGGCGGGGGAGGGGGAGATTGTCGGTGGGATGTGCCCAGTCGCCAGGCATCTAGGTCCAGGAGGTATGTGTCAAGTTACTCAATCCACCAAGTTTCGTTTGGATGAAACTCCTGACGTTTGGGAAACCCCAGCTGACCAGAGTTCAAAGTTGAAAAGCAAGAATGGCAATGACGATAATACAAAGGCAAAATCCTGCAGATGCTGGAAATCTACAAGGTCACTGACCTGAAGTGTTATATCTGTTTCTCTCCCTTCACAGATGCTGCCAGACCTGCTGAGTGTATTCCAGCAATGACTGTTTTTAAGACAATGAGGTGCACAGCCTCATCATCATAGTTAAACCTGTCTCCTTGGAGCAGGTTTGCCCATTACCCTACGCTCGCTGAGCTACATTAGCTCCTGATCCGGCAATGTCTAGATTTTAAAATTCCCATCTTGGTGTTCAAATCCTCACATGGAATTGTCACCTCCCTATCTCTCTATGGTGCTAGTTGAATACAACAGCTTACAGTTATCCACTGTGAGCAATCCACCAGCATAACAACACAGAGAGAAGGTTGATTAAGAATGTAGGGTGCTATTGCTAACAGATGACACTGGAAGCTCAGATGCAACCTCAAAAATCCCTCTTGTTATATTAGTTGGTCAAGCTGCTGTCAGTGTACTCTCAGACTTACAATTTCAGACATCTCGCAATGTTGGGACCCACTGCTTTATCAGTGAACTGGGTCAGCATTCTCTGGAACAGGAATGGCCAATGTACGAACGTAAAGAAAAAAGAACCTGCATTTCTGTAACACTTTTCTTGACCTCAGGCTCTCCCAAAGCACTTTACAGCCAATGAAGTATTGTTTTGAGGTGTATTCCCTGTTGTAATGTAGAGAAACCCAGCAGCCTATTTGCGCACAGCAAGCTCCCACGAACGGCAGTGTGACAACAAGCAGATTGTGTGTTTTTAATGTGTTGGGTGAGGTACTTGAGGGCTGCTGGTCCCCTGCACCCTGGCGACAATCACAGTCCCTCAAATCTGAACAGGATTTCTGGCGGCCTTCCGCCGCACCCGCAGTGGGAGACCAGCGGGAACCCCAAAGAAAGAGCCCAAATGGTCAAAAACCACCCATCTTCTGTTTGGGGCTCCAACAACCTGCTTTTGAACTTACATCAGGAGACTGGGAGAATTCCTGTGGAATTTCAGGACTAGTTGCTGCAGAAGAGGAATGGAGAAAAGAAAAGTTGGAAGAAGAACTTCCAATTAAATTTCACTTAAGTGCCCGCCCCTGTCTGTCAAATTCGAAGGAGCTTCTCTTTGCCAGGAGTTCTGTGGGACCTGAATTTCCCTTCTTCCTTTTTGACCAATTATGGATATTCCAAAGACATTGCAAGAAAGCAGATCTGCCCATTATCTAATACTCAGTGACCTTTTGTATCAGGCCAGTCAAACCCCACCCACAGTCTGAGCATGAATGCAGTTGCTATCTTTTTTTAATGTGTAATGTCCTTACTGTGAAAGGCAAGAGTTTTGCAATTCAATAAGCACGTATCCTTAACAATTTGAAAGCTTTCATCATTCATATTAGAAAGACC
Source organism: Heterodontus francisci (assembly GCF_036365525.1). Lineage (NCBI taxonomy): Eukaryota > Metazoa > Chordata > Chondrichthyes > Heterodontiformes > Heterodontidae > Heterodontus > Heterodontus francisci. The sequence goes on from NC_090375.1 coordinate 192,922,820, forward strand.
TAGCACTGTAAGAGAAACCCACAAAGAGATATTCAGCACCAATATTTTCCTGCAAATGTTACGGTCAATAGGCTGTTCAGAACCAAACGAAAGTTGGAATGAATGCTTCATCCACAGGGATTAGTCCCGGCTCCTGAGAGATCAGTAACAGAAGCAGAAGTTGAGCATTAACTGGAAGTTTGGCAGCTTTATAACCTGTAATGATGACTCGGAAGCTGTGGCCCAGATAAGCAGGCTGACCCTGCCTAACTGGGTTACATTTTATTATTCCTCTGTGGATCCCAGCTACCGTCTAAAATAGGACAAACAAGCAGACGAGATCTACTCTTCTCACAGTCATAGAATCGTACATCACAGAAGGAGGACATTCGACCCATCGTGCCTGTGCTAGATCTTTGGTCGAGCTATGTAATTAGTCCCACTCCCCCTGCTCATCTCCCATCACCCTGCAAAACTTTCGCCCAAGTGCTTATCCGGTGTCTGTTCTCTGTGCCTTTTCTAATAAACCTGTTGCCTCAAACAAAAGCCAAATGAAAGTGCCTCCCCTCCTCTTTTTTTTAGAGGGGCAAAAGTAATTAAACTGTAAAATAAAGGAAACATATAAAACTTAAGTAATAATGTTATTGCTATTATCCATTCCTTCTCCAGGGTTCTCTGAGTGTGGGCAATGCTGTGAAAGAGAGGCAGAAAGCTAGAGGGACCACCCCTGCTCATGGGCCTCACCCAGCCTGGACCCTGCGGATGGCCACCTTGGCTAAGCCACGAGCAGGGAGGTTCTCTGACTTGTCCAGTTCCCCCTCCCCCCAGCCCACGCCAACTCCCCCTGCCTTTCTCCGCACAGGTGGCCTCATTGCTGAAATCACTCATTCTTTAACAGTGACTGAGATACCTATCAATGAGGTGTCACAATGTTTTTCCTGTAATTGTCGCTGTTTCTACTTTTCAATTACATTCCTTTTATACAATTTTAATGACTGTGCACTCCCCCAGTGCCTTTCTGTACAGGCCAACGTTTCTTGACACAGAATTACCACCTTATTCATTCAAGCTGTAAGGTGTCTTGTGTTGAATTGCTTTAAGAGGGTTGGTAAAACAATCTGAATTTAGGGCCTCCTGAACCTCAATTGTAATTTATCTGTGTTACTCTTCATGAATTAACGGTTGGCTTAGAGTGTGTTACAGGGTTTCAGTAAAACTAATAAAGAAAGCAATTTATATAAGAGCATAAAAAACAAAAACAGAGCTGGAGCCGATTGTAAATATAATTTTAATTTACAGATTGTGTTACAGGCCATAACTTACTTCAACTGCACTGTGCCTTTTGAACTATCACCCCTGTGCTCACTGACCTATACTGGCTCCCAGTCTGGCAACGCCTCGAATTTAAAATTCTCATCCGTGTTTTCGAATCCCTCCATGGCCTGGCCCTCCCTATCACTGGAATCTCTTCCTACAACCCTCCGAGTTATCTGCACTGCTCCAATTCTGGTCCCTTATGCACCTCTGATCTCCTTCACCATGCCCACCCCCCCCAACCTTTGGCTGCCTTGCCCTCAGCTGCCTTCACCCTAAGCTCTGGAATCACTTCTCTAAACTTTTCCATCTCTGTACCTCTCTCTCCTGCTTTAAGACGCTTCTTAAACTCTACCTCACCTGGCCTAATGGCTGGATATTTCGGAGGGCAGTTAAGAGTCAACCACATTGCAGTGGGTCTGAGTCACATGTAGGCCAGATCAGGTAAGGATGGCAGATATCCTTCCCTAAAGGACATTAGCAAACCAGATGCGTTTTTACAACAATCAACAATGGTTGCATGGTCACCATTAGACCAGCTTTTAATCCCAAGATTTATTAATTGAATTCAAATTTCACCATCTGCTGTGGTGGGATTCGAACCCCTGTCTGCAGAGCTTGAGCCTGGGCTCCTGATTACTAGTCCAGTGACATTACCACTACGCCACCACCTCCTTTATGAGGCCTCCGGAGACGGGGTATCGTGGCGGGGTGGGCCCGGAAAATTCTTCTGGGAGAATCGCGCCACGACCCCTGATGCCGAGAAGGCCTTGCCACAATTTACCGGTGGTGGCGAGGCCTCGGTGTGGCCCCCTCTGCCGCTCGGCGGCAGGGCCTTCATTTTCATATTATAATTAAGTAAAAAGATACAAATCAATTTACCTGTAAGTCCCGCGCTTTCAGAACCCCGTTCGGAGTCCCAAGGCGTGACACTGTGGGGAGGGGGGGGAGCAGTGAAATCTTCAGGTCAGGAGGGGTGTGGGAGTGGGGTAAACCACTCCAATTGATTGTGGGGATGGTGGGAAGGTGTTGAGGGTCAAATGTTCTAAAGGTGGGGGGGGTCAAGGGTCATTGTTTAAAAGATTGGTTTTCTGGGGGTTTAGGTAATTTCATTTATTGAGAACTCACTGTGGGGGGGGGGCGTGGGAAGGGGATGCAAAATGTGAATATAATTTTATTTATAATATTAATGCGGCGGCACCTTTAAACATTTAAATTCACACGAAGGGCATGAAGTCCTTTAAAAATGGCGGTGGGTGCCTGCGCGGTGGCACCGGACGCCGTTGCCAGCAACGTAGCGGCCACCCCCTCTACTTCATCGGGGGCGGGCACTCCACCCGCTCCATTTAAGTGAACCCCTGCATGAAATATTGCGGGAGCTCAGCGATGGCACATCCTCTCCTGAAGACCGCTGAGATCAGAGCACGCCACCGCAATTTACGGCACACTGAGAAATTTCCGGCCATTGTCTTCTTTTGTGGCTCTGTGTCAAATTGTGTCTGATAACTGGGAACCCTGGATGATTTGACCCCTTCAAACCCTGGCCCAGGATCTCTGGAGCCTTTCCAAGTGATTAATCACTGCCTCGGCTCAGACTGAACTGAATAAGTATCCAAGTGCTTCACCACTCAGTCGATTTCCCCATTGAGCCTTCAAAGGTTGTAGAGGGACCCAAACTAAAAAATCTGAAAAAAGAGTTTTCCTGGTCATTATCACATTGCTGTTTGTGGGAGCTTGCTGTGCACAAATTGTTTGCCACATTTTCTATATTACAATACAACACTTCAAAGAAAAAGTATTTTGTTGACTGTAAAGCGCTTTGGGACATCCGCTGGTCATGAAACGTGCTATATAGATGCAAGTTGTTGTTGTATATATTGTGGTTTGAGTAATGTTGTTCCTGCACTTGTCCATGATGCTGCAAAGTCTACTAGCTACATCGATTGTGTTCACCGTTCTCTTTTGGGTCAGTAGTGCAAGGGAACGGATATGTTAAATTGCAGAGGTTCAGATTTGGAAAAGTTTATTCAGATAAAGTTGCATTTTTTAGATTTGGGTCCAGCTACAACCCTTGTAGGCTGAATTGGTAATTCAACTGAGTGGTGAAGCACTTGGATACTTACTCAGTTCGATCTGAGCCGAGGCAGTGATTAAACACTTGGAAAAGCTTCAGGGTTTGAAGGGGGCAAATCACCCAGGGTTCTCAGTTCTGTTCGTTCCTACCTAAGAACTCACAGGTAAATATCAGATAAGAATAGGATTACATGAGAATGTCCTCCCCACTCCCTGGACTTGCACACATAGATTGCCCTCTTGGGAAAGGTAGTCAGGGATTGGTATTGACTGGGAACCATACTTCAACCTTTAATCAGGGGGTGAAAAATCCTGGTGTTTGAATCCAAGTTTGATTTTTAAAAAGACAGATAGTTGAATTATAAAAAGCCTCTGAGATACTGCAGGAACCTCAGGTACATTCCACCAGGAACTTGCACACATGCTTTCATTAAGTATTTTCTTTTCTTTTTATTTAGCTGGATGCCTGATATTCCATATAAATCCATTGCTATACTGAAGTCTCTAAACAAAATCACTAGAAGTCCACATTAATGTTCCTGCATGCTTGAATATGGATGGAAACTCTCTCCTTGTAGGACACATCTCAGGTACATAAAGTGAAGAGTTTGGGTAGAAGGTGACAACAGTTAAATCTTAGGATCCCTAAGTGTATATTGGAGTTTTGCTGGTGTTCAATGGGCTAAAGTCATGGAACTAACCAGCAGAGAGGTCCATTAGCTTCTTGTCCCTTGACCAGTTAGGGCATTGACTTGCGGCATTAACGAGAGCCAAGAGAAAATAAAGCTGACTGCCTGATGACAGCTCAAACACTCCAGGTCCCGTCATTTACCAGAATGATAGGAGGACTTCAACAGTTAAGGTCTGAGGTGAGTTTACATAAACTAGGGTTGTATTCCCTGGAATTTAGAAGGTTAAGGAGTGATTTGATCAAAGTTTTCAAGATATTAAGGAAAACAGATAGGGTAGATTGGGAGAAACTATTTCTGTTGGTGGAGGAGTCTAGGGCTGGGGGGCATAGTCAAAAAATTAGAGCCAGATCTTTCAGGAGTGAAATTAGGAAACACTTTGACACACAAAGGGTGGTAGAATTTTGGAACTCTCTTCTGCAAATGGCAATTGATTCTAGATCCATTGTTAATTTGAAAACTGAAGTTGATAGGTTTTTGTTGACCAGAGGTATTAAGGAATATGAGGCACATTGGCAAGTATATGGAGTTAGAATATAGACCCATGATCTCATTGAATGGCGGAACAGGCTGGAGAGGCTAAATGGCCTCCTCCTGTTCCTATGTTCAATGAACCAGGTTGGCCAATTAATTAGTAATAATGTCCTGGAGTACTATGGACAGCCTGACTCACATTATTGGATTAACAAGGTCTATTATGGAGGGTCAACCGGGTTTCAGTATCACATTGTTAATCTTGGACCCAAATCAATCCAACCTTAACTTCATCCCCATGGATGATAGTCATTAGCAAGTCATTGAGGGCAATTACAGCTTGGGCTTTCAATAACATTTATGTTCAAGGCAATAAAGCAGTTTCAATATGCAGGCTGAAGCTCCTAAAATCTGAAATCTCTGCCTTTATACGCACGATAAACAGGTTAAAAGAAAGAAAGAACTTGTATTAATAGGAAATATTTCATGATCTCAGGACATCCTAAGGGTTAACCTGCCCAGGTTTAACAATGAACTCCTAATTGTGGTATTACAATAATCAGAGAATACATGGAATGTGCAACGTGGTCACGAATATACCATATCCAGAGATCAACGTGTACAGGCGAGAATTACTTACTCAGCGTGATTAGCAATTTAAATTATATCAGAAGCCAAAAGATGCTGAATTAGCACAATGTAATAAAATAATCTCATGAGGTGTTGGTCACATGTAAGAGTGCAGACTGTTCTCAGTTTTAGAATGCTAAGATGTTAAAACCAAATGGTGACCTTAAATCCACCAGCAATCACCATTGCATTCATCGGAGGAAAATGAATGGATATTATATTGAAAGCATAATATACTACTTGGCAGCAAAGGAACTGTAACCTCCTGGTAAAACTAACAGTAACAGGAACAAATAAAGATATGTTATCATCTGCAGAAAAATCCCACAGTGCTACAGAACAGAATCATGAGAAACTTGGGGTCACAGCCTCAGGATAAGGGGTCAATCATTTAAGACTAGGGTGAGGAGGAATTTCTTCACTCAGAGGGCTGTGAACTGTTGGGATTCTTTACCCTAGATGCTCTGTCATTGAGTATACTCAAGGCTGAGATCGATAGATTTTTGGACTCTAGGAGAATAAAGGGATATGGAATTGGGCGGGAAGCTGGAGTTGAGGTCAAAGATCAGCTATAATCTTATTGAATGTTGGAGCAGGCTCGAGGGCCTGAATGGCCTACACCTTAAAGCCTGGCTCGGGTATAAAATTAAAACCCAACCCGGGCCCGACCCAACAACAGCCAACCCGAACCCGACCGGGGCCCGAGTCCTTTAATTTTTTTAAATGCCTGATTGGAAAATAACAAGCATATTAATAAAACAGTAGATTAAAACGAAAATAATACGTAACAAAACAGTGCAGTTCAGCCCGAGCCGAGCCAAGCCCGAATGCTGGGTGCAGAAAACAGACCCGACCCCACCCCACCCGCACTCGACACATGTAGTCGGGTTTGGTCGGGTTCGGGTCAGGTAGCCAGGCTTTACTACACCTCCTCCTAATTCTAATGTTCTTATATAGAAAATGTAGTGAGGGGAGATTAAAAGGGCTAAAAGTTAATATGAAAATGATCAGCAGATAATATAAAAAGAAATAGAGTCATAGGGCAGGGTTTTACCTGCAGACTTCAGGACCCTGCTGTCAGGCCCAATATTTATCCCTCAATTGAGATCACTAAACAGATTATCTAGTCATTATCACTTTGCTGTTTGTGGGATCTTGCTGTGCGCAAATTGGCTGCCGGGTTTCCTCCATTACAACAGTGACGACACTTCAAAAGTACTTCATTGGCTGTCAAGCATTTTGGGAAGTTCTGAGGTTGTGAAAGGTGCAATATAAATGCAACTTGGTTGGGTGCCAAGTGATAAAAATGTAAAGTTTGCTTTCTAGTTGTTTAACCTAGACAAGGATCGCCCGAAGGACTGCATAGGAGATCCGTGTCTTTAATTTTTAAAAACAACCCTTCCAGCCTCCCCATCACCCCCATGCCAGGAAACGTGCCAGTGTTTCTTAAAGCCCAGCAAATGCTAATGTGTGTCCGAACACGATGCGTCGTATGATTTACTGTTTTCATTTGCATCTCATTATAATGCCGATCCATTTTTGGGCAGAGATTTAACACTATTGATGCCACTTCCAGTAGAAAATGCCGCAGCTGGTGGTGGAGTGAGCGGGAAAATATCCCAAAACTCTCCATTCAAGTTAGGCGAGGGAGCTGATATCTCTCGAGGCTAAAATCTCAGCTCAAGTTGATGAAAATAAATCCTACTGTTGTAAAATACCAACAGGTAAGCAACGTACTGATTCCTTCCACTAAAAATACCTTATTTCGGCTGCATTATATTATGTAGTTCCTTTTTTAAGTATAAATATTTTACTTGTATTTTTAGTCAAATAAACACCAACAAGATCTGCTCATGTTGCAGATAAGTGGAATGATATTTATGTAGATACCAATGAGTAATTGATGTATAACTGGGAATTCATTCACATGATGTACTGAAATGCAAAGCAAAGGAAGGTTAGCAGATCAGTGGTGGATTATATTTCTTATGACAACCAGCAAAGTATCACATTTGTAAAAGGAATATAAAAGACATGAGATGTGTTCTGCTTCCTATCAAGGGATAAACAGACCTGTCAATCCCAGTGCATCACAAAGAGTGCAGTAAAACCACAGTCATTGGTACAATATTGTTGGGAAATCGTCATCTAACAAATGTGAGACATTCGCACTCTTAAACAGTGACTGACTCTGCAAGTTTACAAATGATAGAAGAGGCGACAGAAGCAGAGACATTTTTATGCAACGAGTGGTTAGGATTTGGAATGCGCTGCCTGATAGGGTAGGATATAGATTCAATAGTAACCTTCAAAAGGGAATTGGATAAAAACGTGAAGGAGAAAAAATTGCAGGGAAGTGGAGAATAAACAAGGAAATAGTAGGACTAAGTCTTTCTGTCTTTAAGTTCTTTATCATAGGGAGTGGTTGAGGTAGAGAGCATTGAAATCTACTAGAAAAAAAATAGAGAAATATTTGAAGCAGAGGAAAATAGAGGGCTAGTTTTGGATTGTCTGAGCAAACAGCTGACACACACACACACACACACACACACACACAGGGCCAAATGGTTTCCCTCTGTGATGTAAACATCTGTGTTTCTATGGCTTACTGTCAAGCTTCAAATTCCAATTTTCCCGTCACCTCCCATTTCCTGTCAGTTTCTCTCAGTAGCATGTGGGACACTGGGAATGCTGGAAATTAATGCACAGAATGGAACGGAGAGCAGGGAAGAATAACAGCCTGAGGAGAACGTGTCCCAATCATTGTGCGACTGTCTAGACCATCTATGACAGTTAATGGCAAGCCCATCTATTATAGGCCCAATTTTAACCTAACTCGCCCAAGGGAATGGGGGGAGGGAGCAACTCGAGCTTTTAAAACGTCCTGCCTGATTTTATGCTCTATTGCCTTCAATGGGGCCAGGGGCTAAACTGGATGTTTGACGACCCCACCACCCACCCCCCGCCCACCAACCTGCCCCATTCCTGCAAAGCAGTTCGGTTAAAATCGGTGCTATCTTTCTGTGATATCGCATATCTTCACTTGAAGAGTCAACACGAAAGGTTTTAACATTATACAATTCCAACTCGATTAACATTGTATTGTAACTGACTGCAGTCATCATCAGTTTGTTACTAATTAAAATGTTCTAAATATACTGCTGTTCGACGTGTTATTACTGAGGTGCGATTTTAGTTTAAGTATCCATAGAGAACAGAATCAAGAAAAGCTGTATTTATATCAGACCATTATGTTGAAAAAAATCCCAAGGCTCTTCATAGATGTTTAAAGAAACAAAGAAGGAGATTTTGAGAGGGATGACAAAAAACTTAGTCACATAACTCTAACTCTGTGACTCTGTAGGTGAGATGAAGCAAGGCACGATGTCAGAGGAACGACAACAACAACTTATATTTATATAGTGCCTTTATAGAATAAAACATCCCAAGGCACTTTGCAGGAGTGTTAGAAAACAAAATATGCCACCAAGCCACATAAAGAGATATTTAGGTCAGATGACCAAAACTTGGTCAAAGTGTAGGTTTTAAAGAATGGCTTAACGGAGGAAAATGAGGTGGAGAGGGAGAGAGGTGTAGGGAGGGTGTTCCAGAGCTTGGAACCTAGGCAACAGAAGGCGTGGCCACCAATGGTGGAGTGACTAAAATCGGGGATACTCAAGAGGTCAGAATTAGATAAGCGCAGATAACTTGAAGGGTTGTGGGGCTGGAGGAGATTACAGAGAGAGGGAGGGGCGAGGCCATGGAGGAATTTGAAAACAAGGATGAGAATTTTTAAATCAAGACATTGCTTGACCGGGGGCTAATGTTGGTCAGTGAGCACAGGGGTGAAAGGGGAATGGGGCATGTTGCGAGTTAAGACATTGGCAGCAGAGTTTTGGATGCTGTCAAGTTTACTGAGAGTAGAATGTGGGAGACCAGCCAGGAGTGCATTGGAATAGTCAAAACTAGAGGTAACAAAGACATGAATGAGGGTTTCAGCAGCAGGTGAGCTGAGACAGGGGCGAAGTCGGGCAATGTTTCAGAGGTGGAAACAGACGGTCTCAGTGATGGTGTGCATATGAGATGGGAATCTCATCACAGGGTCAAATGTTGACACCAAGGTTGCAAACAAACTGGTTTAATCTCAGTCAGTTGCCAAGGAGAGAGATAGAGTTGGTAGGTAGGGAACAGAGTTTGGAGCGGGGATCGAAATCGATGGCTTCAGTCTTTCCAATAATTAATTGGAGGAAATTTCTGCTCATCCAGTGCTGGATGCCAGATAAACAGTCTGATAATTTTGCAACAGTGGAGGAGTCGAGAGAGGTGGTGGTGAGGTAGAGCTGGGTTTCGTCAGTGTACATGTGAAAACTAATGCTGTGCTTTCAGATGATGTCGCCAAGGGGCAGCATGTAGATGAGAAATAGGAGGGGGCCAAGGATAGATCCTTGGGGGACACCAGAGATAACGGAACAGGAAGAGATTCTCTGGCTATGAGTAGATAGATAAGAATGGAACCAGGTGAGAGCAATCCCACCCAGCTGGATGACAGTGGAGCGACATTGGAGGCGGATGGTGTGGTCATATGTGTCAAAGGGTGCAGACATGTTGAGAAGGACGAGGAGGGAAAGTTTACCTTTGCCATAGTCACATAGGATGTCATTTGTGACTTTGATAAGAGCTGTTTTGGTACTGTGGTGGGGTCAGAAACCTGATTGGTGGGATTCAAACATAGTGTTCCGGGAAAGTTTTTAGTTTAGTTTAGTTTAGTTTAGTTTAGAGATTCTAGAGATGGGAATGGATTTGGGAGGTGACAGCATGTTCAAGGACTTTGGAGGGGAAAGGGAGGTTGGAAATGGAACGGTAGTTTGCAAGGACAGTGGGGTCAAGGGTTGGTTTTTTGAGGAGAGGCTGATGACGCCAGATTTGAAGGAGAGAGGGACAACACCTGAAGAGAGAAACCTGTTAACAATATCGGCAAACATAGGGGCCAGGAGGGGAAGTTGGGTGATCAGCAGTTTAATGGGAATAGGGTCAAGGGAGCAGGAGGTGGGTCTCAAGAACAAGATGAGCTCAGAGAGGGCATGAGGGGAGATAGGAGAGAAACTAGAGAAAGATGTGAGTTCAGGGCTAGACAGGGGGGAGCATTAGAGGAAGTTTGCCCAGTGGGCTAGTGGAAGGGAGAGATGCAGCAGAGGCAGCTGATGGGATGGTCTCGATCTTAGTGACAAAGAAGTCCATGATCTCCTTGCACTTATTATTGAACAGAGACATCCTAGTGCAGAATGGGTGATGGAGAAGTGTTGCAGGGCTGGAGGGTTGGGGATGAATCAGTCAGTGAGCACAGGGATGATGGTTGAGCAGAACATGTTGTGAATTAGGATACGGGCAGCAGAGTTTCAGATGAACAGAAGCCCTCAGAGGGTGGAGGAAGGGAGGCTGGCTGGCCAGGAGAGCATTGGAATAAAAGCAAAATACTGCAGATGTTGGAAATCTGAAATAAAAACAGGAAATGCTGGAACCACTCAGCAGGTCTGGCAGCATCTGTGGAAAGAGAAGCAGAGTTAACATTTCGGGTCAGTGACCCTTCTTCGGAACTGCATTGGAATAGTCAAGTCTGGAGGTGACAAGTGCATGGTCAAGGATTTTGGCAGTAAATGGGTAGAGACAGGGCGGAGATGAGTGATGTTGCAGCGATGGAGGTAGGTGGTCTTTATAATGGAGAGGATATGTAGTTGGACCATCAGCTCAGAGTCACATTGGATGCCATGGTTCCAACAGCTTGTCGAAATTGAAAACTCAAAAGTAATGCTGGAGGATCTGATGTATTCCTAGGTGGTAATGTGTGAAAATGATTCTTTCTGAATGAAATGTTGGAGTTGGCTACTGCTAATGTAACAAGCTTTGCACGATCAACTGTAATAGCAAAACAGTTGTTCATCCCTGTTGTGGTGAACATATGCTGGCTATATTCTGCTAGAAGTATACAGCACAGAAGGAGGCCATTTAGCCCATCGTATCCATGCTGGTCCTTTGAAAGAGCTATCCCATTAATCCGACTTCCCTGCTTTTTCCCCACAGCCCTGCAATTTTTTTCCTTTTTAAGCATCTATATCCGATTCCCTTTCAAAAGTTACTACTGAATCTGCTTCCACTGCCCTGTTGGGCAGCGCATTCCAGATCACAACAGCTCGCAGTGTAAAAAATACGTCTCCTCATCTCCCTCTTGTTCTTTTGTCAATTGCTTTAACTCTTTGTTCTCTAGTTACCTCCCAGCCCACCCCTACACTGACCTCTGCCCCCACCTCCTGCCAGTGGAAACAGTCTAATCGTGAGTTCTTTCTTTACTTGATTTCTTGTGTTCTAGGCTCATATTCAGGGTTAAACTGTTAGTTTTTTCTGGGTCCCTGTCACTTTGTTGGAGGATCTTGAACAGCTTTTGCTAATTTCCTAAGTTGTTACATCTGCATGCTGCATTGATAACCTAGTAACCAGGGTAACCAGGGTTGCGGGCCAGTTACCAACATTATTGAACAAAGTTGACTTTGGAGGAAAGAAATGAAAGTGATACAAATGAAAATGAAAGAGAACAGGAGTCAATTTATAACGTTGTGAAAATGCAAAGAATTATGAATGGTGCTACTGCCTTTCCAAAGGTCTTTGATGTGAGCTTTCAGGGTGATTAGCAATCCACATGAGCTATCGCTTTAAAGGAGGTTATCATTTCCACAGGTCACAACTATTTGAAATGACCTGATAGCCAGGAAGGGGAAGCAGACAAGAAGCTCAGTCCTGGGATGTGCTGTGCCCACAATCTGTGGCTCCTTTCCCTTTGCCGTTGTGAATGTACAAGATCTGCCCTCACAATCAGGCTGTATTTATCTTCTTGCTTGTAATGAATGAAACCCAGGAGGATAATAATCTCTCTTGAAAACATCATGGGCGCAGTGTTGGCTTGGTTACCTCAAGAGGTCCTGCCTCATACTGGAGTTGAATCACAATGCGAAGTAGCTATAAAACAGGATCATTACACTCCAATTACTTAAGTCTCTCTCTTTCTCTCTTTAACTGCTAAGGACATTTAGGATACAGGCAGCTGTGTTTTGGACAAGCTGATGTTTACAGACAGTGAAAGATGGGAAACTGGCCGAACAGAAAAAACGATATCGGCTAGCATTTCTCTTCCGGATTGCTACCTGGTGATGCTTATTGGAAAGCATGTGTGAGGACTGGTACAACACTGATGCCCCTCATGTTTAGTTGCCATGCTGGCACTCATACAAGAAAGATGGGGTGGGGCTGATTATGTAGACGAGATACCACAAGGCTGCTGGCACCACTGAAACCCCAACCAGAGATAGCTAGGCAGGATTTTATCTTGCCCTTGGAGACAGGAATGGAGGCAGGGTGGGCACACAAAATGGTGGGGCGATGCCAGGCGGCATGCTCAACATCATCCTGCCCCCATGAATTTTTGCGCATGGCAGTGGAAGACTGAGGATGGCCTTTCCACCCGTGGCCAATTGAGCCAATTATGTGGTTAATTAATGGTCATTTAAGGTCACCTATGCTTCGATTTCACCAATGTTGGCAGCGTCCTAGCGGACTCGGAGCTCCCTCCTCTGGGGGCAATCCATAGAGTCATAGAGTTATACAGCACAGAAACAGGCCCTTCGGCCCATCATGTCTGTGCCGGCCATCATGGCCCATGAGGGCTCCCTTAGCGGCGATGGCCGCCTCCGCAGCAAGCACCCACCCACCCTCACCAACCCACCCCGCACACCCTCGCCAGGGCCTGCCTGACTGGCCCCAGTAAGCCCGACGCCACTTACCTGCGTCACGAGATCTCTGACATCTTCGCCATTGCAGGCCTCCTGCAATACTGGCAGTGGCCACCGCTGCCAGCGGCGCTGATGGTACTGCAGGGCCGCCCGCCCTCCGACTGGCTGGCAGCCCTGGAGGCGGGAGCTCGTCCCTTCAAGGGACAGCGCCGCGGACGGCGGGCAGCGGAATTCCATCCGGGGTTTGACAGAGGGCCGAGGCAGGGATATTGGTCCGGTGAATCAGAAGAGGACAGCAGCAAGGTACACATGCTTTAGCTTAGAATCAGAGAATAATACAGCACCGAATGAGGCTATTCGGCCCGTCGTGCCTGTGCCGACTCTTTGGTACAGCTATTCAATTAATCCCACTCCCTTGTTTCTTTTCCCCGTAACCCGTAAATTTTTTCCCTTCAAGCATTGATCCAATTCTTTAGCTTCTGTGATTGTGACAGACCACTGATATTCATGCAAGTCAGCTTCCAAAAAGAGCCCATTGCTGTGCTCAGCCGACTTTTGTGCATAGGGCATTCCGAGCAGGAGAGCTTGGATAGTGATCAGGAGTGAAAATTCTGCTGCACAGGAGAAGGCCATTCAGCCCATCATGCCTGCGGAGCATAGGAACAGGAGGAGGCCATTCAAACACTCAAGCCAGTTCTGCTACTCAGTTAGATCTGGAGCTTAACTTCATCTAACTTGGTTCCCACGCTTAATATTCTTAACCCCAAAAAATCTAGCAATCTCAATTGTGTGATTTTCAATTGACCCCTCCCAGCCTCAATACCTTTTTGGGGTATAGAGTTGCAGATTTCCACTGCCCTCTGTGCGAAGAAGTGCTTTGTGACATCGCTGAGCCGGCTCTTGGAAAGAGCTATCCAATAGTCCCTCTCCCCGGCACGTTCCCAAAACCCTGTACATTGTTCCTTTTCAGTATATATCCAATTCCCTTTTTAATGCTGGAGGATGTTTTTAACCCTTGTCAGGAGATATTAAGAGAATTGTAGTGCCCCCACCCTTCAAAAACTTGAGCTCAGCCAAAACTCTGCTGCCCCTATTCCAACTCGCACCAAGTCCCATTCATCCATCACCCCTGTGCTCACTGACCTACATTCGCTCCCACTCTGGCAACACCTTGATTTTAATACTCTCAGTGGTGCCTTCAGCCTAGGCCCTAAGCTCTGGAATTCACTCACTACACCTCTTTCCCACTCCATCCTCCTTTAACATCGTCGTTAAAAGCTATCTTGCCGACAAGCTTTCGCTCACCTGTTAGCTAACAGCTCCTCATGTGACTCAGTGTCAAAGGTTGTCTGGTTGCACTCCTGCGAAGCACCTTGGGATGTGTTACAATGTTAAAGGCACTTATATAAAGTTGCTGTTTTTGTTTCCTGACTAAAGCTGCTTTTCACAATTCGGATTCTGGGAGGCGAGGGTGTGTTATTCCAGCTTCCTGTGTTCACACACAAGTGACTCTTTGGCTCCTGTATTCTGACTGTGGAGTTGGGGATGTCGCTTTTTGAGGGTTCACTATTCTGCTGCAGGCATAAGCTGTGTAAATGTGTGGCGGCACAGGCTCATGGATACCAGTCCACCCATCGAATCTGGAACATTCCTGGTTTACAGGATCCATTCCATGCCAAGCTCCACTCCTGAGGCTTGAGCACATAATCTAGGCTGACACTCCCCAAGCGCAGTACTGAGGGAGTGCAGCACTGTCGGAGGCATCATATTTTTATTCATTCATGGGATGTGGGTGTTGCTGGCCACGCCAGCATTTATTGCCCATCCCTAATTGCCTTTGAGAAGGTGGTGGTAAGCTGCCTTCTTGAACTGCTGCAGTCCATTTAGGGTAGGTACACCCACAGTGCTGTTAGGAAGGGAGTTCCAGGATTTTGACCCAGCGACGGTGAAGGAACGGCGATATAGTTCCAAGTCAGGATGGTGTGTGGCTTGGAAGGGAACTTGCAGGTGGTGGTGTTCCCATGCATCTGCTGCCCTTGTCCTTCTAGTTGGTAGAGGTTGCAGGTTTGGAAGGTGCTGTCTAAGGAGCCTTGGTGCATTGCTGCAGTGCATCTTGTAGACGATACACACTGTTACCACTGTGTGTCGGTGGTAGAGGGAGTGAATGTTTGCAGATGGGGTGCCAATCAAGTGGGCTGCTTTGTCCTGGATGGTGTCCAGCTTCTTGAGTGTTGTTGGAGCTGCACCCATCCAGGCAAGTGGAGAATATTCCATCACACTCCTGACTTGTGCCTTGTAAATGGTGGACAGGTTTTTGGGAGTCAGGAGGTGAGTTACTCGCCTCAGGATTCCCAGCCTCTAACCTGCTCCTGTAGCCACGGTATTTATATGGCTACTCCAGTTCAGTTTCTGGTCAATGGTAACCCCTAGGATGTTGATAGTGGGGGATTCAGCGATGGTCATGCCATTGAATGTCAAGGGGAGATGGTTAGATTCTCTCTTGTTGGAGATGGTCATTGCCTGGCACTTGTGTGGTGCGAATGTTACTTGTCACTTATCAGCCCAAGCCTGGATATTGTCCAGGTCTTGCTGCATGTATACACAGACTGCTTCAGTATCTGAGGAGTCACGAATGGTGCTGAACATTGTGCAATCAGCAGCGAATATCCCCACTTCTGGCCTTATGATTGAAGAAAGGTCATTGATGAAGCAGCTGGAGATGGTTGGGCCTAGGACACTACACTGAGGAACTCCTGCAGTGATGTCCTGGAATTCAGATGATTGACCTCCAACAACCACAAACATCTTCCTTTGGGCTCGGTATGACTCCAGCCAGCAGAAGGTTTCCCCCTGATTCCCATTGACCTCAGTTTTGCTCGGGCTCCTTGATGCCATACTCGGTCAAATGCTGCCTTGATGTCAAGGGCAGTCACTCCCACCTCACCTCTTGAGTTCAGCTCTTTTGGCCATGTTTGAAACAAGGCTGTAATGAGGTCAGGAGCTGAGTTTCCCTGCCGGAACCCAAACTGGGCGTCACTGAGCAGGTTATTGCTAAGCTAGTGCCGCTTGATGGCACTGTTGATGACACGTTCCATCACTTTACTGATGATTGAGAGAAGGCTGATGGGTCGGTAATTGGCCGGGTTGGACTTGTCCTGCTTTTTATGTACAGGACATACTATGGGCAATTTTGCACATTGCAGGGTAGATGCTAGTGTTGTAGCTGTACTGGAACAGCTTGGCTTCTTCTTCTTCTTCTTCTTCTTTGGCCTCCTTGTCTCGGGAGACAATGGGTAAGCGCCTGGAGGTGGTCAGTGGTTTGTGGAGCAGCGCCTGGAGTGGCTATAAAGGCCAATTCTAGAGTGACAGATGCTTCCACAGGTGCTGCAGAAATAATTGGTTGTCGGGGCTGTTTCGCAGTTGGCTCTCCCCTTCCGCTTCTGTCTTTTTTCCTGCCAACTGCTAAGTCTCTTCGACTCACCACGCTTTAGCCCCGCCTTTATGGCTGCCCACCAGCTCTGGCGATCGCTGGCAACGGACTCCCACAACTTGTGATCAATGTTACAGGACGTCATGTCGCGTTTGCAGACGTCTTTAAAGTGGAGACATGGATGGCCGGTGGGTCTGATACCAGTGGTGGGCTCGCTGTACAATGTGTCCTTGGGGATCCTGCCATCTTCCATGCGGCTCACATGGCCAAGCCATCTCAAGCGCCGCTGGCTCAGTAGTGTGTATAAGCTGGGGACGTTGGCCGCCTTGAGGACTACTGTGTTGGAGATGCGGTCCTACCACCTGATGCCAAGGATTCTCCTGAGGCAGCGAAGATGGAACGAATTGAGACGTCGCTCTTGGCTGACATACATTGTCCAGGCCTCGCTGCCATAGAGCAAGGTACTGAGGACGCAGCCTTGATACACTCGGACTTTTGCGTTCCGTGTCAGTGTGCCATTTTCCCACACTCTCTTGGCCAGTCTGGACATAGCAGTGGAAGCCTTACCCATGCGCTTGTTGATTTCTGCATCGAGAGACAGGTTACTGGTGATAGTTGAGCCTAGGTAGGTGAACTCTTGAACCACTTCCAGAGCGTGGTCGCCGATATTGATGGATGGAGCATTTCTGACGTCCTGTCCCATGATGTTCATTTTCTTGAGGCTGATGGTTAGGCCAAATTCGTTGCAGGCAGCCGCAAACCTGTCGATGAGACTCTGCAGACACTCTTCAGTGTGAGATGTTAATACAGCATCGTCAGCCATGAGGAGTTCCCTGATGAGGACTTTCTGTACTTTGGTCTTCGCTCTTAGATGGGCAAGGTTGAACAACCTGCCACCTGATCTTGTGTGGAGGAAAATTCCTTCTTCTGAAGACATGAATGCGTGTGAGAGCAGCAGGGGGAAGAAAATCCCAAACAGTGTAGGTGCGAGAACACAGCCCTGTTTCATGCCACTCAGGATAGGAAAGGGGTCTGATGAGGCGCCGCTATGCTGAATTGTGCCTTTCATATTGTCATGGAATGAGGTGATGATACTTAGTAGCTTTGGTGGACATCCGATCTTTTCTAGTAGTCTGAAGAGACCACATCTGCTGACGAGGTCAAAGGCTTTGGTGAGATCAATGAAAGCAGAGGGGCATCTGTTGTTTACGGCATTTCTCCTGTAGCTGACGAAGGGAGAACAGCATGTCAATGGTCGATCTCTCTGCTCGAAAGCCACATTGTGCCTCAGGGTAGACAGGCTCGGCCAGCTTCTGGAGCCTGTTTAGAGCGACTCGAGCGAAGACTTTCCCCACTATGCTGAGCAGGGAGATTCCACGGTCGTTGTTGCAGTCACCGCGGTCATCTTTGTTTTTATAGAGGGTGATGATATTGGCATCGCGCATGTCCTATGGTACTGCTCCCTCGTCCCAGCACAGGCAAAGCAGTTCGTAGGGCACAGTAAGTTCTGGAGAACAGGTCTTCAGTACTATTGCCGGAATGTTGTCAGGACCCATAGCCTTTGCAGTATCCAGTGAGTTCAGTCGTTTCTTGATATCATGCGGAGTGAATCGAATTGGCTGAAGTCTGGCATCTGTGATGCTGGGGACTTCAGGAGGAGGCCGAGATGGATCATCAACTCGGCACTTCTGGCTGAATATTGTTCCAAATGCTTCAGCCTTATCTTTTGCACTGATGTGCTGGGCTCCCCCATCATTGAGGATGGGGATATTTGTGGAGCCACCTCCTCCAGTTAGTTGTTTAATTGTCCACCACCATTCACGGCTGGATGTGGCAGGACTGCAGAGCTTAGATCTGATCCGTTGGTTATGGAATCGCTTAGCTCTGTCTATCACATGCTGCTTACACAGTTTGGCATGCAGATAGTCCTGTGTTGTAGCTTCACCAGGTTGACACCTCATTTTGAGGTATGTCTGGTGCTGCTCCTGTCATGCCCTCCAGCACTCTTCATTGAACCAGGGTTGGTCTTCTGGCTTGATGGTAATGGTAGAGTGGGGGATATGCCGGGCCATGAGGTTACAGATCTTTTGATTGAGACATTAAACCGAGGCCCCGTCTGCCCTCTCAGGTGGGCATAAAAGATCCCATGACACTATTTTCTCCTTGGTGTCCTGACCAAAATTTATCCCGCAAGCAACATCGCAAAAAAAGATAATCTGATCATTATCACATTGCTGTTTGTGGGAGCTTGCTGTGTGCAAATTGGCTGCCGGGCTTCCTACATTCCAACAGTACACTTCAAAAGTAATTTGCATTGACTTTCAGGCACTTTGGGATGCCCTGAGGCCGTGAAATGTGCCATATAAAAGCAAGTTCTTTCTTTTCTTTCATGTAGTGCGTGTACACAGTGAGCAATTCAGGGCAGTGCCCAGGAGTTCCTTGTATATGGAATCTGAAGGACAATATGCCTTTAAAGGTTTGAGTGACTACAATGGAAATACAACTACTGCGATCTCATGGGGTCACTTGGAGAGAGAGAGAGAAGAAACAGGAGACAAGGTCTACTGAGACTAGTTGTTGATTGCAGTGGTATATTTATCATGCTGATGGTCATTAAACAGAGCCCAGTCCATCTCACTGAGTGTGCACATGAGACAAGTGAACTGATCCAAAGTGTGTACCTAGAAATTTCAGTTCATGAGCAGCACGAGGGCAAATGCAAATGTTAAATGAAAACAAAGGAAACCCTTGATTTTACGCTGTGGCTACTGGATTGCTTCCAAATGGAAATTGCTTTTTGCATGAATAGAATTGTACCCACTCCTGGTGCAGCTTCCAAGATCAGTACTTAGAAAGTTAGGAAGCAGCAGTTAACATTTGATTCCAAAGAAAAGCAATTTCTATGAAACTCGTCCTGAATCCTAAGTTTGTGTGTGTGTGAGTTATTAACTGCACTAATATCTGGCACTCAGCTCCCTCAAAGCTAAAACAGCACAGCTATAAAATAGTAGGGAATTCTGTTTCCAGTTACTCTGCAATGAACCCTGTTCACAGGGAGCAATTTACCCCCCTCCCTCACCCCTCCAATGAGATTAGGTTCCTTCCAGCACAGAAATACAATGAAAATGCAAATGTTTTCAATTCTAAAATTTACATTTTATCTCCATTGAATATTTAAGTGGATTCAAAATCATCACTGTCCACACGACTATTGTAACAATTGCAGCAACACTCAAGAAACTGTTTAAGTTAAAGAGCTGTTAGCGGGGCATGTGACGTCTTGTTATTTAATCGTCACCTTTGACCTTCTGCTAGGAATGGATTTGCGAACTCTTTTATTTTTAAACTCTGATCAAGAGTATTTTCCTCCCTACATTTTGTCTCTGTTGATCTTTGGGTCTCCTGCTGGGGAGTTTTAATCCTTCGCACTTCTTTGCTTCATCTTTGTGCCATGTATCTGCACCCCTGCTGTTGACTGGTATGGTGTTTGCTTTGCTGATACGTGACCTGGAAGATCGAGACAGCAAATAACATCTTTTGATCAATGACCCAATGCAGTCCCCTTTTATAAAGCTACAACTGCTAGCTGAAAAAGTAACCCTTCCCTTCTCTTTCAGCTCCTTAACAGCACTAGTTGTTAAACTGTTTGAGAGCTCTTTGATGAGTCGATGGCTAGAGTGTGGCCCAATGAATAGTGAGCCCTCTCAACCGAAAAGGTCTCAGCTGTGATTCCCACTTTTGTGCCGAGTTAATTGACCTTAAACTGCTTTTGTGTTGGTGTTTTATTTTTCAATTCGGAGTCTGCGAGCCCATAATCCTGGCAGTTAAGCATCAATGAAGAAGGACAACAATTTGCATTTATATAGCTCCTTTCTTTCTTTTGGGCCTCCTTATCTCGAGAGACAATGGATACGCGCCTGGAGGTGGTCAGTGGTTTGTGGAGCAGCGCCTGGAGTGGCTATAAAGGCCAATTCTAGAGTGACAGGCTCTTCCACAGGTGCTGCAGAGAAATTTGTTTGTCGGGGCTGTTGCACAGTTGGCTCTCCCCTTGCGTCTCTGTCTTTTTTCCTGCCAACTACTAAGTCTCTTCGACTCGCCACATTTTAGCCCTGTCTTTATGGCTGCCCGCCAGCTCTGGCGAACGCTGGCAACTGACTCCCACAACTTGTGATCAATGTCACAGGATTTCATGTCGCATTTGCAGACGTCTTTAAAGTGGAGACGTGGGCGGCCGGTGGGTCTGATACCAGTGGCGAGCTCGCTGTACAATGTGTCTTTGGGGATCCTGCCATCTTCCATGCGGCTCACATGGCCAAGCCATCTCAAGCGCCGCTGACTCAGTAGTGTGTACAAGCTGGGGATGTTGGCTGCCTCGAGGACTTCTGTGTTGGAGATACGGTCCTGCCACCTGATGCCAAGGATTCTCCGGAGGCAGCGAAGATGGAATGAATTGAGACGTCGCTCTTGGCTGACATACATTGTCCAGGCCTCGCTGCCATAGAGCAAGGTACTGAGGACACAGGCCTGATACACTCGGACTTTTGTGCTCCTTTAACATAGTAAAACACCCCAAGACGCTTCACAGGAGCGCTATCAAACAAAACTGAGCCACGTAAGGAGATATTAGGACAGGAATAGAATCAGATGACAGCAGAGATCTCAGAGAGTTGCAGGGCTGGAGAAGATTACAGGGAGAGGGAGAGGCAAGGCTACACAGGAATTTGAAAACGTGGATGAGAATTAAAATCAAGGAGTTGCTTAATCGGGAGCCAGTGTAGGTCAGCGAGCACAGGGGTGATGGGTGAATGGAATCTGGTGTGAGTGGATAAGACAACTCCAGCAAGCCTGCTACTGTGATACAGAAAACTGTTTTAACAGCATAAACCCCCAGGCCTCAGAACCTGACGAAGCCCTAAAAACTTTAGCAGGATTTTCCTGGTCCCTGGGTGACAGGCTGGGAGGCAGGCAGGGGTGGTAAAATAGCAGGGAGCTGCGCTGGGACGGATCCCTAATGCAGTCCTGCCACTGAGGAAGTCTCCCAGCGAGGCTGCGAGGCGGATTAGCTGCCCATTCCAAAGAGGCAGGCAGCCGATTTGTATACTTAAAGGCCCTATTAAGAGCCATTTTATGGAGCTGCCAGCATTTTGCTGATGGTAGAGAGGGCCACTCCCCTGCTGTATGGGGAGGTCGCAGCTCAGTGGAGGCAGCCTCCGTGTGGCAGTCTGGGCCATCGCAGCAAGAGGTTCGAAGGCCCAGAGAGGAGGCCGCAGGTGAGGAAGACAACCCCCATGGCCCCAGTGAAACCCCCCCCCCCACAGGGATGTTTGCCCTCTGACCCTTGACCTCCTGAATTATTTATTTTTTATTTACTTACCCGAGATCCTTTCCCGATGGTGCTGCTGAGGTTTCTGAGCTGCCAGTTCTCTGATAGGGCTGGCAGCGTGGCGAGCCCGTCCGCCTTGTTCAATTGGATGGGCAATTGAAGGAGGCGGCCTACGGTAAAATGGCCACGCCGGTCCCACTGCCGGCAAGTGCGGGCTCGGGACCTGCTTTGCACCCAATGTTGGGGTCCTAAAGCGCACATTAAAATTCAACCCTTAAGCACCATAGGCAGCAAGATGCACCTCCTCAAACTTGATCTGAGCTGCCCTCAGCTGTGACTGCGTTGACTCTTATTATTTAACAATTTTGATCTAACAATAAAATACTTCGACAGACTCGGCCATGCTTACAAAATAACTGATTTATTTCAAAAACCAATTATAAGTCCTACAATTCTGCACATATCTATGGGGTCAACATTAACTTGGCCAAATCAGCATTAATGAGACAGTAACGACCTCACCATGCCCTACAACCCTCTTGTACATCTCTCATTTCCAATATCCCTCTGTTGGCGGCCGTACCTTCACCTGCAGACTTTCTAAACTTTACAATTCCCTCACTAAACCTCTTCACCTCTCTCACCTCCTTTAAGCCGCACCTTAAAATCTCTCTCTTTGACCAAGCTTTTGGTCACCTGCCCTAAATCTCCTTAAAGGGCTCGGTGTCAAAGTCTGTTTGATAAATGCTCCTGTGAAACCCTTGGGAGGGTTTACTACGTTGAAGGCGCTATAGAAATGCAAGCTGTTGTTCTTGTTATGAATGCCTGACTAGTCACTTATATGGATGGTTCTTCAGAATAATAATATGCAGTTATATCGCAGAGTTAAGATAACAAAACATCGCAAAGAGCTTCACAAAGTCTTCATTAACAAAATTGACGCCAAGACAAAGGAGGTGATATTAGGATGGATGGCTGAAGGCTTGGTCAAAGAGGTGGATTTTAAGGAGAGTCTTTAAGGAGTAAAGGGAGACAGAGAGGCAGAATGATTTGATCCATGGTGATCCTGGAGCAGGAAGTCTGTTGACCTTTCCCCTACTTTCCACCTGGGAGTTGCAATCCCAGATAATATCGCATTAAAGTCATCGATAGAAACCTATGAGAGTAGCTTTCCCAACAAGGGGAAGGAACGCTGGGAGAGCAGGAGCAGCTGTGATAAATTTCTTGTGCCTGTGCATGCAAATATGAGAGCCAGCTTGAACACAGCAAGATCCCACGAGCAGCAGCTCGGTGAATGGCAGGTTAACCTTTTTGTGACAGTGTTGGTTGAGGGAAGAATACTGACCAAGTCACAGGAAATGAAATCTTTTTGGAAACTGGTGTTCTCCACCTCCGGAAACCCGTACGATGTTTCCACTTGTGTGGAGTCCAAAACTAGGGGAAGCAATTATAAGATAGTCACCAATAAACCCAATAGGGAATTCAGGAGAAACCTCTTTACCCAGACAGTGGTGAGAATGTGGAACTCACTACCATAGGGAGTGGTTGAGGTGAATATCATAGATGCATTTAAGGGGAAGCTAGATAAGTACATGAGGGAGAAAGGAATAGAAGGACATGCTGATGGATTTAGATGAATAGTGGTGGGAAGAGGCTCTCTGCACTCCTCCAATTTTGGTCTCTTTTACAACCCTCATTTCCAACATCCCTCTGTTGGCAGCCATGCCTTCACCTGCAGAATTTCTTAGCTTCAGAATTCCCTCCCTAAACCTCTTCACCTCCCTCACCTCCTTTAAGCCTCTCCTTAAAACCTCTCTATTTGGAGCATGAACACCAGCATAAACCTGTTGGGCTGAAGAGCCTGTTCCTGTGCTGTAGCTTCCATGTAATTCTATGTGTGGCATCTCATTTATATCACAGTGCTGCCTCCACAGAAGTGTTTTATTCTTTGTAGGGTAGTGTTATCTTGAATTTAGTTGCAATATGTTATCGTAACTCTACTCTATCTGGTGCTATCAACACTATTATTGATCACATACAGGGTGGTTTTGATGACAGGTCTCCAATAAATCAGCTCACGACAACTCCAGTGAGATCTCCAGCTAAAGATAACAAAAAACAAGTTAGATTTCAAAAGAAAATTGGGTGGGCACTTGTCGGAAATAATCTTGCAGGGCTAAGGTTGGGGGGCGAGCGGGGGAGTGGGGCTGACTGGATTGCTCCGCAGAGAGCCAGCATGGACATGATGGACTGAATTTCCTCCTTCTATGGCATAAATGACTCTATGACTCTATCATCTCTCCATTTGTGATCACGGAGCGAGCAGGAAACAGGCTCCCAGCAGATCTTCAAATGACGCTAGCTCCTCCTTCCCTATCCACCCCTCTGATAAGTCAGAACCATGAAACATTGCCTTTGGAAACACACTGTCCTCTTGCTTCGTGCCTCATGATACCTTTATTGATTTGCTTCTCAGTGCTATGCAGAGCTGGATAAAGTGGCCAAAGTTGAGATGTGACTCACCGTCATATCTTTTGGAATAGGATGTAACTCTTATCCACCTGATCAAAGTGGAACGTGACACCAAATGCTTCCGTGCACCAAGAAAGAGGGAAAGCATTTGGATAGGAGGATAGAGTACAGCACAGAAGGAGTCTATGCGGCCCTTCAAGTCCAGACCGACTCTCTGCAACAGCAACTCACCTAGTCCCATTCCCCTGCCCTTTCCCCATAGCCCTTCAAATTTTTTCTTTTCGGGAGCTTATCCAATTCCCTTTTGAAAGCCACAATCAAATCTGCCTCCAGTACCTTCTCAGGCAGTGCATTCCAGATAGAATCAAAGAGTCACAGAGTTATACAGCACAGAAACAGGCCCTTCAGCCCATCATGTCTGTGCCGCCCATCAAGCACCTAAGTATTGTAGTCCCATTTTCCAGCACTTGGCCCGTAGCCTTGTATGCTATCCACTTGCTTAAAAACTTGTTTCCTCGTGTCGCCTCTGTTTCTTCTGTCAATTGCCTTAAATCTGTGTCCTTTGTTTCTCGACCCCTATGCAATGGGAACGGTTTTTCTCTATCTACTCTGTCCAGATCCCTATGATTTTGAGCACCTCTATACAATCTCCTCTCAATCTTCTCTTCTCTAAGGAGAACAACACAGCTTCTCCAATCTATCCACATAACTGAAGTCCCTCATCCTTGGAAACATTCTTATGAATTTGTTCTACACCCTTTCCAATGCCTCACATCCTTCCTAAAGTATAGTGCCCAGAATTGGACTCAATACTTCAGTTGAGGCCGAACCAATGTTTTATACATATTCATCAATACTTCCTTGCTTTTGTACTCTATATCTCTATTTATAAAGCCCAGGATCCCATATGCCTAATTAACCACTTTCTCAGCCTGTCTTACCACCTTCAACGATTTGTGCACATATACCCCCAGGTCCCTCTGCTCCTGTACCCCCTTTAGAATAGTACTCTATAATTTATATTGCCGCTCCTCATTCTTCCTATCAAAATGTATCACTTCACATTACTCTGCAGTAAGTTTCATCTGCCATGTGGTTTCCCATTGCATCAGCCTGTCTATGTCCTCTTGAAGCCTATCACAATCCTCCTCACAATTCACAATACTTCCAAGTTTTGTGTCATCCATAAAGTTTGAAATTGTGCCCTGTACACCCAAGTCTAGGTCACTAATATATATTAAGAAAAGCAGTGGTCCTAACACTGACCCCTGGGGAACCTTACCTCCGGACCGAAAAACAACCATTCAGCACTACTCTCAGTTTCCTGTCACTCAGCTAATTCTGTATCCTTGCTGCCACTGTCCCTTTTATTCCATGGACTTCAACTTTGCTGACAAGCCTGTTATGTGGCACTTTTGCAAGTGTTTTTTGGAAATCCATGTGCACCACATCAACTGCATTACTCACATCAATCCTTTCTGTTACCTCATCAAAAAACTCAATCAAGTTAATTAAACACGATTTGCCTTTAACGAATCCAATGCTGGCTTTCCCTAATTAATCCACACTTGTCCAATTTGTTAATTTTGTCATGGATTATTGTTTATAAAAGCTTTCCCATCACCAAGGTTAAACTGACTGGCCTGTCATTGCTGGTTTTATCCTTACATCATTTTTTGAACAAGAGTCTAATATTTGCAATTCTGCAGTCCTCTGGCACCAGTGCTGTATCTATGGAGGATTGGAAGATTATGACCAGTTCCTCTGCAATTTCTTCCCTTACTTCCCTCAGCATTCTCGGATGTATCCCATCTAGTCCTGGTAATTTATTAAATTTAAGTACAACCAGCCTTTCTAATACTTTCTCTTTATTAATTTTTAGCCCATCCAGTATCTCAACTAGCTCTTCTTTCAATATGACTTTGCAGCATCTTCTTTCTTGGTAAAGACAAATGCAAAGTACTCATTTAGTACCTCAGCCATGCCCTCTGCCTCCATGCATAAATCCCCCTTTTGGTCCCTAATCAACCACCCCTCCCCCCATTACCCTTTTGTTATTTATATGCCTATAGAATACATTTGAGGCCAAACCAGTATTTTATAAAGGTTTCATAACCATCTTGAATTTGTACTCTATGCCTCTATTTATAAAGCACAGGATCCCGCATGCCTTTCTTACTGCTTTCTCAACCTGCCCTACCACCTTCAACGATTTGTGCACATATACCTCAAGGTCTCTCTGTTCCTGCACCTCTTTTAGAATTTAATTTATATTGCCTCCCATCATTCTTCCTACCAAAATGTATCACTTCATGCTTCTCTACAGTAAATTTCATCTGCCACTTGTCCACCCTTTCCACCAGCCACTCAATGTCCTTTTGAAGTCTATCACTGTCCTCCTCATAGTTCACAATTCTTCCAAGCTTTGTGTCATCTGCAAATTTTGAAATTGTGGCCTGTATACCCAAGTCTAATCCATTAATATAAATCAAGCAAAGCAGTGGCCCTAATACTGACCCTTCGGGAACCCCAATATCAAATTCCTCCAGTCCGATAAACAACCATTCACAACTACTCTCTGTTTCCTATCAGCCAGCTTTGTATCCATGCCTTTTATGTTAGCTGCGAACCTCTTCTCATACTCTCTCATTGCCTCTTTGTTTTTCCTTTTTCAATTCCCCTCTGCACTTTCAATATCCAACCTGACATCTGTCATATGCACCCTCTTTTGCTTCATCTTAGTCACTATCTCTTCTGTTATCCAGGGAGCTCAGACATACATTGTCCTACTTTTCCCCCTCGCGGGAATTTGCCTCAACTGTTCCTGAACCATCTCCTCTTCAAGGTAGCTACTGTTCCATTGCAGTTTTGTCTGCCAATCTTTTACTCCAATGCATTGGGGAACAGGTCCGCTCTCACCCCACTGAAATTGGGTCTCCTCCAATTAATTATTTTTACTCTTGATTACTCCTTGCCTTTTTCTATAGCTAATCTAACCTTACGATACAATGATTATTGTTCCATAAATATTCTCCTACTATCACTTGATTACTTCTCCCACCTCATTCACTAGAACCGGATCCAGCAATACCTCCTCCCTCATTGGTCTGGAAACATACTGATCAAGGAAATTCTCCCAAAGACTCTTCAGAAACTCTTCTGCTTGTCTGCACTGTGCATTATTGCTATCCCAGTTACTAAACAGTGTTCAAATCACACGCAGCTTCCACAGTGCGGACTGCGACACCGACCACTCCCTGGTGTGCAGCAAGGTTAGACTCAGACCAAAGAAGTTGCATCATTCCAAGCAGAAGGGCCACCCGCGCATCAACACGAGCAGAATTTCTCACCCACAGCTGTTACAAAAATTTCTAAATTCACTTGTAACAGCCCTTCAAAACACTCCCACAGGGGATGCTGAGACCAAGTGGGCCCACATCAGAGACGCCATCTATGAGTCAGCTTTGACCACCTACGGCAAAAGTGCGAAGAGAAATGCAGACTGGTTTCAATCTCATAATGAAGAGCTGGAACCTGTCATAGCCGCTAAGCGCATTGCACTTTTGAACTACAAGAAAGCCCCCAGCGATTTAACATCCGCAGCACTTAAAGCAGCCAGAAGTACTGCACAAAGAACAGCTAGGCGTTGCGCAAACGACTACTGGCAACACCTATGCAGCCATATTCAGCTGGCCTCAGACACCGGAAACATCAGAGGAATGTATGATGGCATGAAGAGAGCTCTTGGGCCAACCATCAAGAAGATCACCCCCCTCAAATCTAAATCGGGGGACATAATCACTGACCAACGCAAACAGATGGACCGCTGGGTTGAGCACTACCTAGAACTGTACTCCAGGGAGAATGCTGTCACTGAGACTGCCCTCAATGCAGCCCAGCCTCTACCAGTCATGGATGAGCTGGACATACAGCCAACCAAATCGGAACTCAGTGATGCCATTGATTCCCTAGCCAGCGGAAAAGCCCCTGGGAAGGACAGCATTACCCCTGAAATAATCAAGAGTGCCAAGCCTGCTATACTCTCAGCACTACATGAACTGCTTTGCCTGTGCTGGGACGAGGGAGCAGTACCCCAGGACATGCGCGATGCCAACATCATCACCCTCTATAAAAACAAAGGTGACCGCGGTGACTGCAACAACTACCGTGGAATCTCCCTGCTCAGCATAGTGGGGAAAGTCTTTGCTCGAGTCGCTCTGAACAGGCTCCAGAAGCTGGCCGAGCGCGTCTACCCTGAGGCACAGTGTGGCTTTCGTGCAGAGAGATCGACTATTGACATGCTGTTCTCCCTTCGTCAGATACAGGAGAAATGCCGTGAACAACAGATGCCCCTCTACATTGCTTTCATTGATCTCACCAAAGCCTTTGACCTCGTCAGCAGACGTGGTCTCTTCAGACTACTAGAAAAGATCGGATGTCCACCAAAGCTACTAAGTATCATCACCTCATTCCATGACAATATGAAAGGCACAATTCAACATGGTGGCTCCTCATCAGAGCCCTTTCCTATCCTGAGTGGTGTGAAACAGGGCTGTGTTCTCGCACCCACACTTTTTGGGATTTTCTTCTCCCTGCTGCTTTCACATGCGTTCAAATCCTCTGAAGAAGGAATTTTCCTCCACACAAGATCAGGGGGCAGGTTGTTCAACCTTGCCCGTCTAAGAGCGAAGTCCAAAGTACGGAAAGTCCTCATCAGAGAACTCCTCTTTGCTGACGATGCTGCTTTAACATCTCACACTGAAGAATGCCTGCAGAGTCTCATCGACAGGTTTGCGTCTGCCTGCAATGAATTTGGCCTAACCATCAGCCTCAAGAAAACGAACATCATGGGGCAGGATGTCAGAAATGCTCCATCCATCAATATTGGCGACCACGCTCTGGAAGTGGTTCAAGAGTTCACCTACCTAGGCTCAACTATCACCAGTAACCTGTCTCTAGATGCAGAAATCAACAAGCGCATGGGTAAGGCTTCCACTGCTATGTCCAGACTGGCCAAGAGAGTGTGGGAAAATGGCGCACTGACACGGAACACAAAAGTCCGAGTGTATCAGGCCTGCGTCCTCAGTACCTTGCTCTACGGCAGCGAGGCCTGGACAACGTATGCCAGCCAAGAGCGACGTCTCAATTCATTCCATCTTCGCTGCCTTCGGAGAATACTTGGCATCAGGTGGCAGGACCGTATCTCCAACACAGAAGTCCTTGAAGCGGCCAACATCCCCAGCTTATACACACTACTGAGTCAGCGGCGCTTGAGATGGCTTGGCCATGTGAGCCGCATGGAAGATGGCAGGATCCCCAAAGAGACATTGTACAGCGAGCTCGCCACTGGTATCAGACCCACCGGCCGTCCATGTCTCCGTTATAAAGACGTCTGCAAACGCGACATGAAATCGTGTGACATTGATCACAAGTCGTGGGAGTCAGTTGCCAGCATTCGCCAGAGCTGGCGGGCAGCCATAAAGACAGGGCTAAATTGTGGCGAGTCGAAGAGACTTAGTAGTTGGCAGGAAAAAAGACAGAGGCGCAAGGGGAGAGCCAACTGTGCAACAGCCCCAACAAACAAATTTCTCTGCAGCACCTGTGGAAGAGCCTGTCACTCCAGAATTGGCCTTTATAGCTACTCCAGGCGCTGCTTCACAAACCACTGACCACCTCCAGGCGCGTATCCATTGTCTCTCGAGATAAGGAGGCCCAAAAGAAAGTTACTATTAGCATAATTAAAGTCCCCCGTTATCACTACTCTATAGTTTTTGCATCTCTCTGTAATTCCCTGCAAACTTGCTCCTCTATATCTTTCCCATTAGTTGATGGCCTATAAAATACACCCAGTGTCTCTATTGTGTCTTAGCTCTAACCAAATATTTTCTGTCCTTGACCGCTCCAGCACATCCTCTCTCTCCTACACTATAATATTCTTCTTAATCAATACTGCCACCCCTCCTCCTTTCTTTCCTTCCCTATATTTCCTGAATGCCTTATATCCAGGGTATTTAGCACCTAGCCCTTCCCCTTTTTGAGACAGGTCTCTGTAATCACCACATTATATTCCCATGTGGCTAATTGTGCCTGCAACTCACCAACTTTATTTACCACACTTTGTGCATTTACGAACATGCACTGTAAACCTGAATTAGATCTTATTGTATTCCCTCGTAGTCTGACCCCAGCTAATACCTGACTGTTTCTTACTCTAGTGCTATTTGTTTCTCCCACTCCTTTGTGCACCTTGTTGCTCCTTTCTAATGCTACATCTTGGTTCCCATTCCCCTGCCAAGTTAGTTCAATCCCTCCACAACAGCACTAACAAACTGCCCCACGAGGCCATTGGAACAGAAGGAGAAGGGAATTGGGAAAAGGTGGGGGCCCTATGCCAATTTCCTCCCACACTACAATTTCTCTCTCATCTAGAAATCATTGGGCTGGAATGCCAATTCCTGAATGAGCCTCATCAAGGCTCCAGATTTAATGGAGAACTATTTAAATGAATATCACAACAACCAATAGCAGCTTACATTTATTTTTCATTCATTCATTGGATGTGGGCTTTGCCAGCAAGGCCAGCATTTATTGCCCATCCCTAATTTAAGAAGGTGGTCAGGAGCTGCCTTCTTGAACCCCAGCAGTCCATGTGGTGAAGCTTAGTAAAACATCCCAAGGTGCTTCGCAGGAGCATTATTAAATGAAAATTGACACCGAGCTACATAAGGACGTATTGGGACTGGTGACCAAAAGCTTTGTCAAAGAGGTGGGTTTTAAGGAGCATCAAAACAGAGGAGGGAAAGGTGACAGCATTTGTGTTTTTCATTGCTTGTAATGAGAGGAAGGAAGTTCCATCAGTAAAGGAACTCTTAAATTGCCCTAGCATGTTTAATTTTGTAGTGTTACGGTATGTTTGCAATGTGTTGGGTGCAGACACAAAAGGCTTAATGCATTTGTGAGATTGTGGAGATGTCTGGAAGAGGAAAGACTTACTTACCTGGCCGGGGAGAAACCATGATCAGTGGCCTTTGATCCTATCCTGGGTTTGCTTTGAGTGAAATGGCGATAACCAATCTTCAAGCTTCAGGCCAGGGAGTGCGTAATACCGTTCGGGTGGTGGTGAAGGACAAGGAAGGAGATGCACTGGTTGATCACACCTTCTTCATCAAGAAAATCCTCATCGATTGTTGTGGATTCCAAGCTATGGACATCTTCTGCCTGCAGGACTTCCCCAGCAGTGGACATTTCGACGTGACGTTCAAGAATGTGGCGGGATGCATCATGTTCCTGAAGATGTTCAAGGAGAAGGGAACCTGGCACCGCTGTCCATCCTCACAGTGGAGCCACTCTTCACGCTGCCATCACAATGTGACCGGGTGGTGACAAATCACCTCTACAACCCCCATGTTCTTGTCGTGGATGTACTCACCTTTCTCACCAGATACGTCGAGGTGGCCGGCAGCAGCACTGATGTCAAGGACCCATTGGGATTTGGACCAGCAAGCGGCAGGTCAAGGTGACCTTGAAGGTCGATGTGGAGCCATCATCCATCCTCCCTGCAGCTTTGCTATCGGGGGAAGTTGAGGCTTCTTGGTCTACGCTGGGCAGCCCAGAGTTTGTCGCCCCTGTGGCAAATCTGGTCACGTGGCAGCTAACTGCAGCACGGTTGTCTGCAAGAACTGCAAGAAGGAAGGCCATCAGACCAAGGACTGTAAACAGAGTAAGTGCTGCAACCTGTGCGGTGAGGCAGGCCACCTCTACAAAACCTGCTCCAAACGCTGCCTCAGTTATGGTCAGGCGGCAAAGCCCAAGAAAAGGCCGGGAGAAGGAACAACGAAAGCGTCTGGTGCTGGGAAGGAGAAAAGCAACCCTCTCCGCAGCGAGGAAAGTCTACCTGAGAAGGAGAAGAAAGGGGAGGCAGCTGAAACCAGCAATCCAGCATCTACCCTGCGCCCGGAAACCCCTCCGCTACAGACAGAATCAATGGAGGAGGAGGAAGCAGATGGACAAACAGGTCAGTGGCAAGTAGTACAAAGGAAAACCACAAAGAAAAGGCCTCCAAAAACAGAACAGGCCACCACCCAAACCAGTGGCAAGAAGAGGCTACCGTCTGAGACAGACTACAGCAGCTTCTCTTTACTGGACGAGGAAGTGCCGGAAGGACAGCACCTGCAAAAGAAGCGGCAGAACTCAAAGGAGCTGGAAGATAAAGCCCCCCAGCCCCCGGGCACTGGAAGCTGTGATGGGCCCAGTGCGCCCCAAACCCAAAGCGCCAAACCTAGCGACATGTCCAGCGCATCCCAGCTCCGGGACACCAAGAGCAACGACACGTCTGGCACACTCCAGCTCCGGGAAGCCAGGAGCAGTGATGTTTTTGAGGAGGAACAGAGGGGAACAGCAGAGGACAACCCGATCCTTGCTGCCGACAAGACACCCCCCCCTCCCCCCCCATGATGTCACACCAGAGGAACAAACCCTGCATGAAAAACCAGGAGGTGTTTCTGAGCCCAACGAATGTGAAACAGCTTGTGTACACAATGGGTATGCAGGAAAATACCGAATGACTGGGACTAGCAAGGACAAATGGTATGGGAAGCAAAAACTAACTTAAAAATGGGTAGAAAGATTGCTTCAATTAACGTGCGTAGCATTAAATCCACTACGTGATGTGTTTCAACCTTGGATTACCTCGCCAAGGTCAAAGCCGACCTACTGTTTCTGCAGGACTGTGGAATACCACACCTCAGCACCTACAGGCAATGGTTGCGATGGTGGTCCCACGGGCCATCGATCTGGTCAGGGGAAAATGATTCCTGTTCCTCCGGCCTGGGTATTCTGCTGTGGGGAGGTAACTTCACCATCTCCGAAGTTAAGGAGGTGGTGAGTGGTCACCTCCTCGTAGCAGATGTAATGACAACAAGGCTCCACTCCGGTTGATCAACGTGTACGCGCCGGTTCAATGCAGTGAGTGGCTGACCGTCTTCCACCAGCTCCCACTGCTGCTGACAACATCCACTCTAGTCATCCTAGGCGGTGACTTCAACTGCATCGTCGATGCAGCTGGACGATCCGGCAGTGATGACAGCAAACTGGACGCTACGTCCAGATTCCTAATAGAAACAGTAAAAGATGCCAAACTGCACGACGTCTTCAGCAAACCTGCAGACGGAGTGCAGCATAGATACACATGGTCAAGATCGGACGGGTCTGCCCGTTCCAGGATTGACTTCCTGTTTGTGACCCACGCTGTCATGGTCAGATCCACCGATGTCAAGCCAGTGTTCTTCTCTGACCATTGCCTCTTGCTGGCTGACTGTCACTTACAGGATGGCCAGCGGGTTGGCAGGGGGGCGTGGAAGCTCAATGCTACACTGCTAACCCCAGAGAACGTTGAGGAACTCAAATGGGATTACAAAGGTTGGAGAACCGTGAAACCCCACTTTGAGTCTCCAGTTCATTGGTGGGAGGCGATCAAGGAGAACATCAAGAGGTTCTTTATCTTCAAAGGTGTTCAGAGGGCGAGAGAGAGACAGAGGGAAATGTCCCAACTCCAGAAAAGTATGCAAAATCTGCTCCAGCTGTAGTCAATGGGGGTCAAGGTCAAAGAGGATCTCCAAGAGGTGAAGAGCCAGCAGGCGTTGCTCTTTGCCACGGGGGCCTCCAAGGTCATCTTCCGGTCCAGATTCTGCTCCATTGAGCAGGATGAGACGTGCTCACGTTACTTCTTCCAAAAGATACACACAGAGAGCTCTGTTATCAGCAGCCTGAAGGAAGAAGATGGCTCGGTAACGTCTTCGCAGTCCGACATACTAAGGATCAGCAAATCCTTTTATGCTGGGCTGTATGACGCGAAGCCCACAGACAGCAGAGCCTCCCAGTCCTTCCTGTCATCTATCACAGAGGTCTTAGATGACAGCATGAGGGAGAGACTGGACAAGCCGCTAACTCTGGACGAGCTGACAAAGGCCTTCAAGTCCTTCGAGATGAGTAAAACTCCGGGAAGCGATGGCTTACCGGTTGAGTTGTACTCGGCCCTGTGGGACTGGGTCGGCCTGGACCTGCTGGAAGTATACGAGAGTATGCTCCTGGCCGGCAGCATGTCAGAATCCATGAGGAAAGGCATCATCACCCTCACCTACAAGCGGATGGGGGAGAGGGCAGAAATCAGAAATTGGCGGCCCATCTCACTGCTTAATGTTGACTACAAGATTCTGTCCAAAGTCATAGCCAGTCAGGTCAAGTCTGCTCTGGAGTTGGTGATTCACCCTGATCAGACCTGTACTGTACCTGGCAGGAAGATCTCTGATAGTCTCGTGCTACTCAGGGATACGATCGCCTATGTATGGGACAGGAGGGTGGACACCTGCCTCATTAGCCTGGACCAAGTGATAGCTTTTGACAGGATATCGCACACCGACATGATGGACGTGCTTTCCAAAATGGGGTTTGGGGAGGGAATCTGCAATTGGATCAAACTGCTCTACACAAACATCAGTAGCGCAGTCTCAATCAATGGGTGGGAATCAGAAAGTTTCCCGATCAAATCTGGAGTCAGACAGGGCTGTCCTCTCTCCCCGGTCTTGTTTGCTTGCTGTATTGAACCGTTTGCTGAGTCTATTAGGAAGGATGCGAGCATAAGAGGGGTGACAATCCCAGGAAGCGGAGGCACTCGGGTTAAAACCTCCCTGTACATGGATGACGTCGCCGTCTTCTGTTCGGATCCGCTGTCCGTTCGCAGACTGATGAGCATCTGTGACTAGTTCGAACTGGCCTCGGCAGCCAAAGTAAACCACGGCAAGAGTGAGGCCATGTTCTTTGGGAACTGGGCTGACCGATCCTTTGTCCCCTTCACTGTTAGGTCAGACTAAGGTGCTGGGGATATTGTTCGGAAGGGCCAGGGCGTGCACCAAAACCTGGAAGGAGCGAGTAGCCAGGGTACACCATAAACCGAGCATGTGGGAGCAGCGATCTCTCTCCATTGTGGGTAAGAACCTGGTCATCAGGTGCGAGGCACTCACGTTGTTGCTGTACGTGGTGCAGGTCTGGCCCATACCCCACGCCTGCACCATGGCGGTCACCCGAGCCATTTTCCGCTTCGTCTGGGGATCCAAAATGAGCTGGGTCCGGAGGGACACAATGTTCAAACCTCTGGATAAGGGCGGGAAGAATGTACCCAACATCGCCCTCATCCTGATGACCACCTTCGTGTGCAGCTGCATCAAGCTGTGTGTAGATCTCCAGTACGCAGACTCCAATTATCACTCTGTGCTGAGGTTCTATCTGTCCCCGGTGTTGCGAAGGCTGGGTCTGATCACATTGCCGCAGAATGCTCCATCCAGTTGGACCGTGCCGTACCACCTATACTTTGTGGAAAAGTTTCTGCGGAAAAATACCTTTGACCACCAATCCATCAGGCAGTGGTCTGTACGGAATGTCCTCAAAGCCCTACGGGAAAAGGAGATGGTGGATCCTGTCGGATGGTTCCCCGAGCAGACTGCCAAAGTCATTTGGCAGAATGCCTCATCACCAGAACTTTCAAACAAGCACCAAGATGTAGCAGGTGTGGAAAGAGATGCAGTGGTTTTTGTCGAGGTTCATCCCAAGCAGCTCTGTAACACAGGAGTCTGTGCTCTACGGGCTGTTCCCAGGGATGTATACTGAGATAAACATCAACTACTGCTGGAGGACTATCAATTTGGTGAAAGACGCCCTTTGGTCTGCCCGAAACTTGCTGGTCTTCCAGCACAAAGAGTTGTCCACGACCGAATGTTGCAGACTGGCACATTCCAAGGTCCAGGACTACGTGCTGAGGGACGCACTAAAGCTTGGGGCAGCCGCAGCAAAGGCTCAATGGGGAAAGACCACTGTGTAAGGTCCCCCCCCACCAAGGTGAACTGAGGGGCTGGATCCATGGAAAACCCCTCGAACTGTATCGGGAAAATATTTGCTTGCTGCAAAAAGAATATGGCATGTAAAATGAAATGGAAGGGCTGTGAGGCAACGTACTCCTGTATTGAAGGAAACTGATCTCCTTTGCACTCTTTGTATTGTTTGACTTGGTGCTGTTTGGAACTGTTTTGTAATGTATTTTTTACCAGATTTTTATGAATAAAGTATATTTTGGAAATAAAAAAAACCGAAAGGCTTAATGGCTGTTTGAGGCCTGGGTAAAAGAGGCATTTAATTGTCCTTACCCATTATGATGGACAGCACACTTTTGGATGAAACTGTGCGCCTGCTTCCTGCCCGCCATTTTGGGGCTATTGTAGTGCCCAAAAATGGTGCTGTGTGGGTCAATTTCTCAGCCCTCGTCTTGTCTTCCTGTTGTTTGTTCTGATGTCGTCATTCCAACGTTACAATCTCTCATGGCACTTGAGCTCTCTCTTTATAGCTTTGTCTCTCTCACTATCTCATTTCAAACCTGGTCTCCTTTCAATTGTGATTAGGAGCCAATTCATACAATCACAAAATAAATGACTAAAAATAAGTGAGCTCAGGTATGTTGAAATCAGTATGTACATTTTTAAAAATCAAATCTGTCAACAGCAGTTGGAGCAAAAGTAAAATGAAGGCATCAAGATTTATATATTTTAGTTTAGCATTGGCCTATTTCTTTAATCCAGGTTTCATCTACAGTGAATACAACACTATCTGGTATCATCAGACAAGATTCATGATATGAGACGTTTTTTACTTAATACACAATTTGACAATGCAACGTCATTAGCATTTAGTCATTAACATTTAACCAAATATATGTGCAGTATAAAAACTACAGGATATCTCATTAATTCCAAAGAGTTGTAAGTAACAGGTTCTTGCACAAAGGGGTCTGTCAAAGCTTTAGAGGTAGACAAAGCAGAACAATAGCGACAATTACATTGATCATTGTGATTAATGAGGAATGTTGGACTCGAGTCACTATTATTCTTACAAAGCCAATATTTGAAATGATTGTGTGACTAAGCATTGCGTTCAGTAAGGTTAGGAGCTGGTCAGACATTAGGAAGTGAATTGTGTAAGCACTACCCACAACAATGAATTCTGGTACTTAGCTTGAAATATTGGGACATAAAAGATTCCCACAGTGGAGGATATTGTACATTGCCAGCATGGCAGAGTGGGTGGCACTGTTTCAAAGAAAATCAGGGAGTTCTCCCCACTGTCCTGGACAATACTTATCATATTGCTGTTTGTGAAACCTAGCTGTGCGCAAATTGGCGGTTGTGGTTCCCTCAGTGACTAGACTGGCTGTGGACGTACCCCAATTTTAGGGGAAGAAGATTTTACATGATTGGCAAGCAGCTGACTGCCCAAGTATGGATGGAAACACAGGAACAGAGAAAGATTTACAGCACAGAAGGAGGCCATTCAGCCCTTCGTGTCCGTGCCGGTGGAAAAAGAGCAATCCAGTCCAATCTCCCAATTTCCAGCTCTTGGTCTGTAGCCCTGTAGGATACTGCACTTCAACTGCATATCCAAATTTTTTTTTAAATGTTATGAGTGTTTCTGCCTTTGCCACCCTTTCCAGCACTGAGTTCCAGACCCCAACCCACTCTGGGTGAAAATGTTAGTCCCAACTCTCCTCTAATCATTCCACCAATTATTTGAAGTCTATGCCCCCTTTATAAACAATGGCACAACGCTAGATGTCCTCAAGTCCTCCAGACCTATGCCTGTAGCCAGAGACGATTGGAAAATGATGGTCAGAGCATCCATTATTTCTTCCCTTGCTTCCCTTAGCAGCCTGGGATACATTTCATCCGGGCCTGGTGATTTATCCACTTTCAAGGATGCTAAACATCTTAATATTTCCTCCCTCACTATGTTTATCCCGTCCAATATTTCACCCTCCTCCTCCTTAACTAAAATGTCTGTTTCGTCCCACTGTTATGTGAAAACAGACGCAAAGTGTTCATGTCCATGTCTTGCGTCTCTACATCTCTGTTCATTCATTGCACTTTATGTCATAAATACTCCCAGGTTCCAAAAATGAATGGCATCACAGTTTGCTATTGGGATCAGAGTACCGGTTTCAGTAATGTAGATGTAAGATAAAAGCAAACCTCTCTCTCTCTCTCCCCTCCCTCCTTGTTTGCTCATCAGATCACCTTGTTAATAACGCATCTAGAGAGACTGGCTCCCAGCATTGAGATAAAAGTTGGACAGTAGTGCTCAAAGGTCACTCTCAGGGACAGGATCTGAATAACAAGCATTTATAAGCCATGCAGGGTTAGTTGCTCAAGGCTGCTGGGTCGATGTAGACCGGCAGTGATTCTTCACGAATCATTGAAAGTCCAGTGATGTCAGGCTGTTCTAAAAGAAAATAATGCATTAAGATATATAGCTAAGACAATTAAATATAAAAGTGGAAGCCAAGTATGCTAGTGTTATCTGTGACTCTGTGGGTAGTATATTTGCTTCTGAGACAGAAGGTTTGAATCCCAGTCCAGTGACTTGAGCTGATCCAGGCGGATAATCCCAGTACAGTACTGTGGTAGTGCTATACCGTTGGAGATGCTGTCTTTTGGATGAGACATTAAACCGAGGCCCCATCTGCCCTTTCAGGTGGGTGTAAACGATCACATGGCACTATTTCGAAGGACAGCAGCGGGTTCTCCCCGTCATCCTGACCAATATTTATCCCTCAACCAATACTACTAAAACAAATGATCTGGTCATTATCACATTGCTGTTTGTGGGATCTTGCTGTGTTCAAATTGGCTGCTGCGTTTTCTAAATTACAACATGACTATTCTTCAAAAAGTAATTAATTATCTGTAAGGGGCTTTGGGACATCCTGAGGTCATGAAAGGTGCTACAGAAATGCAAGTCTTCCTTTTCTTATAAAAGGCCTTGGTCCTGTTCCACCTTGAACACTGTGCTCAATGTTGGTCCCCTCACATGGTGGTGGAAGGCGATTTGGAAAAGCTTCAAAAGAGGGTAACTCATCTGATACCAGGTTTACAGACCCTTGGTTGTCAGGACTGGCTTAGAGACCGGAGTCATTGGCCGGAATTTTCCAGGCCCTTTGGTGACTGGCTGGGAAGTGGGAAGGCTGGCAAAATGGTGTGGGAAAGTGTCGTGGGGACACCTGACGTCTTCCCACCGCCATGCCATTTTGCCAGTGGCGGGAAAGTTGGCAGATCGGCCACTTGCCAGGAAGCCAACTGAGACACTTAAGTGGCCGATTAAGGGCCACTTCCCGCCTCTGCAGACATTTTGAAACCTGGTGGCCTCCCAGAGGGTTCCGGTGGGAGGGGGTGGGGGGAGCCCTCCTTTATGAGCATTGTATGGCCTACAGATGGCTGGT
Source organism: Heterodontus francisci (assembly GCF_036365525.1). Classification (NCBI taxonomy): domain Eukaryota; kingdom Metazoa; phylum Chordata; class Chondrichthyes; order Heterodontiformes; family Heterodontidae; genus Heterodontus; species Heterodontus francisci. The sequence goes on from NC_090375.1 coordinate 192,962,295, forward strand.
CCCCCAGCAACGGCACCGCCAGCACTTAGCAACCACCTCCCCTCCAACAACGATCACCAGGGCCTACTTGTCTGGCCCCAGCATCTCCTAACTCTACTTAACTTTCTTTGAGGGCGCTCCGCCATTTAGGCCCGCTCTCCCTCGTGTTATAGCCTCAGCAATGGTCACCACTTGCTGTGGCGCTGCTGAGGTTGCTAAGCTGCTGGCCCTTAGTTGGATATATAGTTGGCCATCCTTAATTGGATATATATCAGCCAGGACAAGACACTGGAGAGAACTCCCCTGCTCCTCTTCAAGAGAGTGCAGTGGGATCTTTAACTTCCACCAGACGGAACAGATGGGACCTCGGTTTAACAACTCATCGGAAAGACGGCACCTCCGACAGTGCTGCACTCCATCAGTACTGCACCAGGAGTATCAGCCTTAATTATGTGCTCAAATTAACTTTACCAATTCTGAAATATGCTGGTTAATACATTAAGGAAAATCATTAAGCTTTCTTTAAAAAAATCTCACTTTTTTTCCTCCATTTCCCTCCTCACCTTCTAGTGATCCTGACTCACACTGGAATACAACTTCACGGACGTACAATTCATTATAGGTCAACCTATGTTAGGAGTCTTACCTAGCTACGTGAGCATGCCCCATCCCGTCATCACAGAAGCTCTTTGACCTTTCCCCTCAGTATCCCAACTATGACAATTCTAAGCATCCGGAATGCTTATCCTCCCTCTCCACAGTTTAGATTAGACCTATCTAAGTCTGCATAGCTTAAAAGCTTGAAGCATTGAGCAAACTTAATAAACTGAGCCAAATCACTGGTCCACAGTGCACATGGATTTTCAGTCGTGACTTATGTAGTCAGGTCCACTCATGGTTTAAATGTTATATCATATGTGCGTTAGCCATGACGCATCAGAAGGTTGTGGGTTCAAGTCCCATTCCATGGATTTGAGCACATAATCTAGGCTGACGCTTCAGTGTAGTACTGAGGGAGCCTGTGGTGTCTTACAGATGAGACATTAAACCAAGACTCTGTCTGCATGCTCAGGTAGATGTAAAATATCCCATGACTCTATTTTGCAGGTGAGTCAGTTATCCTATCTTTTTTTATTTGTTTGGCAGATGTGGGCATCGCTGGCTAAGCCAGCATTTATTGCCCATCCCTAATTGCCCTTGAGAAGGTGGTGGTGAGCTGCCTTCTTGAACCACTGCATTCCTTGGGGTGTAGGTACACCAACAGTGCTATTGGGAAGGGAGTTCCAGTATTTTCACCCAGCGTCAGTGAAGGAACGGCGATATAGTTCCAAGTCAGGATGGTGTGTGACTTGGAGGGGAACTTGCAGGTGGTGGTGTTCCCATGCATCTGCTGCCCTCGTCCTTCTAGGTGGTAGAGGTTGCAGGTTTGGAAGGTGCTGTCGAAGGAGCCTTGGTGCGTTGCTGCAGTGCATCTTGTAGATGGTGCACACTGCTGCCACTGTGCATCGGTGGTGGAGGGAGTGAATGTTGAAGGTGGTAGATGGGGTGCCAATCAAGCGGGCTGCTTTGTCCTGGGTGGTGTTGAGCTTCTTGAGTTTTGTTGGAGCTGCACCCATCCAGGCAAGTGGAGGATATTCCATCACACTCCTGACTTGTGCCTTGTAGATGGTGGACAGGCACTGGCGAGGCAGGAGGTAAGTTACTCACTGCAGAATTCCCAGCCTCTGACCTGCTCTTGCAACCAAAGCATTTATGTGGCTGGTCCAGTTCAGTTTCTAGTCAATGGCGACCTCCCAAGGATGTTACAGTGGGGGATTCAGCGATGGTAATGCCATTGAACGTCAAGAAGAGATGGTTAGATTCTCTCTTGTTGAGATGGTCATTACCTGGCACTTGTGTGGCACGAATGTAACTTGCCAGTTATCAGCCCAAGCCTGGATGTTGTCCAGGTCTTGCTGCATATGGATATGGGCTGCTTCAGTATTTGAGGAATCATGAATGGTGCTGGACATTGTGCAATTGTCAGCGAACATCCCCACTTCTGACCTTATGAAGGAAGGAAGGTAATTGATGAAGCAGCTGAAGATGGTTGGGCCTAGGACACTACCCTGAGGAACTCCTGCAGTGATGTCCTGGGACTGAGATGATTGATCTCCAACAACCACAACCATCTTCCTTTGTGCTAGGTATGACTCCAACCAGCAGAGAGTTTTCCCCCTGATTCCCATTGACTCCAATTTTGCTAGGGCTCCTTGATGCCATACTTGATCAAATACTGCCCTGATATCAAGGGCAGTCACTCTCACCTCACCTCTTCAGTTCAGCTCTTTTGTCCATGTTTAAGCTGAGTGGCCCTAGCCAAACCCAAACTGAGTGCCACTGAGCAGGTTACTGCTGAACAAGTGCCGCTTGATTGCACTGTCAATGACCCCTTCCATCACTTTGCAGATGATTGAGAGTAGACTGATCGGGCGGTAATTGACTGGGTTGGATTTGTCCTGCTTTTTGTGCACAGGATATACCTGGGCAACTTTCCACATTGCCGGGTAGATGCCAGTGTTGTAGCTGTACTGGAACAGCTTGGCTAGGGGTATGGCTAGTTCTGGAGCACAGTCTTCAGTACTATTGCCGGAATGTTGTCAGAGCCCATAACGTTTGCAGGGCCTAGTGCCTTCAGCCATTTCTTGATATTATGTGGAGTGAATCAGTTGGCTGAAGACTGGCATTTGTGATGCTGGGAACCTCAGGAGGAGTCCGAGATGGATCATCCACTCGGCACTTCTGGCTGAAGATGGATGCCTCTTGTGGGAGCTTGCTGTGTGGATATTGACTGCTGCGTTGCCTAATTTCAAAGTTACTTCATTGCTGTGAAACGTGTTGGGACATCCTGAAATCATGAAAAGAGCTGTATAAATGCAAGATTTTTCTTTCATATCAGAACCCTTCTCTTGTTCTGTAATTAGTGAGCAATGACTTGGATAAGAAATATTTGTTTCAGTAAAATGTGTAAACCATTAAATCAAAGCTGTCATCAAAGGACTGATGCTCATGGACAGGACTGACAGAAGCATAGATCACAACACTCTATGAATCTGTTAGATGTTCTGTCTGCCATTTCCTTTAAATCATCACTCCTTTCCTGAATTTCCTCCTTTACTTTATCTATAGATCTTGCATAACTTTCTCATTATCTGTTCCCTGTTCGATTACCCTGCAAGATTTTTACCGTTCTGTTGTAAATGTTTTTGTGTATCAAAACCAGTAGAAGGCAACATTTTCAAACAGATTTGGACTATTAAACTCTTTTATAGCATCTGAACTGCTTTTGTACCAGAAATACTCCTGTACAGATTTAAACCTTAGACTGTAAACCTAAGGAAATTAATGTCTCCACGGGTCAGATGGCTTAGCAGGTTTTCTGCTCATCCACTGTTACACTGTTTGAAGAAACACTTATACCACAGTAACAAGGATATTCCAATGTTAGTACCTTTACTCATGCACAAAAACTAACTGTTACCATGTATACTTGGGTTCTGTATCGTGTTTTTCCTATCTCATAAATGTAGTTGTATTTTCCATTGTATTTGCTGAATTTAATTTCATTACTTAAAGCTAGCTATGAACTGCGAGGATTTGTGGAACTGATACCCCTATTGACAAGAATCCACAAAAACTGGTAAACCTAATGGAACTCAAAGCCTGTTAGAAATAACATTGAGAGAAAAACTAATTAATTCTGAATTCAATTAAAAAGGAACCTTGAGACAAGACCATCAATGATGAGGAATGAATCACTTGTGAATGTCTGAGTTGAGCTGAATCCTACTTCTGGAGATGTGATAATTAGAATCTATGTGTCTGGTCTGAAGATGAGCAGATAAGACTCTCTAGGTTCACAGAGCTTTGTAATAAACAAGTAAGGCATAAATGGGTCCAGGCTCAGACTCCCTGATGCAAGAAACATCCAGCAATCATATCCTAGTCTGAGGGGAGAGACCAGCAGAGGGAGATGAAAGAAGACTCCATTTTCAGTAAACCAGTGCTATCGTTCCCTTTTCTAAGCCTCTACAGACAGTTGATTCATACCAGGGTAACAATGAGACCATCAAACAAAGAAAACAGAATCATACAATGGTTATAGCACAGGAGGAAACCATCAGCCCATCGAGCTCGCACTGACTTTGTAAAAGCAACTCTGCTAGTCCCACTCCCCCACCCGTTCCCCATAGCCCTGCAAATATTTTCTCTTCAGGTGCTTATCCAATTCCCTTTTGAAAGCCACAATTGAACCTGCCTTCAAGAAACTCTCAGGCAGCGCATTCCAGATCCTAACCACTTACTGTGTAAAAATTTTTTCTTCAAGTCGCCTTTAGTTTTTTTGCTAATCACCTTCAATCAGTGTCCTCTGGGTCTCGACTCCAATGCTAATGGTAACAGCTTCTTTCCATCTACTTCGTTCAGGCTTCTCATGATTTTGACCAACTCTATCATATCCCCTCTCAACGTTCCCTTCCCTAAGGTGAACAGCCCCAGCTTCTCCAATCTATCCATGTAACTGAAGTGTAGAAACAAACATCCCTTCCAATTAAATTGATGATATTGTGTCTATTTATTAATGTATGGCTCACCACCATTTTCTCAAGGGTAATTTTGGATGGTTAATAAATGCTAGCCTTGCCAGTGACGTTCACATCCCAAGAATGAATTTAAAAAAAGGACTTATCAATTAGTTTGTGAGCGAAAGAACATTAGATATAAAAAGGGGAAAGGAAAATTGCTCTAGGTTTCTGCCTTCTCAGTTCTAAGGATTTCTTTTTCTAAGCCTTTAAGGACAGCAAGTCTATGTTGAGTTAATATAGTTAAGTAACTATATTAACTATATTGTAGTTTATTGTAACAGATTTAGAGATAATGTACATACAAGTTAAACACTATTTCAATTAAAAATTTTAAAACATTTTAATGCTAATGCCTTGTCATCTCTATAGCTCCCAGGTTCTATACAGTTCCTTTTCTTTTAAACTCTAGCTATTTTTTCCATTCAATTTTTCTCCTCTTCATTCCCTCCCTGTTATTATTTCCATTCCTTTCCTAAAGGATATTTTTATTCTTTCATGGGATGTGGGCATCGCTGGCAGGACCAGCATTTGTTGCTCATCCTTAATTGCCCTTGACAACTGAATGGCTTGCTACGCTATTTCAGAGGGCAGTTAAGAGTCAACCACATTGCTGTGGGTCTGGAGTCACACATAGGCCAGACCAGGTAAGGATGGCAGATTTCCTTCCCGAAAGGACATTCGTGAACCAGATGGGTTTTTACAACAATCGATGATAGTTTCATGGCACCATTACTGAGACTAGCTTTCAATTCCCAATTTTGCTTAATTAATTGAATTTATTAATCAAATTTAAAGTCCACCAGCTGCCATGGTGGGATTTGAACCTGTGTCCCCAGAGCATTCACCAGGGCCTCTAGAGTACAAGTTCAATGACATTACCACTACACCATCATCGGTGATAGTGACTGATATCGGGGCACAATACCATGGGTGCCCGCTGCCTCCTCCAATGCCTCTCCCGAATCACCATTCTTTGTGTGTGTGCCCAGAGAGGTTAGCCACAACGTTGCCATGCTCAGCAAATCTTGGGATGTGCCCTTCAGCGAGGGAGGCCAGTGTATTTCAGTAGCAAACAGGATTGACCCCACCAAGTTCAACGTTCTAACAGCTTCCTGTTTCTGGAAAATGAAATGCAAGGGGCAGGCAGGAGGTGAAGAATCTAGTGATGTGGCCTGCCTTTGAGAGTAGTTCCTCAACAGTAAAGGTGAAAGGAAAACACTGCTGGCTCACACTCGCCTGGGTCACTGGAGGACACCTCCTCAAATTTCCTGATCATGGGTAACAGCTTTGTTTTAATTTCTAAAATATTCATAAAAATCTGTAAAAAAATACATCATAAAACAGATCAAAACAGTACCCAGTCAACAATACAAAGAGTGCAAAGGAGATCAGTTTCCTTCAATACAGGAGTGAGTTGCCACAATCAATTGGCCATGAGCAATTGTCCCTAGTGTAAGTAGGTGGTAGAGAAATATAGGGACAGATGGGGATGTGGTAGGAATATGGAATTAGTGTAGGATTAGTATAAATGGGTGGTTGATGGTCGGCACAGACTCGGTGGGCCGAAGGGCCTGTTTCAGTGCTGTATCTCTAAACTAAACTAAACTAAACAACCCTACCATTTCATTTTACATGCCATGTACATTTTGCAGCAAACCCATATTTGGTGTATACAACCCAAGGGGTTTTCCATGGATCCAGCCCTTCAGTTCCCCTTGGTGGGAGGGACCTTACACAATGGTCTTTCCTCATTGAGCCTTTGCTGCGGCTGCCCCAAGCTTTAGTGCGTCCCTCAGCACGTAGTCCTGGAATTGGAATGTGCCAGTTTGCAACACTCGGTCATGGACAACTCTTTGCGCTGGAAGACCAGCAAGTTTCGGGCAGACCAAAGGGCGTCTTTCACTGAATTGATGGTCCTCCAGCGGCAGTTGATGTTTATCTCGTTGTGCCAACCCTTCCGAACCATATCCCCAACACCTTCAGGTAGTCTGACCTAACGGTGAAGGGGACAAAGGATCGGTCAGCCCAGCTCCCAAAGAACATGGCCTCACTCTTGCCGTGGTTTACTTTGGCTCCCGAGGCCAGTTCGAACTGGTCGCAGATGCTCATCAGTCTGCGCACGGACAGTGGGTCTGAGCAGAAGACAGCGACGTCATCCATGTACAGGGAGGTTTTAACCCGAGTGCCTCCGCTTCCTGGGATTGTCACCCCTCTTATGCTCGCATCCTTCCTAATAGATTCAGCAAAGGGTTCAATACAGCAAACAAATAAGACCGGGGAGAGAGGACAGCCCTGTCTGACTCCAGATTGGATCGGTAAGCTTTCTGATTCCCACCCATTGATTGAGACTGCGCTACTGATGTTTGTGTAGAGCAGTTTGATCCAATTGCAGATTCCCTCCCCAAACCCCATTTTGGAGAGCAGGTCCATCATGTAGGTGTGCAATATCCTGTCAAAAGCCTTCTCCTGGTCCAGGCTGATGAGGCAGGTGTCCACCCTCCTGTCCCGTACATAGGCGATCGTATCCCTGAGTAGCACAAGACTATCAGAGATCTTCCTGCCGGGCACAGTGCAGGTCTGATCAGGGTGATGCCTTTCCTCATGGATTCTGACATGCTGCCAGCCAGGAGCATACTCTCGTATACTTCCAGCAGGTCCGGGCCGACCCAGTCCCATTGGGTTGAATACAACTCAACCGGTAAGCCATCACTTCTGGGAGTTTTACTCGGCTCGAAGGACTTGACAGCCTTTGTCAGCTCGTCCAGAGTTAGCGGCTTGTCCAGTCTCTCCCTCGTGCTGTCATCTAAGACCTGTGTGATAAATGACAAGAAGGACTGGGAGGCTCTGCTGTCTGTGGGCTTCGCATCATACAGCCCAGCATAAAAAGATTTGCTGATCCTTTGTATGTCGGACTGCGAAGACGTTACCAAACCATGCTCTTCTTTCAGGCTGCTGATCACAGAGCTCTCTCTCTGTGTACCTTTTGGAAGAAGTAATACGAGCACGTCTCATCCTGCTCGATGGAGCGGACTCTGGACCGGAAGATGATCTTGGAGGCCTCCGTGGCAAAGAGCGAGGTCTGCTGGCTCTTCACCTCATGGAGGTCCTCCTTGACCTCGACCCCCATCGTCTGCAGCCAGAGCAGATTTTACATACTTTTCTGGAGTCGGGACATTTCCCTCTGTCTCTCTCTCGCCCTCTGAACACCTTTGAAGATAAAGAACTTCTTGGTGTGCTCCTTGATTGCCTCCCACCAATGAACTGGAGACTCAAAGAGGAGTTTCACGGTCCTCCAACCTTTGTAATCCCTTTTGAGTTCCTCAATGTTCTCTGGGGTTAGCAGTGTAGCATTGACCTTCTATATCCCCCTGCCAACCCGCTGGTCATCCTGTAAGTGACAGTCGGCCAGTACGAGGCAGTGGTCGGAGAAGAACCCCGGCTTGACGTCGGTGGATCTGACCGTGACAGCACGGGACACAAACAGGAAGTCAATCCTGGAATGGGCAGACCCGTCCGATCTTGACCAGGTGTATCTACGCTGCGCTCCATCTACAGGTTTGCTGATGACGTCGTGCAGCTGGGCAACTTTTACTGTTTCCATCAAGAATCTGGACGTAGCGTCCAGTTTTCTGTTGTCACTGCCGGATCGTCCAGCTGCATCGATGATGCAGTTGAAATCACCGCCTAGAATGACTAGAATGGATGTTGCCAGCAGCAGTGGGAGCTGCTGGAAGACGGTCAGCCACTTGCTTCATTGAACCGGGGTGTACACATTGATCAACTGGAGCGGAGCATTGTTCTACATTACATCTGCTACGAGGAGGCGGCCGCCCACCACCTCCTTAACTTCGGAGATGGTGATGTTACCTTCCCACAGCAGAATACCCAGGCTGGAGGAATGGGAATCATTACCTCCTGACCAGATCGATGGCCCGTGGGACCACCATCGCAACCACTGCTTGTAGGTGCTGAGGTGTGGTATTCCACACTCCTGCAGAAACAGCAGGTCGGCTTTGGCCTTGGCGAGGTAATCCAAGGTTGAAACACATCGCGTAGTGGATTTAATGCTACGCACGTTAATTGAAGCAATCTTTCTACCCATTTTTAAGTTAGTTTTTGCTTCCCATACCATTTGTCCTTGCTAGTCCCAGTCCTTCGGTATGTTCCTGCATACCCATAGTGTTCACAAGCTGTTTCACGTTCGTTGGGCTCAGAAAACCCTCCTGGTTTCTCATGCAGGGCTTGTTCCGCTGGGGTGACATCGGGGGTGGGGGAGGGGTCTTGTAGGCAGCAAGGATCGGGCTGTCCCCTGCTGTTCCCTTCTGTTCCTGCTCGAAAACATCACTGCTCCCGGCTTCCCAGAGCTGGAGTGCGCCAGACATGTCGTTACTCTCGGTGTCCCGGAGCTGGGATGCGCTGGGCATGCTGGTAGGTTCGGCGCTTTGGGTTTGGGGCGCGCTGGGCCCATCAAAGATTCCAGTCCCCGGAGGCTGGGGGGCTTTATCTTCCAGCTCCTTTGAGTTCTGCCGCTTCTTTTCCAGGTGCCGTCGTTCCGGCACTCCTCGTCCAGTAAAGAGGAGCTGCTGTAGTCTTTCTCAGACGGTAGCCTCCTCTTGCCACTGGTTTGGGTGGTGGCCTGTTCTGTTTTTGGAGGTTTTTTCTTTGTGGTTTTCCTTTGTACTACTTGCCACTGACCTGTTTGTCCATCTGCTGCCTCCTCCTCCATTGATTCTGTCTGTGGAGGAGGGGTTTCTGGGCACGGGGTAGGTGTTGGTTCACTGGTTTCAGCTGCCTCCCCTTTCTTCTCCTTCTCAGGTAGACTTTCCTCGCTGCGGAGAGGGTTGCTTGTCTCCTTCCCAGAACCAGACGCTTTCGGCGTTCCTTCTCCCGGCCTTTTCTTGGGCTTTGCCGCATGAGCATAACTGAGGCAGCGTTTGGGGTAGGTTTTGTAGAGGTGGCCTGCCTCACCGCACAGGTTGCAGCACTTACTCTGTTTACAGTCCTTGGTCTGATGGCCTTCCTTCTTGCAGTTCTTGCAGACAACCGTGCTGCAGTTAGCTGCCACGTGACCAGATTTGCCACAGGTGCGACAAACTCTGGGCTGCCCCGCATAGACCAAGAAGCCTCAACTTCCCCCGATAACAAAGCTGGAGGGAGGATGGATGATGGCTCCACATCGACCTTCAAGGTCACCTTGACCTGCCGCTTGCTGGTCCAAATCCCAAATGGGTCCTTGACATCAGTGCTGCTGCCGGCCACCTCGACGTATCTGGTGAGAAAGGTGAGTACATCCATGACAAGAACATGGGGGTTGGAGAGGTGAATTGTCACCACCCGGTCACATTGTGACGGCAGTGTGAAGAGTGGCTCTGCTTTGAGGATGGACAGCGGCGCCAAGTTCCCTTTCTCCTTGAACACCTTCAGGAACTTGATGCATCCCGCCACATTCTTGAACGTCACATCGAAATATCCACTGCTGGGGAGGTCCTGCAGGCAGAAGATGTCCATAGCTTGGAATCCACAGCAATCAATGCGGATTTTCTTGATGTAGAAGGTACGTAAAACTGGTGCATCTCCTTCCTTGTCCTTCACCACCACCTGAACGGTGTTACGCACTCCCTGGCCTGAAGCTCATGGGTAACAGTTTTTTCTTTCCAAAATATACTTTATTCATAAAAATCTGTAAAAAAATACATTACCAGTTTCAAACAGCACCAAGTCAAAAAATACAAACAGTGCAAAGGAGGTCTGTTTGCTTCATTACAATCATGAGTTGCCTCCCAACCCTGCCATTTCACATTTGTCACGCCAATTACATTTTTACATTTTACAGCAAATGAGATAAGAGCTCAGCAACCAACCGAGTCATGGCTTTCGAACTTTTCATTGGAAATCCTCCGACTCATTATTATTTGGTATATACTTGGATCATATATTGCATTAAAATATCAGTGGCAAATTCCAAATCTGCACCCTCTACCACCTGGAAGAACAAGAGCAGCAGGCGCATGGGAACACCACCACCTGCAAGTTCCCCTCCAAGCCACACACCATCCTGACTTGGAACTATATCGCTATTCCTGGGCCAAAATCCTGGAACTTCCTTCCTAACAGCACTGTGGGTGTACCTACCCCACATGGACTGCAGCAGTTCAGGAAGGCAGCTCACCACCACCTTCTCAAAGGCAATCAGGGATGGGCAATAAATGCTGGTCTTGCCAGTGACACCCACAGCCAGAGGATTAAATAATTTTTGTCCTCAATTTTGGCATTAATTTCTACATATATATATATATATATATATATATATCTGACCACCTCCAGGCGCTTACCCATTGTCTCTCGAGATAAGGAGGCCAAAGAGTCATATATATAAGGGATATTTATCTGATTCAAAGTTAGGGTGTATGGTATTAGTTACAGTTTTTAATGTTTTGATATTTCTTGTTGCTAGCAGTAGCTGGTGGAACTGCTTGGCCTATTCCGCATTTTGCCATTTTACTCTGAATATGACAGAAGCAAACTGAACAGAACTGCTAAAAAATCAGACAAAACCACCAGAGAAAAAACAAAATGGCCTTTCCCTGCCAGGTTTATCGCAACAAATACAAGCACAGAACAGCCTGCTGGAGACATGGAGGCTCGACCAAAAGAACAGAAGGGTGGGAACCCTGGAGATAAGCCCTCTGAGGCACTGGGGAGGGTCCCGGGTGAAAGTTCAAATAGAGCACCGCATCATTATTGATCAAGGCACGTTAACCTGCACAGCCAACTGTAGAAAAGATTGTCCACTTTACTAGTTGTTACAGGAGCCAAGCTTATTTCTCTAACCAGATTCTTTTGCACAACTTGTTGTTGCATTGTTCAGTGATCCAGCAACTGCAAGTTGGCAAAGACATCTTCTTAGACAATTCGAAAATGGATTTCAAAGCGTTTGGAGTCATGTCTAGTGTGACTGACTATTGTTCTTAAACAGGTTTCACCCAACGATGGAAGTACTTGCATGGTCATTGCGCAATATTTTAGTGCAGACAAATGATTAGTTTAGGATTAAATGACTAAAATTTGTTTTTAATGACCAGGAAGTTACTATGGTTTCCAAACAGACCGTGGCCTCAACCCTTTTTTTTTTCCTGGGTGGTGCCAAAACACCACACATGTTTTTAAAGCAATTCCAGTAACTTTTCTGTCTATGAGTCAGTGCAAATTCAGGCCTGCGAATCGCATATTATAATGTCTGGTCACTGAGAATATTGCATTTTGAGTTTCCAGACACTCTTGTCTGATTTACACACCAACACAGTTATGAGAATTTGGAACATGGTCCAAACAAAATAACCACAACAAGAGAAAGTTTACACATGATAATAGCATTCTTATATGTGGACAGGCTGAGTAATACTGACTATTGTGACAGGTTAAGTATAATAATGGGGGATAATTTTGCCCAACTCACCAGAGGGAATCCCACGGGATCAAGTTGGGAATGTTGGTTTTACATCCCACCCAACATTGACTTCAGGGCAGGGTAAAATTCGGGGATGGGGGTGGGCGGAGAGGTTGCTCCTGATCCCACCAGTTTTAGAAGATGTGATTTATTACATAGATAGAATTGCAACAACTTTTACAGCACAGAAACAGGCCATTCGACTCAATTGCTCTATGCTGGTGTTTATGCTCCACATGAGCCTCCTCTGACCCTACTTCATCTCACCCTATCAGCATGTCCTTCTATTCCTTTCTCCCTCATGTACTTATCTAGCTTCCCCTTAAGTGTATCTATACTGTTAGCCTCAGCCACTCCCTGTGGTAGTGAGTTCCACATTCTCACCACTCTCTGGGTAAAGAGGTTTCTCCTGAATTCCCTATTGGATTTATTAGTGACTATCCTATATTTATGGCCCCCCTAATTTTGGTCCCTGTCACAAGTGGAAACACCTTCTCTGCGTTTACCCTATCAAATGCCTTTCATACTCATAAAGACCTGTATCAGGTCACCCTTGACTTCTTTTCTGGAGAAAAGCTTGTTCAGTCTTTCCAGACAGTTATAACCTCACAGGTAAAACATGGGCAAACTGTGGATTTTCAGAAAGCATTTCAGGTGCCTCACTGGAGGCCTTGTTGCAAAAATCTGGGTGCATGGTAATGGAGGAAACATAGCAGAGTGGATAGAAAGCTGGTTGACGAAAAGTAAATGAATATTGCTCGGAATGCAGAATGGAAAAAATTGTGTACTCCTGATTCAGCGCTGCGGTCCACTTTTGTTCTTGACATATATATTGTTGATTTAGGCAGAAGGCGTATGTCAGAAACATTTGCTAATGACATAAAAGGTTTGGTAAACAAGGCAGCTGTAAATGATGTAGGAGGGTCTACACAGTTAATGGAACAGACAATTGGGTGGTAAATGCAATTTAATATGGAGAAATGTAAAGCAAGGCATTTGCACAGGAAAACAAGGAATGGGAGTTTAATTGCACTGGAAAAATACAGAAGGTTGTGGTGAAATAGAGAGATCTAAGGATGCAAATATAGTATGCATTAAAAATGGCAAACACAAGTACATAAACCTGTGAGAAAACTGACAACTAGTATTTTGTGGCTTTAAAATAGAGGCGTAGAGTACAAGAGTAAAGAATAGCTATGATAAATTTGTATAAGGCAATGGTGACGCCACAGTTTTTAGTGCCTCATAGGAAAGGACATTCAGGTCAAAGCAACAACAATTTGCATTTATCTAGTGCCTGTACCGTAGTAAAACGTCCCAAGGCACTTCACAGGAAAGTTATCAAACAGACTTTGACACCAAGCCACATAAAGATATATTAGGGCAGGTGACCAAAAGCTCGGTCAAAGAGGCAGGTTTTAAGGTTTCAATTTGATGAATAAGGAAAAGATTTTCCTGTGGTTATGAGGTCAGTAATGGGGGAGGGGGGTCATCAATTTAAAATTGTCACTCAAGAAAATGAAAACAAAGAAAGCCTTGCATTTATATAGTGCCTCTCACGACCTCAGGCCATCCCAAAGCACTCTACAGCTACTTAAGTATTTTTGAAGTGTAGTCACTGATATAATGTAGAAAGCTTGGCAGCCAATTTGTACACAGCAAGCTCCCACAAACAGCAGTGTGATAATAACCAGATAATCTGTTTTAGTGATGTTGGTTGAGGGGATAAATATCTGCCCCAGGGATAGCTCACCTGCTCTTCAAAATAATATCATGGGATCTTTTACATCCACCTGAGAGAGCAGACAGGGCACCCAAACGGCAGCACCCCCTCAGTACTGGATTGGAGTTTCAGCCTAGATTTTGTACTCAAGTCTCTGGAGCAGGACGTGAGCCCACAGCCTTCAGGCTCATAGTCAAGTATGGTACCCACTGAGCCATGACTGACTCCAATGATTAAGGTGAGGCAAGATTAGTAGAATTATCTTTATTGAAGAGCTGTTGTAGTGTGGAATGGTTTGCTGCAGAGATCACAGCATATTGGGAGCAAAGAGTGGCAAAAGGAAGATGCATGAGTTTGGTTTACTTTGCCATTGCCTATCATGCAAGAGGCCAGAATTGGAGCAGGAAAGGGTTCTCGGAGGGTTGTGGGGCTGGAGGAGATTACAGAGACAGGAAGTGGGGGGGTGGGGTGGGGGAGGCTATGGAGGGATTTGAAAACAAGGATGAAAATGTTAAAATTAAGGCGTTGCTCGACCGGGAGCTCCGGTAGGTCAGCGAGCACAGGGGTGATGGAGAAGGGGGACTTGGTCTGAGTTAGGATACAGGCAGCAGAGTTATGGATGAGTTGAAGTTGAAGTTTACAGATATAAGAAATAAATAATAGATAAGGTATTGATAGAATGAGCACAATAAAGGAATGTGCAATATTATACTGAAAAAAATGACCACCCAATATTGGGTAATTTGTTTGAGGTGACATTGACCTGATAAACAGAATAAATTCAGTTACTTTGTGCTTAGGGATGGTGGACAAGATGGGACACTTGCCCTGGTCAATGGGATATAAAAAATGAAGAGGAAGGTTTGATATCCAGCTGGGATCAGCTGTGTCTTTCTACGTTTTTCTTTCTTTCAGTTATATCAGTCATTTCCTTTGTGACATTAAAATATTGGCTCCAATAAGAAAAGTCATGGCCAATACTGAACTCCATTCTTTGGATTTCAGTAGACATTAAATAGCAAAGGGACTGAGTGGAACTGTAGGCCAGCAATCTGTCTATCAACCTCTGGGAGCACAATCTAGCCAAGAAAGGCAGAGTATGAGGCATGTTAAAGACTATAAGCAGAGCAATTTAGATAAAATGTCAAAGTTAGATAGAAACATAGAAACATCGATTCTGCTTCGCCATTCATTATGATCATGGCTGATCATCCAACTCAGTAACCTGTTCCCACTTTCCCCCCATATCCTTTGATCCCTTTCACCCCAAGAGCTATATCTAACTCCTTCTCGTAAACATACAATGTTTTTGCCTCAACTGCTTTCTGTGGTAGCCAATTCCACAGGCTCATCACTCTCTGGGTGAAGAAATTTCTCCTCATCTCAATCCTGAAAGGTTTACCCCATATCCTTAGACTATGACCTCTGGTTCTGGACTCCCCCACCATCGGAACATCCTTCCTGCATCTACCCTGTCGAGTCCTGTTAGAATTTTACAGGTTTCTATGAGATCCCCCCCTCACTCTTCTGAACTCTAGCGAATATAATCCTAACCGACTCAATCTCTCCTCATACGTCAGTCCCGCCATCCCAGGAATCAGTCTGGTAAACCTTCGCTGCACTCCCTCTCTAGCAAGAACATCCTTCCTCAGATAAGGAGACCAAAACAGCACACAATATTCCAGTGTGGCCTCATCAAGGCCCTGTATAATTGCAGCAAGACATCCCTGCTCCTGTACTCAAATCCTCTCGCTATGAAGGCCAACATACCATTTGCCCTTTTTACTGCCTGTTGCACCTGCATGCATATCTTCAGTGACTGGTGTACGAGAACACTTGGGTCGCGTTGTATATTCCCCTCTCTCAGTTTATAGCCGTTCAGATAATAATTTGCCTTCCTGTTTTTGCTACCAAAGTGGATAACCTCACATTTATCCACATTATACTGCATCTGCCATGCATTTGCCCACTCACTCAACTTGTCCAAATCACCCTGAAGCCTCTCTGCATCCTCCTCATAACTCACCCTCCCACTGAGTTTTGTGTCATCTGTAAATTTGGAGATATTACATTTAGTTCCCTCATCTATATCATTAATGTATATTGTGAAAGGCTGGGGTCCTAGCACCGATCCCTGCGGTACCCCATTAGTCACTGCCTGCCATTCGGAAAAAGACCCATTTATCCCTACTCTTTGTTTCCTGTCTGCCAACCAAATTTCTATCCATGGCAATACACTACCCCCAATCCCATGCGCTTTAATTTTACACGCTCACCTCTTATGTGGGACTTTGTCAAAAGCCTTCTGAAAGTCCAAATAAACTGCATCCATTGACTCCCCTCAACAACTCTACTAGTTACATCCTTGAAGAATTCTAGTAGATTTGTCAAGCATGATTTCCCTTTCGTAAATCCATGCTGACTCCGTCCGATTCTACCCTGTTCTCCAAGTGCTCTGCGATAACATCTTTGATAATGGACTATGGAATTTTTCCACTACTGACATCAGGCTGACTGGTCTATAATTCCCTGCTTTCTCTCTACCTCCCTTTTTAAATAGTGGGGTCACATTAGCTACCCTCCAATCTGTAGGAACTGTACCAGAGTCTGTAGAATCTTGCAAGATGACCACCACTATTTCTCGGGCCACTTCCTTAAGTACTCTGGAATGTAGATTATCAGGCCCTGGGGATTTATCAGTCTTCAATCCCATCAATTTCCCCAACACCATTTCTCTACTAATACTGATTTCCTTAACTGTAGATGTAGAGAAACTGTTTCCCCTTGCGGGGTATTCAAAACTAGGAGCTCTAAATATAACAAAAACAAGAAATGCTGGAATCACTCAGCAGGTCTGGCAACATCTGTGGAAAGAGAAGCAGAGTTAACGTTTCGGGTCAGTGACCCTTCTTCGGAACTGACAAATATTAGAAAAGTCACAGATTATAAACAAGTGAGGTGGGGGTGGGGCAAGAGATAACAAAGGAGAAGGTGCAGATTGGACCAGGCCACATAGCTGACCAAAAGGTCGCGGAGCAAAGGCAAACAATATGTTAATGGTGTGTTGAAAGACAAAGCATTAGTACAGATTAGGTGTGAATACACTGAATATTGAACAGCAGCAAGTGCAAACCTGAAGGAAAACAACCTGAAAAAAACAGTGGGTAAGCAAACTGAACAAACTAAGATGAAATGAAATAAATGCAAAAAAAGATTGTAAAAAATGTAAAAAGGAATGTAAAAAAAGGAAGAAAAAATAACTAAAAATGAAAGTAAAATGGGGGGCTGTCATGCTCTGAAATTATTGAACTCAATGTTCAGTCCGGCAGGCTGTAGTGTGCCTAATCGGTAGATGAGATGCTGTTCCTCGAGCTTGCGTTGATGTTCACTGGAACACTGCAGCAATCCCAGGACAGAGATGTGAGCATGAGAGCAGGGGGGAGTGTTGAAATGGCAAGCAACCGGAAGCTCAGGGTCCTGCTTGCGGACTGAGCAGAGATGTTCCGCAAAGCGGTCACCCAGTCTGCGCTTGGTCTCCCCAATGTAGAGGAGACCACACTGTGAGCAGCGAATACAGTATACTACATTGAAAGAAGTACAAGTAAATCGCTGCTTCACCTGAAAGGAGTGTTTGGGGCCTGGGATAGTGAGGAGAGAGGAGGTAAATGGGCAGGTATTACACCTCCTGCGATTGCAGGGGAAGGTGCCCTGGGACGGGGACGAGGTGGTGGGGGTAATGGAGGAGTGGACCAGGGTGTCGCGGAGGGAACGATCGCTTCGGAATGCTGACAGGGGAAGGCAGGGGAAGATGCGACTGGTAGTGGCATCACGCTGGAGGTGGCGAAAATGGCGGAGGATGATCCTTTGGATATGGAGGCTGGTGGGATGAAAAGTGAGGACAAGGGGAACCCTGTCACGGTTCTGGGAGGGAGGGGAAGGGGTGAGGGTAGAGGTGCGGGGAATGGGTCGGACACGGTTGAGGGCCCTGTCAACCACAGTGGGGGGAAATCCTCGGTTGAGGAAAAAGGAGGTCATATCAGAAGCACCGTCATGGAAGGTAGCATCATCAGAGCAGATGCGTCGGAGACGGAGAAACTGGGAGAATGGAATGGAGTCCTTACAGGAGGTAGGGTGCTCTGATGATGCTACCTTCCATGACGGTGCTTCTGATATGACCTCCTTTTTCCTCAACCGAGGATTTCCCCCCACTGTGGTTGACAGGGCCCTCAACCGTGTCCGACCCATTCCCCGCACCTCTACCCTCACCCCTTCCCCTCCCTCCCAGAACCGTGACAGGGTTCCCCTTGTCCTCACTTTTCATCCCACCAACCTCCATATCCAAAGGATCATCCTCCGCCATTTTCGCCACCTCCAGCGTGATGCCACTACCAGTCGCATCTTCCCCTCCCTTCCCCTGTCAGCATTCCGAAACGATCGTTCCCTCCGCGACACCCTGGTCCACTCCTCCATTACCCCCACCACCTCGTCCCCGTCCCAGGGCACCTTCCCCTGCAATCGCAGGAGGTGTAATACCTGCCCATTTACCTCCTCTCTCCTCACTATCCCAGGCCCCAAACACTCCTTTCAGGTGAAGCAGCGATTTACTTGTACTTCTTTCAATGTAGTATACTGTATTCGCTGCTCACAGTGTGGTCTCCTCTACATTGGGGAGACCAAGCGCAGACTGGGTGTCCGCTTTGCGGAACATCTCTGCTCAGTCCGCAAGCAGGACCCTGAGCTTCCGGTTGCTTGCCATTTCAACACTCCCCCCTGCTCTCATGCTCACATCTCTGTCCTGGGATTGCTGCAGTGTTCCAGTGAACATCAACGCAAGCTCGAGGAACAGCATCTCATCTACCGATTAGGCACACTACAGCCTGCCGGACTGAACATTGAGTTCAATAATTTCAGAGCATGACAGCCCCCCATTTTACTTTCATTTTTAGTTATTTTTTCTTCCTTTTTTTACATTCCTTTTTACATTTTTTACAATCTTTTTTTGCATTTATTTCATTTCATCTTAGTTTGTTCAGTTTGCTTACCCACTGTTTTTTTCAGGTTGTTTTTCTTCAGGTTTGCACTTGCTGCTGTTCAATATTCAGTGTATTCACACCTAATCTGTACTAATGCTTTGTCTTTCAACACACCATTAACATATTGTTTGCCTTTGCTCCGCGACCTTTTGGTCAGCTATGTGGCCTGGTCCAATCTGCACCTTCTCCTTTGTTATCTCTTGCCCCACCCCCACCTCACTTGTTTATAATCTGTGACTTTTCTAATATTTGTCAGTTCCGAAGAAGGGTCACTGACCCGAAACGTTAACTCTGCTTCTCTTTCCACAGATGTTGCCAGACCTGCTGAGTGATTCCAGCATTTCTTGTTTTTGTTTCAGATTTCCAGCATCCGCAGTATTTTGCTTTTATTTTAGCTCTAAATATAAGACAGTCTCGAATAAATCCAATAAGGAATGCAGGAGAAACCTCTTTACCAAGAGAGTGGTGAGAATGTGGAACTCATTACCACAGGGAGTGGTTGAGGTGAATAGTATCGATACATTTAAGGGGAAGTTGGATAAGTACGTGAGGGAGCAAGGAATAGAAGGATATGCTGAAAGGGTGAGATGAAGTAGGAGGGAGGAAGCTCATGTGGAGCACAAACACCAGCATGGATTCCGCGACCGGTGGGCACCGCAGGGACTGGAGTGCATCGTCGACGCCGAGAATGGCATTTTAATTTGAGTTTTTTGTTTATTTATCTGTTTTAATAAAGTTATTTTAAAACTGTAAATATGTACATAAAGGGGGCCTGAGGGATAAAGGCCCCCTCGATGTGAAAAATATAAAAGGGGCCTGGGGTATAAAGGTCACCTTGTTTAAAAAAAAAAAAAACGAGGTTAGATACAAAAATATAAAAGGGGAAAAAAAAAAAAAAAAAAAAAAACGGGTTAGATACAGAGTAAAGCTCTCTCTCCACTGTCCCCATCAAAAAGAAAAAAAAAAAAACACCAGCATGGAGCTGTTGGACCGAATGGCCTTTTCTGTGCTGTCGCCTCAATGTAAATGGAAGAAAGAGCGCACAATATTTAATTTACTCAGTGCTGCTGGATGTTTAATTTACAGTGGTAGACTATTATCTCTATTCAGTAATGTGTGCAATAATAGCCCACTGACAACAGCTGCTCTTACAGTGGCCTTAGCAGTCAGCACATTGCAGTGAAGATCTCACCACAAGGTACATTTGCTCTTCATTCAAGGCTCAGAGTAACTTAACAAGTCAGGCCTCTGTTTCAGGACAGCTCGGTAAAGTGTGGTGACTATCCTGAATTGTTATTGTAAAGATTAGTTCCTCACCTGAATGACTGTCCTCCCTTTCGGAGGATGACTTAGCGGTTTAATGACAGACATCATTAGAGCCAAGTGTAGAACAAATTCGGCAATGATTGCACAAACAGAGGCATTATCTTCAATAACACCAACATTCTGCATTTATGTAGCACCTTTAACACAGTAGAACATCCTAATGTGCTTTCTGTTCAGCGGTGTGGATGCCAGGGCCCCGAAATTCTAAAGGATCTGCTTCATCAGCACAAGTGAATTGGAGACCTTGTCCCGAATCCCAGATATTGGGTCATTTGTATGGATGGAGTGAGCACATTGCAAGAGTGCAGCAGTGGTGCTTGGCCTGAATCACTGGCAGAGTGTCAAGACAGCATAGGGTTGCCATCCCTCCAAGATTGTCCAGAATTAAAGATTAAACTTCTGGATTCTACTGCAAGTGACACAGGAGAAAATCATAGGAGCATTAAAAATATTGTGTGTTTTCATTTTCTTTGAACAGTTTCATTTTTTCACAGAATCAAACAGCCCAGAAGGAAGCCATTCAGCCCATCATATCTGTACCGACTCTATGGTAGAGCTATCCAATTAGCCCCACTCCCCCTGCTCTTTTCCGACAGCCCTGCAAATTTCTCCTTTTCAAGTATTTATGCAATTCCCTTTTAAAAGTAACTATTCAGGAAGTGTGCTTAAAGAAATGTTTTCTTGTGCCACCTCTGATTTGCATCTTTCTCTAGTTTCTCTCCTATCTCCTCTCATGCCCTCTCTGAGCTCATCTTGTCCATGAGACCCACCTCCTGCTCCCTTGATTCTATTCCTACTCAACTTCCCCTCCTAGTCCTCATGTTAGTTGCTATTGCTAATGGTTCTCTTTCTTCAGGTGTTGTCCCGCTCTCCTTTAAATCTGCCGTCATCACCCTCTCCTCAAAAAAAACGACCCTTTCCTCTCCAAGGTCTTCGAACATGCTGTTGCCTCTCTAATCTGTGCCTATCTTTCCCAGAACTCCACGTTCGAATCCCTCCGATCAGTTTTCCACCCCTGCCACAGTACAGAAACAGCTCTTATCAAAGTCACAAATGACATCCTATGTGACAGTGACAAAGGTAAATTTTCCCTTTTTGTCCTTCTCGATCTGTCTGCAGCCTTTGACATGGTTGACCACACCATCCTCCTCCAATGTTTCTCCACTGTTGTCCAGCTGGGTGGGTCTGCTCTCACCTGGCTCCGTTCTTATCTAGCTAATCATAGTCAGAGAATCACTTGCAATGGCTTCTCTTCATGCTCCTGCACTGTTAGCTTTGGTGCCCCCAAGGATCTATCCTTGGCTCTATTTGCCCTTGGGCAACATCACCCAAAAGCATAGTGTTAATTTTCACAGGTATACTGGCGAAACCTCACCACCACCTCTCTTGACTCCTCCACGGTTGTTGAATTATCAGACTGCTTATCTGACATCCAGTACTGGATGAGCAGAAATTTCCTTCAATTAAATATTGGAAAGACTGAAGCCATTGGTTTGGATCCCACTCCAAATGCCATTCCCTAGCTTTGGACTCCATCCCTCTCCCTGGCAACACTGAGATTAAACCAATCTGTTTACAACCTGTAATGAGAAACTTTTTATGTGGTCTGATGCAGCATATATGAGATGTGTGGAGTCCAGTTGCTTGAAGATCTCAAAACAGGTTTATTAAACAGCTAAACTATTAGGCAGTACAGAGCTATCTATTTACAGGACTTGCCTCTTGGTGTAACAGAGCAGAATGACTCTGGCTTGTAGTCACATAACTACATCCTGGCACTTGGCTCATTGGTATACTGAGATCCTAAAGGGACATCACTCTTAAAGGCAATCACACAACACAACCTTGGTGTTACACTTGACCCTAAGATGAGATTCCAACTGCATATTCGCACCATCACTAAAGACTGCCAATTTCCACCTCCAAAACATCGCCTGACTCCGCCCCCATCTCAGCCCATCTGCGGCTGAAACACTTATTCATGCCTTCCTTACCTCTATATTTGACTATTCCAACGCACTCCTGATTTGTCTCCCAAATTCTACCCTCTGTAAATTTGAGATCATCCAAAACTCTGCTGTCCGTGTCTTAACTTGCACCAAGTCCCATTCCCCTATCATCTCTGTGTTCACTGACCGACATTGGCTCCCGGTCAAGCAACATCTTGATTTTAAAATTCTCATCCTTGTTTTCAAATCCTTCCATGGCCTCGCCCCCTCCCTATCTCCTCCAGCCCCACAACCCTCTGAGATATCTGCGCTCATCTAATTCTGGCCTCTTGAGCATCCCTGATTTTAATCGCTCCACCATTGGTGGCCATGCCTTCAGCTGCCTGGGTCCTAAGCTCTGGAGTTCCCTTCCTAAACCTTTCCGCCTCTCTATCTCTCTCTTCTATGAGACACTCTTTAAAACCTTCCTCTTTGACCAAGTTTTTGATTATCTGACCCAATATCTCCTTATGTGGCTTGGTGTCAAATATTGTTTTATAATGCTAATGTGAAGGGACTTGGGACATTTTATTACATTAAAGGTGCTATATAAATATAAGTCTGTTATTGCTGTTGATTCTTTCACCAATTATCTTAAATCTGTGTCCTCTGGTTCTCAACTCACATGCCAGTGGAGCAGTTTCTCCCTATCTACTCTATCAAAACCCTTCAAGATTTTGAACACCTCTGTTAAATCTCTCCTTAACTCTTTCTGCTCCAAGGAGAACAACCCCAGCTTGCCACGTAACTGAAGTCCCTCATCCCTGATATCTCTTCTGTATCTTATCCAAGTTCTTCACATCCTTCCTAAAGTGTGGTGCCCAGAATTGGACACAAAAGTCTTGCGGAAGCCTAACCAGTGATTTATAAAGATTTACCATTGCTGATTAGTTATAAAAATATTGGAGATGGGAGAAAAGGTGGTTTGACTGGATAGGTTGGATTTGGTTCTTCATTCCCTATCATCTGTGGCAACGATATGTTAGTCCTTGCCCTATGCTGGTTCCTGCACCTGACTCTTGGAAGCTTATCCTCCATCTCTCATCCTTCTTTTCAATTCCCTCCATGGCCTCATCCTCCCTATCTCTCTAATCTCTTCTAGCCCTACAACCATCTGGGTTAACTGCATTCCTCCAATTCTGGCTTCTTAAACATCCCCCAATTTTAATCGTTCCACCATTGATGGTCGTACCTTCAGCTGTCTGGGCCCTAAGCTCTGGAATTCCCTCCCTAAACCTCTCTGCCTCGCTAACTCTCTCTCCTCCTTTAAGACTTTCCTTAAAACCTTTGACCAAACTTCTGGTCATCTACCTTAATATCCCCTTATGTGGTTCAGTGTCAAATTTTGTTTGATAATGGGCCTGTAAAGCACTTTGGGACATTTTACTACATTATAGGCGCTATATAAATGCAAGTTGGTGTTGTTAGATCGTAAGATCATAAGAAGTAGGAGCAGGAGTAGACCATTCGGCCCCTCAAGCCTGTTCCGCCATTCAATAACATCACGGCTGACCTGATTGTGGCCTTAACTCCACTTTCCTGCCTGTCTCCAATAACCCCTGGCTCCCTTGTAGATCAAAAATCTGTCTAACTCAGCCTTGAATATATTCAATGACCCAGCCTCCACTGCTCTCTGGGGAAGAGAATTCCAATGATTAAAAACCCCCTGAGAGAAGAAAATTATCCTCATCTCCGTCTTAAATGGGAGGCCCCAAATTTTAAAACTGTGCCCGCTTGTCCTAATTCCCCCACGAGGGGAAACATCCTCTCAGCATTTACCCTGTCAAGTCTACTCAGAATCTTATATGTTTCAATAAGATCAGCTCTCATTCTTCTAAACTCGAATGAGTACAGCCCCAACTTGCTCAATCGTTCCTCATAAGACACCCCCTTCATCCCAGGAATCAGCCTGGTGAACCTTCTCTGAACTGCTTCCAATGCAAGTATATCCCTCCTTAAGTAAGGAGACCAAAACTGTACACAGTACTCTAGGTGTGGTCTCACCAATGCCCTGGACAGTTGTAGCAAGACTTCCCTCCATCCCTCTTGCATTAAAGGCCAACACTCCATTTGTCTTCCTAATTACTTGCTATACCTGGATGCTAACTTTTAGTGATTCGTAAATGAGGACATCCAGATCTCTCTGTACTGCAACATTCTGCAGTCTCTTCATTTAAATAATATTCTGCTTCTCTATTCTTCCCGCCAAAGTGGACAACCTCACATTTTCCCACATTACACTCCATCTGCCAAATTTTTGCCCACTCACTTAACCTACTGTATCCCTTTGCAGACTCTTTGTGTCCTTGTCAACAACTTTCTTTCCTATCTATCTTTGCATCGACAATAAATTTGGCTACAATACACTCAGTCCCTTCAGCCAAGTCATTAATATAGATTAATATAGATGTTGTTTGAAGGTGGGAGGTCATATGGTGAATCCCGGAGGAACATGTACGACAAGAGTTGGTGACCCAAAGGCACTTGAGTCTTACCACTTTGACACAGGGGCATTGTCTTGAAGAAAAATCTTCTCTTCAGAGCTTGTACTCCCAGTGGAGCAAACAAGTGTCTTTGAAATGGCAAGTGATTTCTTATGGGACTGACTAGCTTTCCGCAGTAAAGATTTGAGGCCTTTTTGCATGCCTCAGTTGGTGTGAGATCGACTTGATGGAGAATGTTATACCCAAACAAAAAAACTCCCACTTTTATTGGTGTGGTAATAAGCGATCTGTTTTTTTATAATTCCTAGATCTTCTAGAACACTCCATCAATGAATCACAACTTGGTACAAGACAGTGTCATTGTTACAATGTGCCTACACTCATCATGGGGCCATCTAGTGTTGAATTAACAATCTGCATGTATCCTACTCATCACTTCCCCCCTTTTGAGAGTTACAAGGCCTATGTATCATCTCCAATAATGAGGCTGGTTAACAGCTAAAATATAGGAAGTAAAGAAATTCAGCAACTACATAACACGACTAAAAGAACCATCGCAGTTTTCTGGTAGTACACAGGAAAAATGGTTTATGTTAACGATAGAATCATGATTAAAAACCAATGCACTCACAACAATCTCAAATCCCAACAAAGTAACAGGGGGCCATTCAGCCCCTCAAGCCTCTTCCACCATTCAATTAGATACTGGCTGATCTGTATCCTAACTCCATCTAACTGCCTTGGTTCCATAGCGCTTAATACACTAGCCTAACAAAAATCTATCGGTCTCAATTGTGAAATTTTCAATTGACTCCCAGCCTCAACAGGGGAGAGAGAGTTCCAGATTTCCACTACCCTTTGTGTAAAGAAGTCATTCCTGACATCATCCCTGAACGGCCTAGCTCTAATTTTAAGGTTATGCCCCCTTGTCCTAAACTCTCCTATAGAAGAATTTTCTCTCTATCTACCCTATCAACTCTTTAGTCATCTCAAACATCCCAATTAGATGACTATCTCACCGCTTAATCTTCTGCAGTCAAGGAAATGCAAACCTAGTCTGTGCAGCCCATGCTCAGAATTTAACTCATTCAGCCCTGGATTTAATGCCAACTGACCTATTGCTGTTGTAAATGCAACAAGATATTACTTAGTTCAGTAATTGACATTACGCGGTGTTGTGTCTTGAAACTGCGGAGAAGGAAAAAGACAGCGTCAGACAGTTTCCCAGCTAGGATTACTGTGGAGCTCTGGGAAAAGAAAACTAGCTGAGCAACAGGATGAAAGACGCAGACGACTGCATGATAGCATCAAGGAGAATGAAACAATTCCAGTCGAGATAAATCAGAGTGAAACTTCACAATGATGATTCACTGGGCTGGTGATAACACTGAAGGATGAATGAATCAGTGGCTGTTTTATATCCTGTGCTTCCAGTTAATGTGAAATGGAAACTGAAAACAAAATTTCACAGCCTTTCGCAGTCTGAAGATGTGTTGCCTGACGGGATGCTGGGCTTTTTAAATAGAGACCTAAAGTACAAAAGCAAGGAAATTATGCCAGCAGCTTCATAAATAACTGATTAGGCCTCAGCTGGAGTATTGTGTGCCCAATTCTGGACACCAAACTTTAGGAAGGATGTCAAGGCCTTGGAGAGGGTGCAGAGGCCATTTACTGAGGGGGGATGAGGGATTTCAGTCATGTGGAGAGACTGGAGAAGCAGGGATTATTCTCCTGAGAGCAGAGAAAGTTAAAGCAAGATTTAATGGAGGTGTTCAAAATTATGAAGGGTTTTGATAGAGTAAATAAGGAGAAACTGTTTCCACTGGCAGGGCGGTCAGCAACTGAAGGACACAGAGTTAAAGTAGTTGGCTAAAGAGCCAAAGAGGAGAGGAGAATCCTTTTATACACGGTGAGTTGTTGTGATCTGGAATGCATTGTCTAAAAGGGCAGTGGAAGCAGATTCAATCGTATCTTTCAAAAGGGAATTGAATAAATACTTGAAAGGGAAAATTTGCAGGACTATGAGGAAAGAGCAGGGGCATGTGATTAATTGGATATCTTTCAAAGAGCCAGCACAGGTACAATGGGCCGAATGGCCTCCTTCTGTGCTGTATGATTCGGTGACATTAAAGACACAAGCACTTCCAGCAAGGATGGAAGTTACTCAAATGAAAGCAGTTTCGGCAATTTCTGTCACCAAGTAAATGTTAATTAACTGCTACAGTAACCTATTATACACAGCAAGTGTTAACAACATGTAATTATCATGGTGCACATCTCTGCAACTTGAATCAGAGAGCAGAATAGAAATTAAATAAGCTGTTTAAAGAGTCATTCTAGCAACGTGATGTTATGAACTGTTACACATGAAATGGATACTTCTTATACACCAATTTAAATGAATAGTTCTGAGGCCCATAAAACTGTATAAAACAAATTAGGTCTGAGGCTCAATTTTCAATATTTCTTGAACTTAATCCAAGAAGATAATTAGACAAATACTTACAGTGGAGTTTTACACTAGAAGATAAACTAATTCCCCTTGGATTAGCCAAAGTGACCTCAAGCTCCAGTAGTGCAGTCAGTCAGCTTCTGCTGTTGGGCATTGCAACACAGTCTCATGTCATGTCTGTACCACAGCACAAGGTTAGACCATTCCATTGGGAAAGGCCAGAAGTGAAATCTATTATAAATTGCTATTCAATTGAACAACAACAACTTATATTTATATAGCATCATTGTCGTAATAAAATGTCCCAAGGCACTTCACAGGAGCATTAGAAAGCAAAAGTTGACACCGTGCCACATAAGGAGATATTAGGGCCGATGTCCAAAAGGCTTCATCAAGGTTTCAAGGAATGTCTTAGAGGAACAAAGTAAGGAGTGAGGCGGAGAAGTTTAGAGAGGGAATTCCAGCACTTAGAGCCCAGGAAGTTGAAGGCACAGCCGGCTGTTATAGACAGGGATGCTCAAGAGGCCAGAATTGGAGTAGCACAGAGATTACGGAAGGTTGTGGGGCTGGAGGAGATTTCAGAGATAGGTGAAGGTGAGGCCATGAAAACAATGATGGAAATTCAAACTCCAGGTGTTACTTAACCAGAAGCCGTTGTAGGTCGGCAGGCACAGGGTTGATGGTTGAGTTAGGACACTGGCAGCAGAGTTTTGGATGACCTTAAATTAACGCAGGATCAACAGTGGAAGGCTGGCCAGAAGTGCGTTGGAGTAGTCAGGTCTAGAGGTAACAAAGGCACAGATGAGGGTTTCAGCAGCAGATGAGCTGAGGTAAGGGAGGAGTTTTTTATTCGTTCATGGGATGTAGGCATCGCTGGTAAGGCCAGCATTTGTCGCCTATCCCCAATTGCCCTTGAACTGAGTGTCTTGCTAGGCCATTTCAGCAGGCAGTTCAGAGTCAACCACATTGCTGTGGGTCTGGAGTCACATGTAGGCCAGACCAGGTGAGAACGGCAGATTTCCTTCCCTCAAGGACATTAGTGAACCAGATTTTATTTTATGACAATCAATGATAGTTTCATGGCACCATTAGTAGCTAACAATTCCAGATTTCTATTAATTAATTGAATGCATTAATTATTTGAATTGAAATTCCAGCAGCTGCCATGGTGGAATGGGAACCCATGTCCCCAGGACATTACGATGTTATGGAGGTGGACTTATGGGGTCTCAGTGATGGTGTGAATATGTGGTCAGAGCAAGGGTCGGCAATGTGTCCGTACACAGACACCAGGGTCCGCGGTAAAAGATTTTGAGGGCCATGACTGGTAATTTCAGGAATGAGAAATTTCCCATTGACTTCTTCTTTCCAGACAAGTCCGACTTTAAAAAATTCACAGCTGTCAGTTTCACAGCTGAAAGGTTTTTAGAGTGGGAACAGCTTCTTCAATTCCCAAGGTTGGGGTTTTCAGGGGTTTCCGATTTTTTTAAAAAAGCCTGCTGAAAACCCAGAATGTGTCCTGAGTTCGGAAGCTGCTGTTCCAACTCTCAGCACCTGTCAGCTGTGAAACTGCCGGCTGTAAATTTATTTTAAAAGCTGACCAATCACAAAGCAGCTCTGGGAGAGTTCCTGCTGTCTGCAACTGTCAGCAAGAGAGAGAGGAGAGAGAAGGGGGGAAAGAGAGGGAGGGAGAGAGAGTGGAGAGAGAGAGGAGGGAGGGAAGAGAGAGAGGGAGGGAGCGAGGGGGAGAGAGAGCGAGAAAGAGGTGGAGAGATAGGGAAGAGGGAGAGAGGAGGGAGGGAGGGGGAGAGAGAGGGAGGAGAGAGAGAGAGGGAGAGACACAGAGTAAGAGAGAGAGAGAGAGGAGAGAGAGAGGGGAGAGATAGTAGAGAGAGAGGGAGAGAGAGAGAAAGGGGGACAAGGAGAGAGGGAGAGGGAGAGGGAGAGGGAGAGAGAGGGAGGAGAAAGGGGGAGAGAGAAGGAGGGAGACAGGGAGGAGAGAGAGTGAGGAGAGAGAGAGGAGAGAGAGTGTGGGGAAGAGAGAGCGGGGGAGAGAGAGTGGAGACCTAGAGTGGGGGGGTGAGAGAGAGAGGGAGAGAGGGATAGACATAGAGAGGGGGGTAGAGAGAGAGGGGGGAGATGGATGGACATAGGGGGAAGAGGGGGGAGAGAGGGGAGAGAGATGGACATAGAGACAGGAGAGAGAGAGAGAGGGGAGGAGAGGGCAGAGGGGGTGAGAGATGGACACGGAGGGGATGGGATTGACACAGAGAGGGAGAGAGAGAGGGAGATTGGAGAGAAAGAGATCAAGATCACTCCTGACAGATGGACATCTATCCGGATTCTCCCCATCGCTACATGGGCAGACATTGATTACTTGTACAAGCAAAAACAATGCCAGGTATCTCACTAAATTGGGAGAAATGCTTTTTATCAGACTGCGTTTTGATGGCGTTAGGTTGGCTAATTACAGATTAATTGTCCTCATGTCCGTGGCTGAGTCAATAATTTCGTCAAATATCCATGGTGCAACATGTTGGTGCCTATCCCTGGGTCGGAGGCTCATCTTGGGGTCAAATATGACACCAAGGTTGCAAACAGTCAGGTTCAGCCTTAGACAGTTGTCAGGACATCCAACATCACAGCTCTAGTATCTAACAAGGTCCTACATCAAATGAAGCTCTGTCACTGATTCAGGGAAAAGCTCAACCATTGTAATCTAGTCACAGGGTGAGCTGATGAAGCATATACTCGATTGTCACTTGGAACCTCTCGTGTGGATTTGCTGCCCAGACGTAGTCAATGAGGGGGAAAGTCTATCAGCGGTGAAATATCTGTGGAGATCTTTGGGGGATGGGCTGGTAGAGAGGTATGGACCTCTGGGGTGGGGTAGAACTTCAACTTGCTCAGTGCTAGGAGTCACTGGACTCAGAATCCTATAGCAGAGAAGGAGGCCATTTGACCCATCATGCCTGTGCCACCTCTGATATCCTTCTGTTGGGGGTAAGTGGACTGCCTGCATGATGGGCAGGGGTGTGGGTAATTTTGCTTCAAGAGGAAAAAAGAATCAAAGAACAGCTCTTCTTTCTTCTATCATTTGATTGCATAGCTGAAGGTATGTGAGCAATTTTTAAAATCTCTCCTGGCCACAGCCTTAGCTTTAGCAACACTAGATGCCAGGGGCTTACAGGCTCCTAAGAAGGACGCAACTGGAAAATACATCCTTTTTTTGCCCCTTATTTAGCATTCTTTTGTAATGCAATCCCCAATTACACTGACCCCGCTTATTCCAGACAGCTGTCTACTTTGGACAAATGAGTCTGACGGGTTGCCATTATCCTGGGTGTCAATAACAAAGATGCTGCAGAAACCCACATTAAACACAATGGCTATTTCAGAAAGATCAGTATCCCTAGCGACTTTTTAAAAGCCAATTTTTTTGTGATGTGGGTAGCCAAGAGTTCAAAGTTCCGACGCCAATGTCTTCTATTGATGGGGAAGGAAAAGTGTGTCATTTTGTAAACAAGAGTAATATTGTCATATTTGCGGGACAAAGATTGAATTAACGTTCTCAGGACCTGGGGGTTTCCAAACTAATAGTCTCCAAATCACAAATGAGCTAAGTGCAGTATGAATAGTTGAGATAAACATTGTAAATTCCCCAAAGAAATACCAGCGTCCCACTTTATAACATAAGCAGGCAGCCATGAGAACAACAGCACCATCTTGCATTTATATAGTGCCTTTCGAGCAGAGAGATCCACCATTGACATGCTGTTCTCCGTTCGCCAGCTACAGGAAAAATGCCGTGAACAACAGATGCCCCTCTACGTTGCTTTCATTGATCTCACCAAAGCCTTTGACCTCATCAGCAGACGTGGTCTCTTCAGATTACTAGAAAAGATCGGATGTCCACCAAAGCTACTAAGTATCATCACCTCATTCCATGACAATATGAAAGGCACAATTCAGCCTCATCAGACCCCTTTCCTATCCTGAGTGTCGTTAAACAGGGCTGTGTTCTCGCACCTACACTGTTTGGGATTTTATTCTCCCTACTACTCTCACATACGTTCAAGTCTTCAGAAGAAGGAATTTTCCTCCACACAAGATCAGGTGGCAGGTTGTTCAACCTTGCCCGTCTAAGAGCGAAGACCAAAGTACGGAAAGTCCTCATCAGGGAAGTCCTCTTCACTGACGATGCTGCATTAACATCTCACACTGAAGAGTGTCTGCAGAGACTCATCGACAGGATTGCGGCTGCCTGCAATGAATTTGGCCTAACCATCAGCCTCAAGAAAACGTACAACATGGGACAGGACGTCAGAAATGTCCCATCCAATAATATCGGCAACCACGCTCTGGAAGTGGTTCAAGAGTTCACCTATCTAGGCTCAACTATCACCAGTAACCTGTCTCTCGTTGCAGAAATCAACAAGCGCATGGGAAAGGCTTCCACTGCTATGTCCAGACTGGCCAAGAGAGTGTGGGAAAATGGCGCACTGACACGGAACATAAAAGTCCGAGTGTATCAAGCCTGTGTCCTCAGTACCTTGCTCTACGGCAGCGAGGCCTGGACAACGTATGTCGGCCAAGAGCGACGTCTCAATTCATTCCATCTTTGCTGCCTCTGGAGAATCCTTGGCATCAGGTGGCAGGACCGTATCTCCAACACAGAAGTCCTCGAGGCAGCCAACATCCCCAGCTTATACACACTACTGAGCCAGCGGCGCTTGAGATGGCTTGGCCATGTGAGCCGCATGGAAGATGGCAGGATCCCCAAGGACACATTGTGCAGCGAGCTCGCCACTGGTATCAGACCCACCGGCCGTCCATGTCTCCGCTTTAAAGACGTCTGCAAACGCGACATGAAGTCCTGCGACATTGATCACAAGTCGTGGGAGTCAGTTGCCAGTGATCGCCAGAGCTGGCAGGCAGTCATAAAGGCGGGGCTAAAGTGTGGTGAGTTGAAGAGACTTAGCAGCTGGCAGGAAAAAAGACAGAGGCGCAAGGGGAGAGCCAACTGTGTAACAGCCCCGACAACCAATTTTATCTGCAGCACCTGTGGAAGAGTCTGTCACTCTAAAATTGGCCTTTATAGCCACTCCAGGCACTGCTTCACAAACCACTGACCACCTCCAGGCACTTACCCATTGTCTCTCGAGACAAGGAGGCCAAAGAGGAAGAAGAAGTGCCTTTGACATAGTAAAAACGTCCCAAGACACTTTACAGGGGAGTTATGCAAAATTTGACACCGAGCCGCATAAGGAGATATTAGGACAAGTGACCAAAAGCTTGGTCAAAGAGGTAGGTTTTAAGGAGTGTCTTAAAGCAGGAGAGCACAGAAATGTAGATTCTTGATCAGGCATTACTGCATGTTAGAGGTTTGTTGTGTATTCAATCAAAGCATCTCTAAATTATTGTATTTAAATGAACAAGTTCCTTGCTTAAACTCTGAAATCCACACTACGTTTTTCCTCTCTCCAGTCTTTCGTTTATCACTCCTAATTTGGCAAGTTCTCTTAGTTCCATGAGGTGAGCAGCGCAGACGTCTTTCCAAAGGATTATTGTGTTGGGAAATTGGCCTTGTCATCCCTGAGCAATTGAGCCCAATTTCCCAGAAATGTCAGTCATTGATTGATTGATTGGAAATGCTATCAGATCTGATCTAATCATTGATTAGATTTATTTATTTATTTTTAGAACATTACAGCGCAGTACAGGCCCTTCGGCCCTCGATGTTGCGCCGACCTGTGAAACCATCTGACCTACACTATTCCATTTTCATCCATATGTCTATCCAATGACCACTTAAATGCCCTTAAAGTTGGAGAGTCTACTACTGTTGCAGGCAGGGCGTTCCACGCCCCTACTACTCTCTGAGTAAAGAAACTACCTCTGACATCTGTCCTATATCTATCACCCCTCAACTTAAAGCTATGTCCCCTCGTGTTTGCCATCACCATCCGAGGAAAAAGACTCTCACTATCCACCCTATCTAACTCTCTGATTATCTTATATGTCTCTATTAAGTCACCTCTCCTCCTCCTTCTCTCCAACGAAAACAACCTCAAGTCCCTCAGCCTTTCCTTGTAAGACCTTCCCTCCATACCAGGCACAATCCTAGTAAATCTCCTCTGCACCCTTTCCATAGCTTCCACATCCTTCCTATAATGCGGTGACCAGAACTGCACGCAATACTCCAGGTGCGGTCTCACCAGAGTTTTGTACAGCTGCAGCATGACCTCGTGGCTCCGAAACTCGATCCCCCTACTAATAAAAGCTAACACACCATATGCCTTCTTAACAGCCCTATTAACCTGGGTAGCAACCTTCAGGGATTTATGTACCTGGACACCAAGATCTCTCTGTTCATCCACACTACCAAGAATCTTCCCATTAGCCCAGTACTCTGCATTCCTGTTACTCCTTCCAAAGTGAATCACCTCGCACTTTTCCGCATTAAACTCCATTTGCCATCTCTCAGCCCAGCTCTGCAGCCTATCTATGTCCCTTCGTACCCTACAACATCCTTCGGCACTATCCACAACTCCACCGACCTTAGTGTCATCCGCAAATTTACTAACCCACCCTTCTACACCCTCTTCCAGGTCATTTATAAAAATGACAAACAGCAGTGGCCCCAAAATAGATCCTTGCGGTACACCACTAGTAACTAAACTCCAGGATGAACATTTGCCATCAACCACCACCCTCTGTCTTCTTTCAGCTAGCCAATTTCTGATCCAAAGCTCTAAATCACCTTCAACCCCATACTTCCGTATTTTCTGCAATAGCCTACCATGGGGAACCTTATCAAACGCCTTACTGAAATCCATATACACCACATCCACTGCTTAACCCTCATCCACCTGTTTGGTCACCTTCTCGAAAAACTCAATAAGGTTTGTGAGGCACGATCTACCCGTCACAAAACCGTGCTGACTATCGCTAATGAACTTATTCTTTTCAAGATGATTATAAATCCTGTCTCTTATAACCTTTTCCAACATTTTACCCACAACCGAAGTAAGGCTCACAGGTCTATAATTACCAGGGCTGTCTCTACTCCTCTTCTTGAACAAGGGGACAACATTTGCTATCCTCCAGTCTTCCGGCACTATTCCTGTCGACAATGACGACATAAAGATCAAGGACAAAGGCTCTGCAATCTCCTCCCTAGCTTCCCAGAGAATCCTAGGATAAATCCCATCTGGCCCAGGGGACTTATCTATTTTCACACTTTCCAAAATTGATAACACCTCCTCCTTGTGAACCTCAATCCCATCTAGCCTAGTAGCCTGAATCTCAGTATTCTCCTCGACAACATTTTCTTTCTCTACTGTAAATACTGACGCAAAATATTCATTTAACACTTCCCCTATCTCCTCTGATTCCACACACAACTTCCCACTACTATCCTTGATTGGCCCTAATCTAACTCTAGTCATTCTTTTATTCCTGATATACCGATAGAAAGCCTTAGGGTTTTCCCTGATCCTATCCGCCAATGACTTCTCGTGTCCTCTCCTTGCTCTTCTTAGCTCTCCCTTTAGATCCTTCCTGGCTAGCTTGTAACTCTCAAGCGCCCTAACTGAGCCTTCACGTCTCATCCTAACATAAGCCTTCTTCTTCCTCTTCACAAGCGCTTCAACTTCTTCAGTAAACCACGGCTCCCTCGCTCGACAACTTCCTCCCTGCCTCACAGGTAAATACTTATCAAGGACACGCAGTAGCTTCTCCTTGAATAAGCTCCACATTTCGATTGTTCCCATCCCCTGCAGTTTCCTTCCCCATCCTACGCATCCTAAATCTTGCCTAATCGCATCATAATTTCCTTTCCCCCAGCTATAGTTTTTGCCCTGCGGTATATACCTGTCCCTGCCCATCGCTAAGGTAAACCTAACCGAATTGTGATCACTATCACCAAAGTGCTCACCTACATCTAAATCTAACACCTGGCCGGGTTCATTACCCAGTACCAAATCCAATGTGGCATCGCCCCTGGTTGGCCTGTCTACATACTGTGTCAGAAAACCCTCCTGCACACACTGGACAAAAAGTGACCCATCTAAAGTACTCGAACTATAGTATTTCCAGTCGATATTTGGAAAGTTAAAGTCCCCCATAACAACTACCCTGTTACTCTCGCCCCTATCGAGAATCATCTTTGCTATCCTTTCCTCTACATCTCTGGAACTATTTGGAGGTCTATAAAACACTCCCAAAAGGGTGACCTCACCTCTCCTGTTTCTAACCTCGGCCCATACTACCTCCGTAGACGAGTCCTCAAACGTCCTTTCTGTCGCTGTAATACTCTCCTTGATTAACAATGCCACACCACCCCCCTCTTTTACCATCTTCTCTGTTCTTACTGAAACATCTAAATCCCGGAGACTGCAACATCCATTCCTGCCCCTGCTCTACCCATGTCTCCGAAATGGCCACTACATCGAGATCCCAGGTACCAACCCATGCTGCAAGCTCACCCACCTTATTCCGGATGCTCCTGGCGTTGAAGTAGACACACTTTAAACCAGGTTCTTGCTTGCCAGTGCCCTCTTGCGTCCTTGTAACCTTATCCCTGACCTCACTACTCTCAACATCCTGTACACTGGCACTACATTTTAGGTTCCCATTCCCCTGCTGAATTAGTTTAAACCCCCCCGAAGAGCACTAGCAAATCTTCCCCCCAGGATATTGGTACCCCTCTGGTTCAGGTGAAGACCATCCTGTTTGTAGAGGTCCCACCTACCCCAGAAAGAGCCCCAATTATCCAGGAAACCAAAACCCTCCCTCCTGCACCATCCCTGCAGCCACGTGTTCAACTCCTCTCTCTCCCTATTCCTCGCTTCGCTATCACGTGGCACGGGCAACAACCCAGAGATAACAACTCTGTTTGTTCTCGCTCTAAGCTTCCACCCTAGCTCCCTGAATTTCTGTCTTAAATCCCCATCTCTCTTCCTACCTATGTCGTTGGTGCCTATGTGGACCACGACTTGGGGCTGCTCCCCCTCCCCCTTAAGGATCCCAAAAACACGATCCGAGACATCACGAACCCTGGCACCTGGGAGGCAACATACCAACCGTGAATCTCTCTCGTTCCCACAGAACCTAACTATGTTCCCCTAACTATGGAGTCCCCAATGACTAATGCTCTGCTCCTCTTCCCCCTTCCCTTCTGAGCAACAGGGACAGACTCTGTGCCAGAGACCTGTACCCCATTGCTTACCCCTGGTAAGTTGTCCCCCGCAACAGTATCCAAAACGGTATACCTGTTGTTGAGGGAAACGGCCACAGGGGATCCCTGCACTGCCTGCTGGTTCCCTCTCCTTCCCCTGACGGTAACCCATCTACCTACTTCTTTTACCTGAGGTGTGACTACCTCCCCATAACTCCTCTCAATAACCCCCTCCACCTCCCGAATGATCCGAAGTTCATCCAGCTCCAGCTCCAGTTCCCTAACGCGGTTCTCGAGGAGCTGGAGTTGGGTGCACTTCCCGCAGATGCAGTCAGCAGGGACACTCTTGGCGACCCTTACCTCCCACATTCTGCAGGAGGAACATACAACTGCCTTAACCTCCATTCCCACTATTCTAAATTCCCAACAAATCTACTGAAAAACCAAAAACAAAATGTCAAAACTAGTTAGGTTAGCAATCCAACGGACAGAACTTCTTAAATAAAAAGCTTACCTTATCAACACAACAGAGTCCTTTTTTTTTAGTTAGAGGAGGAGGGTGGGTGGGAGACACTACACGTGTAGTGTCTCGGGTACAGCCACCACACAAATATATATTTATCTATTAACTGCGGAGGGACTCTGAAAACAAGAGGAAAATATGCTTACAGAAAGCCAAAATTATAATGTATTTGGAGTAGTTCAGTTCAATCCATTAATATAATAGCAAACAATGAGAGAGCAAAATAGACAATTGGAAAGCTATCATTTTTAATTATCAACCGGCACTGTAAAGCATTCCAGATCCTGATAAAATCATCCTGAAATCAGGGACTTTTTAACTAAATGCCTTTATTCAACAACAACAGCTTGCATTTATATAGTGCCTTAGTAGAGCACCCTGAGGTACTCCACAGGAGCATTATGGGATAAAATATGATGCTGGTCATGTGATGCAATGATAAAAGGTAGAAAGAACTTGCATTTCTATAGTGCCTCAGGACATTCCTAAGCACTTTGCAGCCAATGGTATGCTTTATTGAAGTGTGGGAAAGTATAGGAAAATCAGCAGCCAATTTGCACACAGCAAGCTTCCACAAACAGCAATGTGACAGTGACCACACCAACAACTTATATTTATATAGCGCCTTTCATATAATAAAGCATCCCAAGGTGCTAAACAGGAGGGTTGTAAAATAAAATTTGACACTGAGCTACATAAGGAGATATTAGGGCCGATAACCAAAATCTTGGTGAAAGGGGTAGGATTTAAGGCGCAACCTAAAGGAGGAAAGCAAGGTAGAAAGGCGGAGAGGTGTACGAAGGGAAGAATGACCAGATAATCTGCTCTTTTCAGTGACGTTGGTTGAAGAAGTTGTCCAGGACATAATGGTGTTATAAACCCTGGTTTATTTTCCTCTTACTAACCTGGGCAATCACTGAGATCACTTGTGTATTGCAAGAACAAGGTGAGGTTGAGCTGACGTTCCCTCCTGCAGATACTCACTATCTGGGTTTGCGCATGAGTGATGGAGACGGGAGTGAGGGACAGGGGCTCCTGACACCATGGAAACATAATCCAGTATGAGTCAATACATTCAGAGACGCAGGAGAGGAAACTGGAAAATAGATAGGGCTATCTAGTCTACTTGCTGACTCCAACAGTTCCTGAAAGCAGACGATAAATATTATTCTAAGCTTTTTTGAAGAGCACAATGAGGAAATCATTCTATGATTTTAATGTCTGATATTTTTCTTGGAGTTTTCTAGAATTAAAACCCCACCTCGCTTTCCTCCTTTAAGACACTCCTTAAAACCTACCCCTTTGACCAAGCTTTTGGTCACCTGACCAAATATTTCTTTATGTAGCTCGGTGTCATACTTTGTTTTATAACGTTCCTGTAAAGTGCCTTGGGATGTTTTATTAATTAAAAGGCGTTATGTAAACACAAGTTGTTGTTTTTGTATTCAAACAAGACAATGGGCAGGAATGCTATGCAGTCTGCTGCGGTGGATTTGGTGGCGTGCAGGGTGATATAATTAGGCGGGAGGTGTTTTTTCAGATTCCCTGCGGCAGGATATTTTAGAGGAATTAAGTCATCGGTGGGTTTGCGGCATTCCGGGGCTCCCCCAGCATGGTGGCGGATTGTTGCTTTGCATTCATTTACACTCCATGAATACTCATTACCCTGCGCATAGTTAGGATTTAATCCTACCTGCCAGATTAACTGAACGGCGAGCAATATTCCCATGCCACCCGGTTCACGAATGTTTCAACATGGTGTGCAATAGTCGGATTTGTGCAGTTGAGTCTCAGGACTGTGTTCTTCCCTCTTTCACTCATAAGTACCGCGGCTACAAGAGCAGGTCAGAGGCTGGGAATTCTGTGACGAGTAACTCACCTCCTGACTCCCCAAAGCCTGTCCACCATCTACAAGGCACAAGTCAGGAGTGTGATGGAATACTCTCCACTTGCCTGGATGGGTGCAGCTCCAACAATACGCCCCATGGTAGCGAGTTCCACATTCTCACCACTCGCTGAGTTTCTCCTGAATTCCCCATTGTATTTCTTAGTGTTTATCTTATATTTATGGCCACTAGTTTAGCTTTATACACATAGACAAGTTTGAAAACAACTGGCCTAAGGTATTTGATGACCAACAAGTGCTTTTACTTTATAATGCTCTTGTGAAGCATCTTGGAACGTTATGTTACTTTAATGGTGCTTTCTAAATCGAAGTTGTTCTTATTGTTGTTTAAGTAGTCTATTGCATTCTGTATTAGTGCAGAATTCTAGTATCCATATACTATATCGCCATAATAATGAGACGGAATGATGCAATGATTAGTAAAGAGTGTGGTGTATTCACAGGCATGACCACACCATAAATCTCTGTTCCTGTTATTACAACTGGTCTGTTCAAAGATATTAACTTGGAGATGGGTAAAGGACAAGAACATTGGAAAATATGAAGCAAGGAAAGGCCATTCACTCTTTAACTCTCCTCCTCCCATAAACCATGTATAATGTCCTTAGTTATTCATTCTTTTCTGCGTTGTTTGTCGTTTCTGTATATATTAATTAAAATATGCTTCCAGTACAGGAAAATAACTACATCACATATCAGAAGTTAGAACAGGGGCCTGTCAATACTTCCAGAAAGTTCCTGGTAACGTGTCAACATTTTCAGAGACTCACCGCATACATATATTGTTACATAGAATATACAGCACAGAAACAGGCCATTCGGCCCAACTGGTCTATGCTGATGTTTATGCTCCACATGAACCTCCTCCCACCCTATTTTGTCTAACCGCATCAACATATCCTTCTATTCCTTTCTCCCTCATATGTTTCTCTAGCTTTCCCTTAAATGTATCAATGCTAGTTGCAACAAAAAAAAATCGGCCAATGTCCTGCTCCTGATTGCCAACCAGAGACCTTTGCTGGAAATTGTGTGTTATCTGCGTGCGTGTTCCGACTACTGCATTCGTATGGCAGGAAAAGCTTATTATGGGATGTCTTTTTTGGCTATCCATTCAATGGCCCCCTGCGATGCCAAGTGGGCGGGTTGATGTGATGTGATGTGATGTTTTCCACGGTCTGGGCCTCACAGCCACAATCGCACTTTGGGATGTCCTTCATCTTACTCTTAGGGAATAAGTGGCTGCACCATCCATGCCCTGTGTGGATTTAGTTGAGTGCTAGCCACTGTCTTCGAGGCAGGTCGAAGCCAGTGACCTCTGCTGTTGAGTCAGTGATGAGGTGTTTTTAATATGCTGCAGGCGTCTCACGATTTCATCCATCTGGATGGCAATATCAACCGCTTGAATATTGACACTTTATATGAGGAGTGACCACGCTCTGGTAGTGGTTCAAGAGTTCACCTACCTAGGCTCAACTATCACCAGTAACCTGTCTCTAGATGCAGAAATCAACAAGCGCATGGGTAAGGCTTCCACTACTATGTCCAGACTGGCCAAGAGAGTGTGGGAAAATGGCGCACTGACACGGAACACAAAAGTCCGAGTGTATCAGGCCTGTGTCCTCAGTATCTTGCTCTACGGCAGCGAGGCCTGGACAACGTATGCCAGCCAAGAGCGACGTCTCAATTCATTCCATCTTCGCTGCCTTCGGAGAATACTTGGCATCAGGTGGCAGGACTATATCTCCAACACAGAAGTCCTTGAAGCGGCCAACACCCCCAGCTTATACACACTACTGAGTCAGCGGCGCTTGAGATGGCTTGGCCATGTGAGCCGCATGGAAGATGGCAGGATCCCCAAAGACACATTGTACAGCGAGCTCGCCACTGGTATCAGACCCACCGGCCGTCCATGTCTCCGTTATAAAGACGTCTGCAAACGCGACATGAAATCGTGTGACATTGATCACAAGTCGTGGGAGTCAGTTGCCAGCATTCGCCAGAGCTGGCGGGCAGCCATAAAGACAGGGCTAAATTGTGGCGAGTCGAAGAGACTTAGTAGTTGGCAGGAAAAAAGACAGAGGCGCAAGGGGAGAGCCAACTGTGCAACAGCCCCAACAAACAAATTTCTCTGCAGCACCTGTGGAAGAGCCTGTCACTCCAGAATTGGCCTTTATAG
Source organism: Heterodontus francisci (assembly GCF_036365525.1). NCBI lineage: Eukaryota > Metazoa > Chordata > Chondrichthyes > Heterodontiformes > Heterodontidae > Heterodontus > Heterodontus francisci. Next base: position 193,003,095 of record NC_090375.1, read on the forward strand.
CCACTCCAGGCGCTGCTTCACAAACCACTGACCACCTCCAGGCGCATATCCATTGTCTCTCGAGATAAGGAGGCCCAAAAGAATATGAGGAGTACATGACAATCTACACATGGTCTCCCTGTGTGTGCTAGTTCATCGAGAAATGGCCAGCTAATGTCATCCAGAAGACACCGAATGGCCGATAGTGGTTCCCTGGTCTGAAAAGCATGAAAGCATTGTACATTATATAGTGTCATTAATGTAGTAAAACATCCCAAGGTGCTTCATAGGAGCGTTATTATTCAATTTGACACTGAGACGTGTGAGGAGATATTAGGACAGGCGACCAAAAGCTTGGTCAAAGAGCTAGGTTTTAAGGAACCTCTTGAAAGGCGAGAGAGGTAGAGAGACAGAGAAGTTTAGGAAGGGAATTCCACAGCTTAGGGACTATGCAGCTGAAGGCATGGCCACTAATGGAGCAATGAACATCTGAGTCCAAAACTGGCAGACAGCAGATAACTTGGAGGGTTGTAGAGCTGGAGGAGATTACAGAGTGAGGAAGGGGATGAGTCCACAGAGGGATTTGAAAACAAAGATGAGAATTTTAAAATCAAGGCATTGCCAGAGCAAGAGTCAATGTTGGTCAGACAGAACTGGGGTGATGGGTGATGCAGACTTGGTGAAATTTAGAATTCAGGTTCGGGGTCAAGGGGGAAACCAGAGCGGGTGTGGGATGAGAAGCCACCGCAGGTGATTCTTTGGTTTGCATGCCTAGAAGATTCACTAACAGAGAAATCCCTGCGACAAATTCATCTTCTCTGCCTTATGAGAAACAGTCACAAAACACAATGTTGACATTGATCAAAATATTAATGAAAGTGATTGAAACCCACGAATTTTGGGGGGGGTGGGAGTCACAGAGCTGGGCTTAAATTTAAAGATAGCATACATCAAAAATGATCACATCTTTGCATTAAATTGAGTGATTCTCACATTTAATGAATGACATTTGGTGCACATAATCCAGGCAGACACTCCCTTTGCAGTACTGAGGGAATGCTGCGCTGTTGGAGGTGCCATCTTTTGGATGAGAGATTAAACTAAGGTCCTGTCTGCCCCCTCATGCTTTCCATGCTTTCCATGGCACTATTAGAAGAAGAGCAGAATATGCAGCCAGGTGTTCTGGCCAATGTTTATCCTACAACAAATGTCACTGAAATAGGTTATCTGGTCATTACCCCATTACTGTTTGTGGGAACTTGCTGTGTGCAAATTGGCTACCATGTTTCCTACATTTCAAAAGTACTTAATTGACTTTTAAACATCTAGTGTAGAAAAGTGTGAACATAACGGATTATAATCTAATCGGGTATATTTAAATTACATTTGTGGATTGAAAGTTTGTTAAGTTTGAAAAGCTCCTGAATACACTACTGAGGTTGGTTTCTGACTGTGTGTGCGTGCGTGCGTGTGTGTGAGAGTTTCTGAGAGTGTGTGTGTGTGTGAGTGTGAGCGTTTCTGAGAGTGTGTGTGTGTGTGAGTTTGTGCATGTGAGATTTTATGTGTGTGTGAGATTGTGTGTGTGTGTGCGTGTGTGTGTGTGTGTGAGATTGTGTGTTTGTGGGATTGTGTGCGTGTGTGTATGAGAAACTGTGAGTTTGTGTGTGTAAGAGTGCGTGTGTGTGAGATTGTGTTTCCGTGTGTGTGTGAGTGTGTGTGCATGCGTGTGTGTGTGAGTTTGTCTGTGTGTATGAGCATGTGTGTGAGAAACTGTGAGTGTGCATGTGAATGTGTGTGTGAGATTGTGTGTGTGAGAGTGTGTGTGAGATTGTGTGAGTGTGTGTGTGAGAGAGAGAGTGTGTGTGTGTGAGAGTCGTGAGTGTGTGTGTGATTGCCTGTGTGAGAATGTGTGTGTGAGATTGTGTGAGCGTGGGTGTGTGTGAGAGAGCGTGTGTGTGTGAGAGTTGTGTGTGTGAGTGTGCGTGTGAGATTGTGTGTGTGAGAGTGTGTGTGTGAGATTGTGTGAGTGTGTGTGTGAGTATGGGTCTGTGTGTGTGAGTGTGTGTGTGTGAGAGAGAGTGTGTGTGTGAGAGAGTGTATGTGAGAGAGAGAGTGTATGTGTGAGTCTGTGTGTGTGTGTGTGTGTGTGAGTTTGTGTGTGTGTATGTGTGTGAGAGAGTGTGTGTTTTTGGGAGAGTGTCTGTTTGTGAGTGTGTGTGTGTATGTCTGAGTGTGTGAATGCGGGTGTGTGTGAGAGAGTGTGTGTGTAAGTGTGAGAGTGTGTGCGAGTGTGTGTTTGGAGAGTCTGTGTGAGTGTGTGTGTGAGAGAGTGTGTGTGTTAGAGTGTGTGTTTGAGAGAGAGAGTGTGTGTGTCTGAGTGTGTGAGTGTGTGTGTTTGTGAGTGTGTGTGTGAGAGTGTGAGAGTGTGAGAGAGAGAGTGTGTTTGTGTCTGAGTGTGTGAGTGTGGGTGTGCATGAAAGAGAGTGTGTGTGTGTAAGTGTGAGAGTGTGTGTTGGTGTGTGTGTGAGAGAGTGTGTGTGTGTATGAGAGAGAGTGTGTGTGTGTGTATGTATGTGAGTGTGTGTGTGCGTGTGTGAGAGAGTGTGTGTGTGAGTGAGTGTGTGTGTGCATTTGTGTGTGTGTGGAGTGTATGTGTGTGTGAGAGCATGGGTGTGTGTGTGAGATTGTGTGTGTGTGTGAGTGTGTGCGTGTGTGAGTGTGTGCGTCTGTGTGTGTGTGTGAGTGTGAATAATGTGAGAGTGTGTGTTTGAGTTTGCGTGTGTGAGAGCATGTGAGTGTGCGAGTGTGTGCGTCTGTGTGTGTGAGAGAGTGTGTGTGTGAGTGTGTGAGAGAGAGAGTGTGTATGAGAGAGTCTGTGTGTGTGAGTTTGTGCATGAATCTGTGTGTGTGTGAGTGTGCGTGTATGTGTGTGTGTGTGAGAGAGAGAGTCTGTGTGTGTGTGTGTGTGTGTGTGTGTGTGTGTGAGCGTGTGTGTGTTTGTGAGAGTGTGTGAGAGAGACTGTGTGTGTGTCTGAGTGTGTAAGTGTGGGTGTGTGTGAGAGAGACTGTGTGTGTAAGTGTGAGAGTGTGTGTTGGTGTGTGTGTGTGAGAGAGAGTGTGTGTGTATGAGAGAGAGTGTGTATGTATGTATGTGTTTGCATGTGAGAGAGAGTGTATATATGTGTGTGTGAGAGCTTTGGTCTGGGTGTGTGAGATTGTGTGTGTGTTTGAGTGTGTGTGTGTGAGAGTGTGTCTGTGTGTGTGTGTGAGAGTGTGAATGTGTGAGTGTGTGTGTGAGAGAGAATGTGTATGTTTCTGAGTGTGTGAGTGAGTGAGTGTGTGTGTGAGAGAGAGTGTGTGTGTTAGTCTGA